>NC_081779.1:21002752-21321919 GCF_963082965.1 Carassius carassius
TATATTTAATTATCCCACAACATAATTTAATATCCACTTGGGGGAGCAGTTAAACAGTTTATTAGGAACAATCAAAGCTGACTTTCAAACAAATTGTTTGGCATCCTTACTCCAGTCACACAATCCTTCAGAAATCCTTTTAACAATCTTATTTTCTACAAAAAAAACATTTATTGTTATTATTATTAATGTTGAAAAGAGCTGAGAATATTTTTCTGGGTTTTTAGGGGGAATAAATTGAAAGAAAAGCATTGTTTTTACATTTGTTACAGTTATCTATTTGTTACATTTATATTATTTACATCAAGCTTTTGAATGGTATAGTATTGTATATTGTTATTGAAACTTCATAATGTTTCACTTGATTATACATTTAGTCAGGAATTATAGTTTGGAAAAAGTATTTGGAAAAAGTCTAACTAGTAAAATGTTTACACTTTGTGTGAAAACTAGTACAATTATATAAATAAATAAAAAGAGACTTACTCATGTTTATGATCTCTGTTGAATAAAGTGCCTCATTCTTTTTTTTCTGAGGAAATCCATTTCTCAAATCCTCAACCACATCACATCTTTTTTGGGGTGAATTATGTCTTATTCCTCTCATCGCGAAGCAAACAGTAAAATAAAAAACTTGAACAGTCTGGCTGCTTTTTCCTCTGTTATGGGCATATTCAAGCCGCGCGCTTCAGTTTGAATCTGAATAGCGCGTTCATCGCGGGGGCGTGGTCACATTAGATATAATGAAGGGAGACTTGAAAAACAGACATCGCGTTGTTTTCATATGGATTACTTTATCACAGAATATATGTTTTCGGCGGCACTTGTTTAGCTTAGAAATAGACATGTCAAGCTTTCTATAGATATCTCTCTCATGTATTTTCATTGAGTATTCACGGAGTTACAGTTCATTTAAATGACGTGTTTGTAAAAGAAGATCAGCGCAGACAAAGGCTGCAAACAGCACACCTTGTTTGTTATCTTTATTTTATAAGTGCACAAAGTTTTGTTGTTACTATGTCTCTAACCAAAAAAAGTAGACCCTTTACAGATTCGATTGATGTATTGCTCTTATCTGTACGATTAAAACTGAAAGTGTAATTTAAGTTCTTTTCAGGGGTTATCAGGAGAAAATGACTCAAAACGCGTATCCGCGTTAATCGACTCGAGAGGGTTAACCTGGCTTACACATAACATACTAATATACTTTTAATATCCAAATCTGTTAAAGAATTTTTAGGCTGCATTAATTAGGTAAACTGGAACCGGAAACACTTCCCATAACACCCTATGTACTTGCTACATCATTAGAAGAATGGCATCTACGCTAATATTAATCTGTTTCTCTCTTATTCCGAGGTCACCGTAGCCACCAGATCCAGTCTGTATCCAGATCAGAGGGTCACTGCAGTCATCCGGATCCAGTACGTATCCAGACCAGATGGTGGATCAGCACCTAGAAAGGACCTCTACTGCCCTGAAAGACAGCCGAGACCAGGACAACTAGAGCCTCAGAAACAGATCCCCTGTAAAGACCTTGTCTCAGAGGACCACCAGGACAAGACTACAGGAAAAAGATGATTCTTCTGCACAATCTGACTTTGCTGCAGCCTGGAATTGAACTACTGGTTTCGTCTGGTCAGAGGAGAACTGGCCCCCCAACTGAGCCTGGTTTCTCCCAAGGTTTTTTTCTCCATTCTGTCACCGATGGAGTTTCGGTTCCTTGCCGCTGTCGCCTCTGGCTTGCTTAGTTGGGGTCACTTCATCTACAGCGATATCGTTGACTTGATTGCAAATAAATGCACAGACACTATTAACTGAACAGAGATGACATCACTGAATTCAATGATGAACTGCCTTTAACTATCATTTTGAATTATTGACACACTGTTTTCCTAATGAATGTTGTTCAGTTGCTTTGACGCAATGTATTTTGTTTAAAGCGCTATATAAATAAAGGTGACTTGACTTGACTTGACTTGACAATCCCAAAGCAAGAAATTGCCGAAGTTGCAGCTGACCTGGACATGGCCTTGTGCGAGCAAAATATGGAACGGGCTCTTGGGGTCCAATGGTGCATTAGCTCAGATAAATTATAGTTCAGAGTGAGGGTAAAAGAGCATCCTTTTACCAGAAGAGGAGTACTGTCAACAGTGGCCTTAATTTTTGGTCCTCTTGGATTTTTGGCACCTATCATTTTGAAAGGTAAACAGATTCTACAAAGGATGTGCCAAGACAAGGTAGGATGGGATGAGCCACTTCCTGACGACCTCAGGCCGCGTTGGGAAGCATGGCTCCAAGACCTTCATAATCTGTCTTCGGTAGAGATACCACGGCACTACATACCATTGGCAGTCAAGGAGGTTCTACAGTGTGAACTTCACCATTTTTCCGATGCTAGTGTTTCTGGCTATGGAATGTGTTCTTACCTTAGGGTTGTTTCGAAGTCTGGAGAAGTCCATTGTGCTCTTGTTATGGGGAAGGCAAGGGTTGCTCCGACGAAGGTAACAACAATCCCAAGGCTGGAACTCTCAGCTGCGGTCGTGGCCACAAGGACAGGTGCTCTGCTATAGAGAGAAATGGAGATCGAAGATCTGCAGGAATACTTTTGGACCGATTCCAAGGTCGACCTTGGTTACATTAACAATGATGAAAAGTGATTTCATGTATTCGTAGCCAATCGGATCCAGCAGATCAAATCGAGCACAGAACCAAGGCAGTGGCAATATTTTGCCTCAGAAAATAACCCGGCTGACCACGCCTCTCGCGGACTCATGGCAAAGGAGCTTGTAGAGTCTAACTGGTTCACGGGACCTAGTTTCTTGTGGCAAAAGGAGCTCCCTAACAAAGAAGAGATTAAGGTGTGAGACCTCAATGAGGACAACCCAGAAATCAAAGGAGCACAAGTTCACACAACGAAAGCAAATGAGGAAAGGTCCCTATCAGATCGACCCATCCATTTACTTATAGTGGTATGGACTGCTTCGGACCATTTTATGTTAAAGATGGAAGGAAAGAGCTGAAGAGATATGGGCTTCTATTCACCTGCATGTGTTCACGTGCCATCCACATTGAGGTATTGGATGACCTTTCCACTGATGCCTTCCTAAATGCGTTGCGCTGTTTTATTGCCAAAAGAGGCAATGTAAGTCATCTACAAAGTGATCAAGGCACAAACTTTGTGGGAGCACGCAATGAATTTCAAGTAATAATCAAAGGAATGGAGCAAGAACGTGTGAAAGAGCTAGGATGCAACTTTGTCATGAACCCACCTGCTTCTAGTCACATGGGCGGCGTCTGGGAGAGGCAGATACGGACCATGAGAAGTGTCCTCACATCCATCCTAGACCAGTCTGCTGGAAGATTAGACAGTTCTTCAGTAAGAACATTCCTGTACGAAGTGATGGCTATAGTGAATAGTCGACCATTGACCACGGAACAACTCAATGATCCATTAGGACCTGAACCCCTAACTCCAAACCACATATTGACAATGAAATCGTCAATAATCGCACCACCACCTGGTGAGTTTGTAAGGGAAGATCTCTACCTTCAGAAGAGATGGAAGAGAGTACAGTTCTTGTCCAATGAATTCTGGACCAGGTGGAGAGAGGAGTATTTGCTGAATCTACAGCAGAGGAGCAAATGGAACAAGGACAGGAGAAATGCTAAAGTGAATGACATTGTCCTGTTGCAAGATGATGGCACACCAAGAAATCAGTGGAAGCTGGCGAAGGTAGTTGAAGTCTTCCAAGGAGCTGACGGAAGAGTCAGAAAACTCAAACTGATACTTAGTGACACAACACTAGACCGTAAAGGCACATGCTCAAATAAACCAGTTTACTTAGAAAGGTCAATACACAAAACAGTACTTTTGCTTGAGTCTGAATAAGTAGGTTAGCTCTTCAATGCCATTGTTTTGTTTATATTTGAAGGTATATTTGTGTATTTACATCAATGTTTTATAAGGTTCTGTTAACAATGTAATTTATTTATTGTGAATCACACATTGTGTGATGGTGGGAGTGTAAATGCAGTCGGTTTTTTAATTTATTTTGAAAATACGTACTTTTATTTTGACATGGTTAAAAACCAGAAGTAGCGCCGTAAGCCACTCACGGTGACCAAAGCGCACATGTAGCGGTGATGTTACCTGCTAGTTTGTTTCTTTATCACTCCATGCTACGTGGTGTTTGTTAAAACTGTGTGTGAGTTGAAGAATCATATTTTGTTTGACTGTGAAGATTGCTTCTGGGAAATGACTCTGCCGTTGGTTGAGAAGCAGGCTAAAGTGGTCAGTATTTCTCTGTATTCTTTATTAGCATTCGCTACAATGCTAGGACATGCTATTTATGTAATGATTGCAGTGTTTAATGTTGTCTTTTATTTTTTCTACCTGAACTTTTAGTTCTACGGTGTTAATAAATATCTGTAAATGGAAACGGAGTCTCGCATTCAATCAATGGGCAGCATTATATTTATATATATATATATATATATATATATATATATATATATATATATATATATATATATATATATATATATATATATATATATATTATTATTATTATTATTATTATTATTATATTTTTTATACTTATGTTTCTAGTTACATTTATCTAGTATTTGTCATTTCTATTTGTACTTTTAATGCTTTCTACTGATGATAACCCTGCTTACAATAGCATGAGAACTGCATTTGCGACTGGTTGTTTATATGGAAATATGCAGGTAAAGATTTATAAATTAGAGACATTTATTTTTGTAATTTAACTGTAAAATAAAGATAGAACTGTTTACATTAAAAAGTCAAAAGTAGTTACTGAATTATTAACGAACCAGAATTAAGTGTAATTGAAAAAGAAATGATCAATGATCAATAAGCATTGTAACACTGAAGAGAGACTCGGGCATAAATGATAAAAGGGCATGTTGATGATGGGGGATGGTGAGAACGAGCTACTGGAGACATTTATTTTCATCGTGGAGGTATCTGCTGCAAAGGAAAAGTGGTAGATTTCATTTAGGTCTTTCGTTTTGTGCTTGTCATTGAACTCTGGGGGGAATTGCTATGCACTCCAACTTTGATGCACTCTGAGCAAAGAGAAATGAACTACCTGATTTATTACTTGTGAAGCATGGAGGAGGGGTGGATAGTGGAGGAGGAGAGGCACACATGATGAAATTTAATTTAATGCTCTTATCGTGTTTGTTTCACCTGCTGTGTTGGTGCTGGTGTGGCTATGAGATGTGAAATTGCCTCCTATGAATCACAGGAACTGCTGAAAAAGAGGAACACTCCCAATTCTGACTGTCACAACAACGTATGGAGAAGTACCTCAATTACTGCCACTCAGCCCGTGCAGTCGCATTCACCGAATCATGGCCCTTGACTTTCAGCCTGCTTGATCAAGGTGAACATTAACAAGTGGAGAAATAAACATTTTCCACAGCCAACAGACTTCATGTCAAAACGTTTTCTGTGTGCAACATCTGCAGCAGGGGTTCACACTTCTGCTGTAGCTGGTGTCGATGCCGAAACAGCTATGACAACTCTGAATGAAATAAATCTCCTGCTTCAGTCAATGTCACATGTCATGTGTGTTTGACAGGAGAAAAACAGGATTTCAGCTTGTGGCACAAAAGATTCTTCAATGTTTTACCACAATCAGGTATATTTCCATACATTACCAGTGTGCCAATGTTTGCAGCATATTTTATTTTAAAGGTGATGTGTCTTTTTTATGCTACATTTTATGTTTTTATATATATATATATATATATATATATATATATATATATATATATATATATATATATATATATATATATAGCTCAAAAAATGCAAAGAATATAAAGTTCTGTCATGAAACTAGATATGCAGTTCTCAATCTGATATAATAATTTCATTATTCACATGGTGCAACTGACTGGTTTCTTTTTACATCAACAGCCAATGAGCTAGTGCTTGCTGTAGCAGTTGCAGCATGCTTCAGAATGCCTCCACCTTCCCCAGCTCCACCTGTATAGATCTGCTATGAGTTGATTAGTTTTATTTATTTATTTTCTGAATTATTATTTTAATTGAATAATGTATCAACCCTAGGAGCTATTACAAACTTGATTGAGTGAATGATTATTATGGGTTTTTCAACATCTTTTACTGTCGGGGAAAAATGTGCAGAAAAATATTTTCACAGCATGGTGCAGTACCCTTAAATGACAACTTTATACCTTATCTACACCTAAAAGGTGAATATTAGTGTATAGTAGTTATAGAGTAGTAATATGTACAATTAAAGTACTACAATTAACCTTTTAGGGGTAAATAAGAAACAAAAATGTCCTTTCGAGGGTACTGCTCAGTGACGAGCTGTTTTAAACTTTTTTTCACCAAAAAAATATATTAAATAAATCTAATAATTGAATTGTTGCCACTATGTATAAAAATTTCATTTTTTTCATTGTGCTACTTTGTTCATTGTCACATGGCAATGTTCTCAATTTTTTGCAAAATGATGTTGGAAGAGATTACAACAACATCTAATTACCCTTTCAAAGATTTATTTTTGTGTCTTTTTTTTAAGTTTACTTCAGAGTCCTCATGTCAAATCGACATGAGGATGAGCAAATGATGACAGATTTTTAATTTTTTTAGTCTTTAAACATCTCTCTATTTATTTGTGCAGAGAACTGTAAATATGTGCTATAAACAACTTTCTAGGAGTCATATCTGCAGCTGCAAGCCACTGACAAACTCCATCTTGTACATCTGAGCCTGCAGAGAAGGGCGAGAGCAGTGATGGAATATTGATGCTCCTCTGGCACGGGTCTCATTCAAACCAAATAGCTTTACGTAATAGTGACTGATACCATTTCACTGCCTGTATCTGCATTAAATTGACATTCTCAACTTTGGTTGCTGCTCTGTGCATTTTTAATGCCAAAGTATGACAGCATATGAACAAATGCTTGTCTAAACCTCCAGCTGAAAGGTTGTATATTGTCTTATCTGTCGCCAGGAGCCTTTAAGTCATTAGTCTAAGGATTCGACTGGAACGGGTCAGGCAGTTTGTCGCAGTTAATGATGCTCTTATGACCACTTGGCATACAGACACTATTAACCTTTTATGTTTTTTCTCACTCTTATAATTGTAACTTTTCCATCTCTGGTTACCATGGTGACCTTGGCAGGGAAATGTGAACTCTGTGAAAAGTGTGTTGCTTGTTCCAAGACCAATCTACAAAAAGCACCCAGAGAGGAATGCGCTGACCTTCGGAAAGGGAGGGTTTGAGCAGGGTAGCATTTACATAACCCTCACACCAAGACTCATAGCAGGGCTTTCAGAAAAAGTGTAGCCCAGTTTGTGCTTTATCTAACCTTGAGACTGCACCTCATTATTTCCCGTGGCTGTAATTCAAGCCATTTTTAGCGTTTAGCACTCATTTTAATATCTTTAGTGGTTTATGAACCCTTTAGACTTGTGAGCCCTCCTCCCAACTTAAACGCAAGTTTTACTCCTGGTAACTTCCTGGAATGGAGAGTAAGCAGATGCTTATGGGTGCTCTTGAGTATTTATTGCCTCTGTTTGAGATAATTTAAGCATCAAGGTTAAACTGCACCACATGATTTTATATTCCTATAATCTGCCATTCTGACTATGATTAACCACATCATAATGGAATCAGAAGTACAGTGTGTTGTTTATATCTAATCTGACCAGACGTTTACACAAAGTGTGGGTCGGTGGTCTGTGACGTATGTAATTGTCATTACAACTTCATGTGTTTGCCTTTGACTGCAGTCTGGCTGTGCAAGCAGCTTGTCACTGTAGCTAGCTAACAAAATTTTCTGAAAAACATGATTCCTTTTTTGACACAACATGTGAAAATGTAAGTGAGGTGTTTTGCTGTCACTGTAAATGTATTTTCCATAAGTTGCAGAACTAAAACCCAAACTCAGCAAACTCTGCTGGTAGCTACATACTGATAGAGTGATATAAAGTGAAGTCAAAGATGTAATGCTGCTTCAATGGTTTTTTGAGAGGTTAAGTGAAGCATGCTTTGCAGGGTACAGGTTTTCCTATATATATATATATATAAATATATATATATATATATATATATATATATATACAGTACAGACCAAAAGTTTGGACACACCTTCTCATTCAAAGAGTTTTCTTTCTTTTCATGACTATGAAAATTGCAGATTCACACTGAAGGCATCAAAACTATGAATTAACACATGTGGAATTATATATGGAATTATATACATAACAAAAAAGTGTGAAACAACTGAGAATATGTCATATTCTAGGTTCTTCAAAGTAGCCACCTTTTGCTTTGATTACTGCTTTGCACACTCTTGGCATTCTCTTGATGAGCTTCAAGAGGTAGTCACCTGAAATGGTCTTCCAACAGTCTTGAAGGAGTTCCCCGAGAGATGCTTAGCACTTGTTGGCCCTTTTGCCTTCTGTCTGCGGTCCAGCTCACCCCTAAACCATCTCGATTGGGTTCAGGTCCGGTGACTGTGGAGGCCAGGTCATCTGGCGCAGCACCCCATCACTCTCCTTCTTGGTCAAATAGCCCTTGATGCCTTCAGTGTGACTCTACAATTTCATAGTCATGAAAATAAAGAAAACTCTTTGAATGAGAAGGTGTGTCCAAACTTTTGGTCTGTACTGTATATATATATATATATATATATATATATATATATATATATATATATATATAACATGCTGAAAGGCCAAAGTGGGTTTTCAAATATGGCTCACATTTGATGTAAAGAACACATGATAAACAAGGTTTATACATTAAAACATGCTTGTTATGGACTGGAATTTGTATATATTCTTGACAATGTCACAAATTCTAGTTCTGATATGGTTCAAATTAGGCCCACAAAGACCAGAATTTGAATATTGTTTATAGGAAAAAAATGAGTTATTTATTTATTTGAGTTATTTATATATACACTAATGTTCAAAAGTCAGTAAGATTTTTCTTTTGTTTTTGAAAGAGTCTTTTGTGCTAACAAAGGCTGCATTTATTTGATCCAAAATGGTGTGGTATTTGTAATGTATTTTGAAAATCTTCATTTAATATCAGGGATGACCTGACCAAAAACAATAGACGGTTAAACCAAAAATATCCTACAAATATGATTTGCACCAACTACACTGACATTTCGCTCATTTTGAAACTGAATGGGATACACTTCACTGCTTCATGTCCTGGTTTGAAGTCATTCTACTTATAGTTGAGTTTGCTGTCATAAAGTGTAACTACACCTGGTGTGCTCGACCGCCATCTATTCTTATTAGAGGCGTCTAAGCCATGGCTAACAAGAGAAAGCAAACAATAACGGTGAGCCACATGCCCCCTCAGGTATATTTGAGACCTCAAACATAATGTTTGTCTTTGTCAGTTCTACAGTATCATTAGAGATGATTAGAGGTGTCAAGTAATGAAGTACAAATACTTCGTTACCTTACTTAAGTAGAAATTTGGGGTATCTATACTTTACTTGAGTAATTATTTTTCCGCCGACTTTTTACTTCTACTCCTTACATTTTCACGCAAGTATCTGTACTTTCTACTCCTTACATTTTAAAAATAGCTTCGTTACTGCTATTTCTTTTCGCCGTGTTTTCATTCCGGCTTCACCATTCAAAAAAAATAATAATAATTAAACTATTCAGATAAATCGCGTCATCCGGATGGAGTGAATTTGATTGTGGTTGGATGAGAAGTATGAACATCTACCATTCCGACACCCTATAGGTTTGTACGTGATCCATCGCACCTGCACATGACACAAATCACATCACAATCCAGCAAGGACATAGCCAGTGTTGAGTTCGTTTATCAAAAAATATATTTCTTAAAAGTAGGGTTGGGTATGGAACCGGTATCCGATCGCCTCAGAGTCAGTCCCCTTAAATTTCATATGAAACCGGCGTCAGACTGGTCTCCTCCCTGTTTTTCAGCGCGCTCTTCAACCCGCAGACCGCGAGCGGAGCAGCGCAAGCACACTTAAACACAAACAGAGGACACAAGGTATGTGTTTATCGATATATTGTTAGAATATCCGTATCTGTGCAGTTCTTTGTCATAAATACAGTTTACAAAAAGTCACGAGGGAGCAGTCGGTTTCTCATCTACTGTAAAGTTTCTCTGTTCACCACTCATCACTACACAGCTGTTTGCTCCAGCGACAATCTAGCCCTTAACACATATGAACGAACACATACTTTAATTACACTTATTTAAAGGGATAGTTCATTTTCAAATTAAATTTTGGTATGTTTTAGCTTACCTTAAGGACATCCAAGATGTAGGTTTCTCCGTTTCCTCAGTATTTCCCATTTTGATATTTTTAGGTCCAACCGTTCTTGTCTGTGACTCACATAATGGATGTCTATGGTCACCACCCCAAAGAGCATGCACAGAGGAGTCCAAATTAAACAATTCCCCATCGTAAGTACACATTGATGACCTAAGACACGAAACGAGCGGATTGTGTAAGAAAAAGAACAGTATTTATATCGTTTTTACCTCTTGTACACAACCACGTCCAACTGATCTGAGTTCGCGAGTGCTTCCCGATGTGACGTGCGCGCGCGCTCTGGCTTTAGCCTGCACAAGCGCGGAAAGCGCCGGAAGTGATCTCTCGCGCGTGTACATCACTCATTGTTTACACTTACTGCCTATGGTTTACACAGATTTCGGAAGTATTACCTTTCACTGTGAAGATCTAAACATATTTAGACGTAGAGGAAATTGCAATGGAAGACGATTTCAATATATCCATAGACAACGTTGATTTTTTTTCACAACCATATTTATTTGAAACAGAATACACAGACCAAGTACTCAGGAGCGATCCGCTGCAGCAGCACGTCTTCAAGCCTCAGAGACAGAGATCTCTTCAAAATTGGTGGTGTTTTAGTAGCAAGTGTTGTGAGATGCCAACAGAAGTGGAGAGCATATGTTGTCACGAATGGAACAACTACAAGATGACGACGAGGACATTGATAGTATCACATCACACGCCTGCCTGACCTGATTTTTCTCCGCTGTTGAGACGCAGCGTTTTGCACGTTGTGTTTAGTTTGCCACGTATAAACTGGAGGCGACATCCAATGCCAGAGGGACCCAACGGCACGCTTTCAATAGAGTGAGTAATGTGTTGTATTTTTATGATAAACGCAACGATTATAGGGTGCATTATAAACATTAATTTATTACAATTACTGCATTATATTTCAGACAGTGCAGATTGAAAGCGTAGCGTGTGGTAAACAATGAGTGATGTGCATGCGCGAGACATCACATCCGGGGCTTTCCGCGCTTGCACAGACTAAAGCCAGAGCGCGCACGCACGTCACATCGGGAAGCACTCGCGAACTCAGATCAGTTGGACGTGGTTGTGTACAAAAGGTAAAAAAGATATAAATACTGTTCGTTTTCTTACACAAACCGCTCGTTTCTTGTATTAGGTCATAAATGTGTACTTATGATGGGGAATTGTTTAATTTTTACTCCTCTGTGCATGCTCTTTGAGGTGGTGACCATAGACATCCATTATGTGAGTCACAGACAAGAACGGTTGGACCTAAAAATATCAAAATGGGAAATACTGAGGAAACAAAGAAACCTACATCTTGGATGTCCTTGAGGTAAGCTAAAACATATCAAAATTTAATTTGAGAGTGAACTATCCCTTTAAATATACCTAATTTAATCATATGTACTTTATACATACACTACTGTGCAAAAGTCTTAGGCACGTTAGTATTTTCACCTAAAAGAATGGTGTTTGGCCAGTTATTTATATATTTTGCTGAAGTGTGTCAGTATAAAATATCAGTTTACATTTCCAAACATTCATTTAGCCATTGTCAGACTGCTTGTGCATTCAAAATCCCACTAGATTATTGTTAAAATGAATGGCAAACTGATATTTCCTACTGACTGTCACGCTGTCTGGTCTCTGTTTCCCTGAGTCTCCACTAATGGTCTCACTTCCCCATAGGCACCTCACCATAGGCACTACAATTCCCACAAAGCCTTGTCCCTTTATCACAGTAATTGCACTCCTGTTAATTGCACTCAGGTGTCTTCACTTGATAGTCATTACCCTGCCTATATTAACCGGTCTTTTCTGTTTGTCTTCATTGAGTCCTTTCTTTCCGTCACCCAGTTTCCTCGCCTTCCGAGTTCCTCGTCTTCCGAGTTCCTGTTCCCGTTCCTATTCCTTTTCCTGTTTATTTGTTTGTTTGTTTGGATGGATTTTTGGGTTTGACCCCTGCTTGTTGATTTCTCTTTGGATTACCCATTAAAACCCTACTGCGATTGGATCTCTCGTCTCCTGCGTTTCACTGGGTCTCTGATCATAACAGAAGGACTCCATCAACGTCGAGATCCAGCGGTGTGGGACTTCATACCCGTTCCCCAGCCAGTATGGTGAAACGAAGGGCACGCTACGTCAAAGTGACCACCCTCCGCCAAGAGGGGATTGAGGTGGGTGCTATGGCACAAATGTTCTGGACCCTAGCTGAGGGGATGGGATATAATGATGCGGCCCTAAAAGACACTTTCAACACTGGGCTGGATGACCCGGTTCCTCGAATTGAAATGGAGCAGTTGGACGCCTATAATTTCTGGGAGTTTGTATTTTATTTACAACATCGGTCTCCGTGGAATACCCCAGCCACACCTGTCTCTCCCAGTGGGATGGCCGATTCTAGACCGGGGTCTACAGACAGGAGGACCGCCAGCCCAGCGTCACGACGCAAGATGGCCGCCAGCCCAGCACCACGGCCCAAGATGGCCGCCGGTCCAGAGTCATGGCACAAGATGGCTGCTTGTCCAGCACCACTGCACAGGATGACAGCCACAGTTGACCTTCCAGAGTCGAGTCAGGTTCCCGTTGACCCTCCAGAGTCGAGTCAGGTTCCCGTTGACTCTCCAGAGTCGAGTCAGGTTCCCGTTGACCCTCCAGAGTCGAGTCAGGTTCCCGTTGACCCTCCAGAGTCGAGTCAGGTTCCCGTTGATCTTCCAGAGTCGAGTCAGGTTCCCGTTGAGTCAGGGCCAGTCGCCGTTGACCTTCCAGAGTCAGGGCCAGTCACCGTTGACCTTCCAGAGTCGGGCCAGTCACCGTTGACCTTCCAGAGTCAGGGCCAGTCACCGTTGACCTTCCAGAGTCAGGGCCAGTCACCATTGACCTTCCAGAGTCAGGGCCAGTCACCGGTGTTCTTCATGGGCAAAGGCAAGTCACCGGTGATCTTCATGGGCAAAGTCAAGTAACCATTGATCTTAATGAGCAGAGTCAGGTCACCAATGATCTTAATGAGCAGAGTCAAGTCACCATTGATATTCATGGACAAAGGCAAGTCACCATTGTTATTTATGGACAAAGGCAAGTCACCATTGATCTTCATGAGCAGAGTCAAGTCACCAATGATCTTCATGAGCAGGGTCAAGTCATCATTGATCTTCCTGAATCCAATCAAAACTCTGCGAAACTACCAGAGCCTCTTCATGTGTCTGCGGAACTACCAGAGCCTCTCCACGTCTCTGCGGAACTACCAGAGCCTCTCCACGTCTCTGCGGAACAACCAGAGCCTCTCCACGCCTCTGCGGAACTACCAGAGCCTCTCCACACCTCTGCTGAACTACCAGAGCCTCTCCACGGCTCTGCTGAACTACCAGAGCCTCTCAACGTCTCTGCGGAACTACTAGAGTCTCTCCTCGTCTTGGCTGAACTACCAGAGCCTCTCCTCATCTCTGCGGAACTTCTAGGGACTCGTCATGTCTAAGCCGAACTCTCTGAACGCTCGACTGATCCTGTCATGTCCACGGAGGCCACCCTTAACTTGCTCATGTTCCTTGTTTCAGACTTGCCTCACCAGACTGGCTCTCCTGTGTCGTGTCGGGTGGCCCTCTGCCTCGACCGCATGGATATGGTGGTCTTCTGCGCCGCACTGGTGGGTTTCTGTCCTGACCACACGGATGTGGTGGTCTTCTGCGCCGCCCTGGTGGGCTTCTGTCTCGACCACACGGATGTGGTGGTCTTCTGCGCCTCCCTGGTGGGCTTCTGTCTCGACCACACGGATGTGGTGGTCTTCTGCGCCGCCCTGGTGGGCTTCTGTCTCGACCGCATGGAGGTGGTGGTCTTCTGCGCCGCCCGGGTGGGCTTCTGTCTCGACCGCACGGATGTGGTGGTCTTCTGCGCTACCCGGGTGGGCTTCTGTCTCGACCGCAGGGCTCCAATTCCACCTTGCTCCTCTCTGGATTCCTGCCCTGTCGGTTCGGCCCTGTAGACTGAACGTTATGTCCTTCCTGGACTTGTGTTTTGTTGTTGTTTTGTTTTTGTTTTTCGTTTTTGCTCCTCTTCTCGCTGTTTCCATCTATGGACCTGGCCCTCCGTCCCTCCCCCTGAACCTCCGCCGGTCCACCTCCCTCCTGGGCTCCTTGTCTTTGTTTTTCTCTCTGTTTCCCTCTATGGACCTGGCCCTCCGTTCCTCCCCCTGATCCTCCGCCAGTCCACCTCCCTCCTGGTCTCTGTGTTCCTTGGTCTTTTCTTGGGTTCGGGTGGAGCATCTGGTAGCTGCTCCTAGGAGGAGGGGGTAATGTCACGCTGTCTGGTCTCTGTTTCCCTGAGTCTCCACTAGTGGTCTCACTTCCCCATAGGCACCTCACCGTAGGCACTACAATTCCCACAAAGCCTTGTCCCTTCATCACAGTAATTGCACTGTTAAGTGCACTCAGGTGTCTTCACTTGATAGTCATTACCCTGCCTATATTAACCAGTCTTTTCTGTTTGTCTTCATGGAGTCCTTTCTTTCCGTCACCCAGTTTCCTCGCCTTCCGAGTTCCTGTTCCCTTTCCTGTTCCCGTTCCTATTCCTTTTCCTGTTTGTTTGTTTGGATGGATTTTCCACTGGGTCTCCGATCATAACAGAGACACACTACAGCAAAATATATAAATAACTGGCTTAAAACCCTTTTTTGGGGTGAAAATACTAAAGTGCCTACGACTTTTGCAAAGTACTGTACTTTAAAAATGACATTGTTGCTACTTTATAAAGAATGAGCATACCGTAATTCACAGAACTGATTAAAGACAGTGACAGACAGCACTCATCTAAACTAAATATCAGAGAGATTGACAGAGATACAGTTGAAACATTATGTGTGGTTTTGTATTAAATAATGACCCAGATTGTGAAATACATTTATTAGCCTTAGATTAAGGGAAGCACAACTTGCGAAATGAGAGCATCCAAGGTGAAAGCTAAGGATTTATTTTAAATATTTGTAATGTTCTTTATTATTATCCATATTTTTTTTGTGGTTCTTTTTTTTTTTTTAAGTAGCGGTTTAGGCACAGTTTAGGCGCCGGTACCGTTTTAAAAGTATCGAAAAGGCACTGAACCCTTAAAAGTTATTATTTCTCACTACTGGCTCATTTACCAAATGGGTGCTTTCTCTTCGTCCTCAAAAAAATTAAGCTACGTTTTAATAAATTATTGTTTGCGATTGACAACGCGATTGACAATGTTGTGATAATTAGGCTATACCAACTTTGTAACTCGTTACCCCCCCCCCCCCGTTAGTTATTTTTCATTTTTAGTTTTTGATTAATCACTTGGATTAATCATTCATTTTGACAGCACTAATGTTTATTGTAAATAGACAACCATACAAGGGTAATTGTTACTAAGCCTGCACCAATGTTCTTGTCCATTGCCCTCGCAGATTCCTGCAGCTAAGCTTGGATGTACATTTACATTCCATTAAAGGTTATTGATGACATACCTCTGAAGTTTGACTTTTTGCACCATAACAATACTTATAGGCAACTAGTCATCATATCTCTAGTCCTTTAATGTATTTGCATTGTACTAAAGTGCGTTCATTTTCAATGGGCATATATGCAGCTGAAACAGGTAGCCTAGTGCATCCCAAATTTTTAGGAGGTGGGGTAGTGCACAATAGGCCCCCGTGGCGCAGCTTAAGCTTTTGTTCTTAATGGCATTTTTTTCCTTTCCTTTTTTTTCCCACTTTTACTTGAGTAAAAAGCTTGAGTTGATACTTCAACTTCTACAAAAGTCTTTTTAAACCCTAGTATCTATACTTCTACTTGAGTAATGAATGCCAATACTTTTGACACCACTGGAGATGATGGCTGTCCTTCAGTATTGCTTTATAAAAGTCTCTCTTGTAAAAGTTTCTTAATGAACAACTAAACATGAACCAACACTAAGAAATATTTTAAGGTTTTGCACAGCAGCCACTACACATTTATGTAAAATGTGGTATTTTTTACAGGAAATATCTAATTATATCTATAAGAATTCTGTCTAGACATATAAATGGGCAATTTCTGCCACTTTACACAGTTTCTGTGCAGCTTACAATGGCACACTTAAATCAAATACATTTTTAGAGAGAGAGAGAGAGAGAGAGAGAATGGATAGAGCTTGATCATCATAGATAATACTGGTTCAGCTTTGCAAAGCTTGTATTATTCATATATGTTGTGTGTACTGCACTCTCAGACCTATTTCTGCAATTATAAAATCTCAAGAGATTAGTTTTCAAGCTTTCCCCTGGAAATGAAGAGGAAACTGTGATCTTTGAAGTAAAGCCTCTGTATGCTTGGTAATAGTATTTGGGTAGGGAAATTTTACTGAAATACTAGGACATTTTGGAGATGTTTGACCAGACACATTTTTATGTATCTGAAGTCCAGAATACAGTTAAGATGTTACTCTTGTCAGAATACTTAATACATCGCAAATACTCATTGCCCTCAGAGTTTTTAAACTTTCGATCGGTTAACATGAGTAAATAGCTCTAGCTAATAAAGACAGATCTGCATGACATTGTTTAATCCCCATGCCTTTTCCTTTTACACTTACCCCCTTCAGGTAAGACCCTCTTGGCAATAAGTGAGCTGTCACACTGTATATGGTAGTATTCATTTAAGTGGGCACAATTAAATCCTTCTCTAAGCACACATGGGAGAATGAATCTTTTTCTTTAATGCTACAGGCAAAAAATGTAGATTTTACAACTTGATTAATATCGCAAGAATTAGTCATTGCCAGACAGCTTGTTGAAGCTTGTTTATGAATTCTGCTTAGGGAATTTTGGTTGGTGTATGGTGGGTTCCAAAAGTCTGTATTTAGCATTTTTCTTATTTATCTAATTACTGTAGAAACATTTTCATTAGAAAATATAGTGTGCAAGGAATAATGACCATCTCATTGTCTCGCTTATTACAAAGCTAACCAACTAAAAATATGTGGATATGAAATTTTAATTTGAGTTAATTTTGTAATATTACCGGATCCTTGTGTAATGTTCATTGCTTCCTAATCACTGACATTGAGCACTGAATATTAATCAGTTGAACTCAGTTCACTTCCCTTGAATTTTTGTTTTATTACATACAATATATGAATACAACAAAATGTGTTCAAAGCACCCTGCAACATCAAACACAGACAACACATGAGTTGTATTAGAGTTGAAGTTGATGTAACTATAATATAAATTGCCATACTAATATTGAATTACCATGCTATTTATGTGTGTGTGTGTGTGTGTGTGTACACTGAGTGATAAAAGTCTGTTGCAATGTTTATTCTGAAAAAAATAAATAAATAAATAAATAAATAAATATGATTTGGTTATACAGGTGCATCTCAATGAATTAGAATGTCTTGGGAAAGTTGATTTATTTCAGTAATTCAACTCAAATTGTGAAACTTGTGTATTAAATAAATTCAATTAACACAGACTGATGTAGTTTAAGTCTTCGTTTCTTTTAATTGTGATGATTTTGGCTCACATTTTAAAAAAAACCACCAATTCACTATCTCAACAAATTAGAATATGGTAACATGCTAACCAGTTAATCAACTCAAAACACCTGCCAAGGTTTCCTGAGCCTTCAAAATGGTCTCTCAGTTTGGTTCACTGGGCTACACAATCATGGGGAAGACTGCTGATCAGACAGTTGTCCGGAAGACAATCATTGACACCCTTCACAAGGAGTGTAAGCCACAAACATTCATTGCCAAAGAAGCATGTTTACAGAAAGTTGAGTGAAAGGAAAAAGTGTGGAAGAAAAAGATGCACAACCAACCGAGAGAACCGCAGCCTTATGAGGATTGTCAAGCTAAATCGATTCGAGAATTTGAATGAACTTCACATGGACTGAGGCTGGTGTCAAGGCATACAGACGCGTCAAGGAATTTGGCTACAGTTGTCGTATTCCTCTTGTTAAGCCCCTCCTGTACCACAGACAATGTCAGAGGTGTCTTACCTGGGCTAAGGAGAAGAAGAACTGGACTGTTGCCTAGTGGTCCAAAGTCCTCTTTTCAGATAAAGAGCAAGTTTTGTATTTCATTTGGAAACCAAGGTCCTAGAGTCTGGAGGAAGAGTGGAGAAGCTCATAGCCAAAGTTGCTTGAAGTCCAGTGTTAAGTTTCCACAGTCTGTGATGATTTGGGGTGCAATGTCATCTGCTGGTGTTGGTCCATTGTGTTTTTTGAAAACCAAAGTCACTGCACCAAGAAATTTTGAAGCACTTCATGCTTCCTTCTGATGACCAGCTTTTTGAAGATGCTGATTTCATTTTCCAGCAGTATTTGGCACCTGCACACACTGCCAAAAGCACCAAAAGTTGGTTAAATGGCCATGGTGTTGGTGTGCTTGACTGACCAGCAAACTCACCAGAGCTGAAACCCATAGAGAATCTATGGGCTATTGTCAAGAGGAAAATGAGAAACAAGGGACCAAACAATGCAGATGAGCTGAAGGCCACTGTCAAAGAAATCTGGGATTCCATACCACCTCAGCAGTGCCACAAACTGATCATCTCCATGTCACGCCGAATTGAGACAGTAATTAAAGAAAAAGGACCCCCTACCATGTATTGAGTACATGTACAGTAAATGAACATACTTTCCAGAAAGCCAACCATTCACTAAAAATGTTTTTAATCGTCTTATGAAGTATTCTAATTTGTTGAGATTGAATTGGTGGGTTTTTGTTAAATGTGAGCCAAAATACTCACTATTAAAAAAAAAAACTAAGACTCAAACTACTTCAGTCTGTGTGCATTGAGTTTATTTAATACACAGGTTTCACAATTTTAGTTGAATTACTGAAATAAATGAACTTTTCCTCAACATTTTAATTTATTGGGATGCACCTGTATTAGATGTGGCTTTTATCTTATTGAACTCCATAATTATGATAGTTTGTGTCAGGGATCTGGGAAGGAGGACCCAATCGCAGTGAGAAATAACAAGGTTTTATTGACAAGACAGACTGATACAAGAGGTAGTGAAGTGCACAGATAACACAACAGGAACACCATAAACAGAAACAGCTAGGGAAGGCCACTGGAAAGGCTTCAGGAAACAACTGGCAGAATACTTGGGCAACAGAGGGGGCAGCAAGACCAGGCTGATAGAGAAGGCCACACAAGGCACCATAGAGCAGAGCTCAGAAACTTGTTGACCACTGACTCTGGAGACAGACCCGATGCTAGGCTGGTAGAACCAGGGCAGGACACATGGGGACAGGTCAGGAACTCGAACACAAGACAGGACAAGGCTCCACAAAAACAAGTTAAATCCAAGACAAAGAATATAAACCAATGACCTGAAAAAGGAAAAGTAACAAAATAAGAAATTACCAATTTAACCAACTTAAGAGAATCATCAAACAAAACCAATACTAGAAAACTAAATAAATATTAAAAATGAAGGCAAAGGGCAAGAACAAACAATTTACTAAAACAAGGAGCAAGACAAGAACATAGAATCACTAAGGATGGCTGAAGCGAAACAGTCGTTCCGAAGCTTTGCGAGAACCCGAAGCGCAGATGTGTCGAAACACTGATCCGAAGCGTGATTCGAAACACCCATGTCACGTGACTATGACCAAACGAAGCCTCGAAGTGTTTCACTAATTGTTTCATCAGGTGTGGTCCGCCGAATCAGCGTTTGATTGGAACGGTCGGGAACAGACCACACAATCGCACATCTGTATAAAAGTGAAATAAACGCATTTTGACCTCGTGGGTTTTTGTGAGAGGAGTTTGACTTTGAGATAGCGGATTTTTGGTGATATAGTGACATAGTGCGATTTGATTAGTTATAGGCAATTTAGACTTACATTTAAATTTACACAACACATTGACTGAGAGGCTAGAGACAGACAGAGTATACATATAGTGACACATTAATAGATACATAGATATAAATATATATAGACAGCTAGATTAATAGATAGATACATATATAGATAGATTACAGATACATATATAAATACATATATTATAGATAGATACATATATAGATACATAGATTATAGATACATATCTAGATACATAGATCGATTCATATATAGATAGATAGATTTGGATAGATAGATAAAATGGAAGCTCCCCAGAAGAGATGCCGTACATCTGTGGTGTGGGAGCATTTCCATTTAGAAACCCCAAATAAAGTGAGATGTGTGTATTGTGATCGGCAGCTAGCCTACTGCAACAATACATCATCCATGATGCGCCATTTGAGGAGCACTCATCCTGCCATTTTGCAGGGTGCAGAGGATGGCATTCCCCCTGTACCTAGGCCTGCTACTGACACTGCTGGGCCATCTAAGCAAGGTATGCATTGTTTGGGATATAATTATAATTGAAATATAATTACAACCTTTTGGGACACTGTTTATAAAGTTTATAAGTTATATAAAGCACTGATTATAAACACTGGAAGGTTTCCAAATAATGAACCAGTAGGCTATACTTTTAATAGATGTGCACTAATTGAAGCTGTATTTTTCCAATGTATTTGTCTGAAAGTATGTTTTGTCTTCTCTTTTAAAAGTCAGACAGAGGGAATTGGATGAGGCTCTTATAAACATGGTGGTGAAGGATCTGCAGCCCTTCACCATCGTGGACGATGAGGGATTCAGGGCATTTGTGAACAAGCTTGATCCAAGCTATGACCTCCCATCCCGGAAGGTGCTTAAAATAATGGTCAGCGAAAAGTACAACAAAGCCAAGGAGAAGACAATGGAGGACCTACAAAGGGCCGAATTTGTTAGCCTTACAGCTGACATGTGGTCCTCCATTAATATGGATGGATATCTTGGTGTGACTTGCCATTACATAACACCAGAGGCAAAAATGGCAACTGTTGTACTGGGTGTAAGGAGGTTTTACCAAACCCACACAGCCCAGCATCTCATGGAGGCTAAAGCCTTGCTAATGGCTGAGTGGGGAATAACCTCCAAAGTTCAGTGCATGGTGACTGACAATGCATCTAACATGATCCTAAGTGCCCAGCTACTCCACCTTCGCCATGTGCCATGTTTTGCTCATACTTTAAATTTGATTGTGAAAAAGGCACTAGATCAAACCCCAGTCATCAATGAAATACGCCAGAAGGACAGAAAGATAGTGGGGTTGTTCAGATCCAGCTCCAAAGCAAAGGACAAGCTTGTGGAGATGCAGAGCTTGATGGGAAGACCAACTCTGAAACTGATACAGGAGGTTGACACGAGATGGAACAGCACATTTGACATGCTACAGCGCTTGTATGACCAACGTGAACCAGTGGCTGCTGCACTTTCCAACTTAAACAATGATACTGCTCCCCTGACAAGTATTGATTATGACATTATTGAACAATCATTGTCAATACTGCAACCATTCAAACTCGCAACAACAGAGATGTCAGAGGAAAAGAGAGTGTCTGCTTCAAAGCTTATACCACTGTACAGGATGTTGCAGCACAAGCTTGCACAGAAAAAAGGAAATGCAACGCAGGAATCAACTGTTCAATTAGGTAGGCCACAATGACCATACTACCCATGTGATTGGCCATAACTGTCATATTATTGTCATTATTATAAATATGTGTTTCTCCTGTTTTGGCTCATAGGCTCACATCTGCAAGAAGGTCTGCACTCCAGATGTGGAGGTTATGAGAGTTTTAGAGCCTTGGCACTGGCTACACTGCTGGACCCAAGGTTCAAAAATGTGGCATTTGGAAATGCTGCCAAAGCCCAGGAAGCTGAAAAGCATATCACACTGGAGTGTGCTTCACTGATGCGTTCAAAAACAAATCCTGGTGAGCAGTTTCAGTCTGTGTTATGTTATGTAATCTGAATCATGTAATATAATATATCCTTCATATATGCCGTCAGTTTAGGATTTGTTACTAATTGCTGTTTTCATTTTTATTCAGACCCAGAAATGTCAACATCACACCCATCATCATCATCATCACCATCACCATCAACATCCACACCAGTAGAAACACAGGACAGTTTATGGGAACTTTTTGATACTCGCATCCATCAAACCAAGATGATACACAATGCTACAGCTGATGCCACAGTGGAAGTGAAAAAATACATCAATGATGCGTATTTGCCCAGAACTCATGATCCACTAACTTACTGGAAAGAGAGAGCAGTAATCTTTCCTCATTTGTATGTCCTTGCAAAAAAATATCTTTGTATGCCAGCAACAAGTGTCCCTTGTGAGAGGATTTTTTCAAAGGCTGGAGAAATTATCTGTAAAAAAAGAAGTAGGCTAAGTCCTTCCACAGCAGATAAATTAATATTTTTGAATACAAATCTCTAAAAAAGTGAGACATTGTGGCTTGATTTCTTTTATTAATATTCATTTTTCATGACCAAAATAACATTATGCACAGTGACGAGCCTATAGGTTACAAGCTTCACATATTAGAACATTATAATAATAAAAAAACAACACATTTTTTTAATGGCTCGTCAAGGTTGTTTCAGATCAACACCTGCAAGTGACCACTAGGTGTCACCGTTGAGACGGGTGTCGGATTGATTCGAAGCCTCGAAACAATATGGCACAGTTGGTTCAACTGTTTCATTGGTTCACGAGGCCTCGATTTTGCCATCACTATTCACGAGGCCTTGATTTTGCCATCACTAAGAATCACAAGGACTAGACAAAACAAGGGCACAAGACGCACAAGACCAACCAGACAGGGAGACACGGACACATATTCAGCCACATCCACAGACAGACGGGGTGAGAATGACAATGGACCAGCAAACACAAAAGGGTAAGGTGCACTATAAATAAGGAGGAAAATACACGAGGGACAGGTGAGCACAATTAGACCAATTAGGGTAACAAGAGGGTGTGGTAAAGAGGAAACAAGGAGGAGGGGCTAAAGGAGCACATGGCCAAGAAAATAACAATGGGTCAGGGGCGTAGCCATCTTTTCAGAAGTGAGGGGGACAGAAATCACACACACACACACACATATATATATATATATATATATATATATATATATATATATATATATATAAAACATTACAATATAACATTTCTGTAATCTATATAGCCTACTAGTCAACAGTTTTTTAACAGTAAGATTTTTTATGTTTTGAAAGAAGTCTCTTCTGCTCACCAAGTCTGTCTTTATTTGATCTAAAGTACAGCAAAAGCAGTAATATTGTGAAATATTTTTATATTTTGTTTTCTATTTGAATATATTTTAAATGTAATGTATTCCTGTGATCAAAGGTGTATTTTCAGCATCATTACTCCAGTCTTCATTGTCACACGTGGTTAGAGAGTCGGACTCCCAATCGAAAGGTTGTGAGTTCGAGACCCGCGCTGGCAGGAATTGTGGGTGGGGGGAGTGCATGTACAGTTCTCTCTCCACCTTCAATACCACGACTTAGGTGCCCTTGAGCAAGGCATCGAACCCCCAACTGCTCCCCGGGCGCTGCAGCATAAATGGCTGCCCACTGCTCCGGGTGTGTGCTCACAGTGTGTGTGTGTGTTCACTGCTCTGTGTGTGTGCATTTCGGATGGGTTAAATGCAGAGCACAAATTCAGAGTATGGGTCACCATACTTGGCTGAATGTCACGTCACTTTCACATGAATCAGAAATCATTCTTGATTTGCTGATTATTAATATTTAAAACAGATGAGCAATTTTTTTTTCATTATATTCTTTAATGAATAGAAAGATCCACAGATCAGCATTTATGTGAAATAAAAAGCTTTTGCAACATTATACACTATATCACTCAAAAGCTTAGTCAGTATAATTTTTTAGTCAGTTTATACTATTTTGTTAAATAAATGATAGAAATTAATACTTTTCTTTAGCAAGGATTCTTTAAATTGATCAAAAGTGATGATAAAGACATCATTTTACAAGAGATTTCTATTGCAGATCAATGCGGCTCTTCTGAACTGTCTATTCATCAAAGAAACCTGAAAAAATTATACTCAGCTGTTTTCAACATTATCTTAATAAGAGGGTTTTTTTTTTTTTTTTTTTTTAGCAGCAAATCAAAATATCAGAATTGTTTCTGAAGGATTGTGTGACTGGAGTAATGATGCAAAAAAAATTGGCTTAGAAATCTCAATAAATTACATTTTGAAATATATTCAAATAGAAAACAGTTATTTTAAATAGGCTAGTAAAAATATTTAAAAAAATTCACTGATTTGCTGTACTTTGGATCAAATAAATGTAGGCTTGGTGAACAGAAGAGACTTCTTTAAAAACATGAACAATCTTACTGTTCAAAAACTTCTGACTTTTTCTGTAATTTCTAGCTTTTAATTGGCTTAGAAATCTATAACTGCTGGACAATAACAAATAATAATGATTTGTTTATAGACTACAAACACTTTTTATCTCCTAATAAGGCAGAATAGTTTCTATACTATAATAAATGCTATTAGCACTGCATTGTTAATATACTTTATTTATCACCTGCTGGAGATTTTTATTTAAAAAAACATAACAAAACCGAAAACAACTGTTTTCATACAGCGATAGCTGGATGCTTTTGTTCATATTAGGAGTTTCCTGGTAAGACTTTCTGCGAGAGCACACTCCGGCTTCGAGTATGAATGAAACACACACACACACACATTGCAGGAGAGTTTAGCGCTCCGTGATGCTCATCTCGCCTTCTGTGTCCGAATAAAATATCATGTCATGCGCAGACTATCCTGTCTCTTTGAGTTTAAATCTATATTTATTCACACCAGCTCTTAAAAACCTCTATACGAACACACTTGCCCGAAAAAGTGCGGGGGACGAATTTCCGTGATGATAAAAGTGGGGGGGACACGTCCCCCGTGTCCCCCGCGTAATCTACGCCCCTGCAATGGGCCATGTGCTGACACTAGACACAAGAAACAAACATAAAACAAGGTGACAGTGCAAAACCCTGACAGTTTGACTGTCACTTCTTGTATACTTTATATTCACAAACCACATCTGGTATTAATTACACCGAAACCTTAAACAACTTTTTACTGCAAGTATTTTATTCAAATTTATTTCAGTACTGGAGTAATGAGCAGTGACTGTAATGTTTGTTTTATTTCTTAAAAAAAAAGAATCCTAACCCTTTCTGGGAGGATTTTCATTTAATGTTACTGTTTATTTCCAGATTTAAAATAAAATAATCCAAATCAAAAACTGGAACAATTAATGAAAAAGGTGGGGTTTTTTTTCTTTTCTTTTTTTTTTTTTTTTTTTTTGCAGAGATAATGCCAAAACCTGTGACCAACAAAGAAAGACAGATAGAGAATTGTTAGCACTTAAGTCACCTCACTGTACAGCAGTCTGAGGATACAGAAGACCAATATAGTTCATAATTTTGTACCGATTGTGTTCTGAGACTGCAGTATTGAAGCACTCAGCCGCTGTGGCGGCAGCAGGCTGTCTGAGAAGACAGAAAAAGCAGAAAGAGATTCAATTCTATGGAGAGTTTTTTGTCTGGCAGATTGCTTCTTATCACCCAGTTCTGCTCTTATGTTACGAGGAGAGAATGTAAGAAAGAGAGGGGGTGGTGGAGCTGAAAAAAGAAGAAAAGAGGCATTAAGATGGGATATTTGAGGATATTATTAATCCATTTATCCGTGTTTGACATTTGTCGATGTATCTTCTCAGATTGCTTTATTCTGGATGTGAAATGCTATTAATAAAAGCAGACTTTCTCTTCAGAGACGCTCTGCTGCTGTCATCATGTTTAATGTTCCCTGTAAGCCTAAGTGTGAAGCTCTCGTGTTTTCTCACCACATGTACTTTCATCTAAGTAATCTGCTACAGTGCAGATCATGGCGAATGGATATTTTTTATAAATCCTTAATTAATGGGCTTTCTGTCACCTGCCTCTATCCAGCTTATCGAGCACATTTGGACAGAATAATATGAGCATATGGTAAAATGGTCCTGCACATTGCTTTTGAAAAAGAGGGAAATATTTGCTACTTTCAAAGGCAGGTTACACAAAACCTGAAATGAAAATGAGAATCATTTATGTAGCTTCAAACTTGACTCTGCTTTTTTTTTTTCTTTTGAGAACAGGAGGATTTTTAATAAATGTGCTGATTACTCTTTTCCATGCAGTTAAAAGGGCTGGCTAAGGATCTTAATGGAAAATGGAAAACCCTTTTGTGTGTGTGTGTGTGTGTGTGTGCAGTAAAAGAAAAAAAGAGAAAAAAAAAGCATTATTTGTGGATATTTTGACAATGTTCACTCAAAAACAGAGGTGCATAAGTTTAGTTCCTCTTCAGGTCAAAATAGCCAGAACACAACATGAGGGTTAAGAGTCTAAAAGGATACAAAAGTATCACAAAAGTTTAACTAAAATCACTTGGTGTGAGGAACAAACACAATTTAATGTGTAAGTTCAAGAGACAAGTGTCCTTTTGTGTCCTTTTTTAAGCTTAAAGGGATAGTTCACCAAAAAATGTAAATTCCGTCATTATTTACATACATTCATGTTCCAAAACTGTACAGCTTTCTTTCCTTCTTTCTAAACAAAATCAAATATTTTGAAATATCACCAGCAGGGTCCAATGTCATTTAGACCGCAACATTTTTTAAAATATCTTTACATTTTTTGTAAACTATTTCTTTTTAGATTTGCTTAGTGAGCCAGTCGAAGGAAGGAACAACATCAAACTGATAACACATTTGAAAGTAATTCATCATTGATTTGAACCCCCAGCCCACTTTTACATGATCATGAAAAGGACTTTATGCACAAGCAGATTTAAGAAGGATGCTGTCCTGTACATCTCACAGGCTTTCAGATTGATCTCTCCCACCTTTCCAAACGGATGGTGCATGTCGGGTGGTGGAGGGAATGTTTGAAACAGATGAACTCAGAAAGCAATCTGTGCACTGTCACCACTTTATCAAGCAGACCGATGAGCCGATCGCCTATAGAAGTAATCCACCTTTCTGCACAAAACACAGCTGGACCAGCTCTAATTGCAATCTGCAGGCCATCAGGGGAAAATACATTTCAGATGCAATTACGGCTGTTGTATAAAAAATTGTATTTCAAAATATATTTGCTTGATGATTTTATTTCTTTCTTTTTTTTTTTTTTTTTTTTTTCTTTTGGTGGCTGCACAAGGAGGACGGCAAGGGAGTGCTTATCAACTTCATGACAATCTCGTGTTGGAAATTAACCACTGCAGGGTGGAATTTTGAAATGAGATTAAATGGTGTATTTCTGGGCTGCATTTTTCATGATAATTACATGAATTTAATTTATTTTTGCAGGCTGTTTTAATAAAGCAAATCAATATCTAAAAGTGCACAATGCGATTGCAGTACTTGACTATTGAGCTTTTGTTTGGCACTGGGGAAATTTTCTTCTGTCCTTTGTTTCTGGATGTTCTTTTGAATCTCTTCAGTGTTTAAAAAAGCTAATAACATTGGTCTGTTTTGTCTTTCATTATTAATGTAGCCTGGTTACTCTGGGATGCATAGAGGGTGGAAACTCTCTAATCCTTATGGTGCCAAGCATCAGGCCTGCTCTCCTCATATTAATAAATATAATAGCAAGGTGGTAATATAAGTATGCTGTGCTCAAGGGGTTCTATATTTATTTTGTGTGTACGGTGTCCCTGATTTTTTCTTTTTTTTTTTTTTTTTGTATAAAGGTTTATTTACTGGTGTCTGCTTTATGAAGGAATGGACAAAAACAAACAAACAAAAAAAGTTTACAAGCTGAAGTGGGTCATCTCTCATCAAAAAGAATTGCAAAAATAATGACTTGTCTTCAAACAGGTTCTATAGATCAAGCAGAGTCATGCTTTATTGCTACATTGCTTGGAAACTGTAAACAGCTTACAGTTAGGCTAATGAACTATTATTGTGCAGAAAAAAAAGCTTGTTTCCGGTATTATCATTAATAAAAATATACTACACGCTGATGTCTTTTGCCACACATACTGATTTGCTTACAATCTCAGTTTTTCTGATAACCAGCTTGCGTCTTCTTTTAATGTCCAATATCTTGCATTTACACATCGCTTTCACCCGCCGATTAAAAAACAAACTGGCAACAGTGTAAAAGTAGCCCAATAATTTGCAATAATAGGTTAAGGGTGTAGACTTGTATTCAAACCATTTCATGGCATAAGGAAATGATTTAAATCTGTCATTTTTCTTTCCACTTCACTAAAAATAAATAATTATATAATAAAGTAGTGTATTTTGTTATTATATTTTGCTTCGTGAATTAATTATTGCTAGGGTTATTGATTTTGTTACCAGGCAAATTCACTTAAATAGCGGGTGTTTTGAACATTTGCTTGTCAATTAAAGTAAATCAGAAAAACAATGTGTTTATGCATATGCCTGGGGAGAAGCCATATGCTCAATAAGCTAAATAATTAATTTAAGTTGACATAACGAACAAACAATGTTCAAATAATAATATGTACAAACACATTTTACAGAAAAAAAAAATCTCCTCACAAAGCATTCTCACAATATTATATATCACACAATTCATGTCAGTGTGTAATCTGTTCTTTCACTCACTAAAAGAAGGGGTGATCTTCAAGCAGAAGTGTATTTTGTAGCAGCTCTTACCCATGTTAAAAACTCTGTAACAAATGGCCTTGAGCTTATTGCTTTATTTTCTGTGATGGTGAAGAGTGGAAAGTGTGTCTGATTGATAGTCTGCTGAATGGACGTGTTTGCAGATGTAAACATGTCTAACCTCTGATAGAGCATTTGTCTGCTTATTATTTTATTTTGAAACTTTGCCAAAGTCCTCTTGAGGCTTGCTTGTTGGGTTATTGTTGCTCAGTGTTCCAACACTAACATATCACAATGGACACAATAACCATCATCGGCCTTTTATTTATTTATTTTTTTCTTCAAGTGCTGTGGAAAATAATTTATGTAGTCAGTATAATTTGAGCAGACAGGCCAGAGTATTACACCAAGAAACTCTCACTTTGATTTATCACAATAGATCACGAATTTGCATATTTTATACTGATTGTAATTAGTTAATGACTACGCTGAAATCAAATTATATTTCTAAACAACTGAAGTAGTCCCCACTTGACCAGACATTGCATGGTTTTTAATTAATCTGTTGAATAAGCTCTATGCAGCAGTGATTTCTTCGCAGCCTGGCCTGAATGATTAACCATGATGAATTGTGCTGTGAACCCGTCTGCTCGTTTCAGCTCTTGTGAATGATGAGAGACAGTAAAAGTGGCAGCGACATTTAATTACACAGGGAAACATCACTGATGTCCATACTCCATCAAAAACACATCACCTCCTCCTCTATTGTGGGGGATCACTGTAACACCACGCCAGCAGAGGGAGCCCTCTCCCGGAGTATTGACTGTTCACCACTCCCTCTGCTTCTACAGTCATTTCCTGTTTGGGACTATTTAACATGTGCTAGCATGTCACTTCACTGCGAAGTACTGCCAGTTTACCTGCCTTACCGAGCGTTTTCCTTGTGAGTTTTCTGACTGCCTGTTTGATCACGATTCTGCCTGTTATCTCGTTCACGTCTCTTGGATTGCCCCTTTGGATTGATTGCTTGATTGGACTGATGTTTGTGTTTGACCTGTTCGCCTGCCTACTTGTCTCTGCCTACTGGATAAACCCTGTGTATGTTTAAAGATCGGACTGCCCTGTTTCGCACCCTCGCTGCTCAGAGTGGGTGGAATGACGTTTCCCTGAAAGCAGTATTCCAGAGAAGCCTCAACACGGATCTCAAGGCAGAGCTCGTATGTAAAGGAGAAAATTCATCATTTACTGTCTTCGTCACGCTTGCAATTAGGATGGATAATTTGATGAGACAGACTCCACAAGGAAAGTATATGAAGGAAATATCGCCTGTTACCACGACTGTAAATAAAACTATAACGCCCGAAGAACCCATGCAAGTCAACTATGCCAAACTTTCTGAAAGTGAACGAGCACAGGGGTGCCATCTCCATCATTGCCAGTATTGTCCACACAAGGCCCTGAAACCCATTCTGTTAAATATGGAACACTTGTCTATACCTAATAATCAATCCTTCAAACTTCCCCTTACCTTGAAAACTGAAGAGCTGTCCATCTCATTAACAGTAATGATCGATTCCGGAGCTGCATTAAATCTCATTCATGAAGATATCATCACGAAGTATAACTTAACCGTCCAACCATATAACCCACCCATCAAGATCAAAGCCATCAACGACACAGCAATCGGAACTGGAATAACTCAACAAATTAAGACACTTACCTTGCAAGTGGGGTTATTTCACCAGGAGTCCATATCCTTCTATGTTGTTAACTCTCCTAAGCATGAAGTCAGCCTCGGATTCCCATGGCTGTCCATTCATGACCCCGTCCTGTCCTGGCATCAGGGTGAGTTGACCAAGTGGTCAGCCTTTTGTGAAAGTAACTGTTTCTCTTCAGTGCCCCATTCTTGCTGTATCACTAGTGTTGAATGCCCTTCAAGCACCAAGACTGTCAATATTCGCCTCTGTTAAGATGACCTAGCAGAGGTATTTAGCAAAACTAAGGCAACACAACTACCACCTCATCGTCCCTGGGACTGTAACATTGATTTACTCCCCAATGCCATCCCTCCCAAGAGTCGTGTGTATCCATTGTCTCATACAAAATCCCAAGCCATGGAGGACTATATTGAGGAGGCCCTGAGTTCCGGACTCATCCAACCTTCCACTTCTCCAGCTGCAGCAGGGTTCTTCTTTGTGGAGAAAAAGGACGGAGGACTCAGGCCCTGTATTGATTATCGGGGATTAAAAAATGTCACGATAAAATTCCGCTACCCTTTGCCATTGGTCCTTTTAGCTCTGGAACAGCTCCGCGAAGCAAGGATTTACACCAAATTAGACTTACGAAGTGCATACAACCTCATTCGCATCAAGGAGGGCGACGAGTGGAAGACTGCCTTCCTCACCACTAGGGGGCACTATGAGTATCAGGTCATGCCATATGGACTTGTCAACGCACCCGCTGTATTCCAATCCTTTATAAATGAAATCTTCCGTGACTTGCTGAACAAGTATGTAATTGCATACATTGATGAAATTCTCATCTACTTCAAGTCTGAAGCAGAACACGTTGACCATGTCAAGACTGTCCTCACTCGGCTCCTGAAGAATCACCTGTACGTCAAAGCAGAGAAATGTGAGTTTCACGTCAACCAGACATCATTCCTGGGTTATCACATTAGTCATCAGGGTGTTAAGATGGACGAAGCCAAGGTCAACTTTTACAGAAGATTCATTAGAAATTACAGCATGATTGCAGCACCACTGACATCACTCCTTAAGGGTAAACCCTCCAAACACAGGTGGAGTGAGGAGGCTACCCAAGCATTCAACCTCTTAAAAGATAAATTCACCACGGCTCCTATCCTCAAACACCCAGACCCCAACTTACCATTCATTTTGGAAGTAGATGCCTCGGATTCAGGCATTGGAACCATACTCTCCCAGCGCCATGGACAACCGGGTAAACTGTACCCTTGTGCATTCTTTTCCAGAAAGTTAATGGCAGCGGAACAAAACTATGATGTGGGGAATAAGGAACTCCTGTCTATGAAAGCAGCAATAGAGCAATGGAGGCACTGGCTCAAGGGAGCAGTCCACCCCTTCCAGGTGATTACAGATCATAAAAACCTAGTGTACATTAAAAGTGCAAAACGACTCAACCCTCGCCAATCTCGATGGTCCCTCTTCTTCACACGCTTCCAATTCTCAGTAACTTATCGCCCAGGAATCAGAAACAACCTCATGGACAACAAAACCCCCAAATAAATTCTTCCTCCATCAGTAATCATTGCCCCAATTACTTGGGATATCATGGAGGAGATTCAATGGGAACATATCCAAGATCCAGCTCCTACCAATTGCCCTCCTAACCTCAATTACGTTCCACAAAGTCTGCGCCCCAGAGTCATTCAGTGGGTCCACTCCTCAGTCAGCTCTGGCCACCCAGGTATCTCCCGCACTCTACACCTGGTACGTAACTCATTCTGGTGGCCTTCAATGTCCAAGGACGTCACTAATCATGGCAAAGCTTTGTGTCAGGTTTGTGCTCAATCTAAGACCTCCAAGGAATTACCCTCTGGACTCCTGCAATCACTGCCCATTCCACAACGTCCCTGGTCTCATCTCTCAATTTACTTTGTTACTGACTTACCGCTGTCTCATGGTTTCACGACAATCCTTGTTATTATTGACAGATTCTCCAAGTCCTGCCGGTTAGTCCCCTTGAAAGGACTCCCCACCGCCATGGAGACGGCTCAGACTATGTTCCACCACGTGTTCAGGAACTACGGAATCCCGGAGGATATAGTCAGTGACAGAGGTACCCAGTTTACATCTCAAGTATGGAGAGCATTCTGCAAACAGCTGGATATCAACGTCAGTCTCACTTCTGGTCATCATCCCCAAGCCAATGGTCAGGTGGAACGCTTGAATCAGGAACTAGGTAGATACCTACGGTCCTATTGCAGCAGAGAACACCATCGATGGTCAGAATTCCTCCCATGGGCAGAGTATGCACAAAACTCACTGACTCATTTGTCAACAGGCCTAACCCCTTTCCAGTGTGTCCTCGGATACCAACCCCCTATGTTCCTGTGGTCTGGCGAACCATCATCAGTCCCCGCTGCGGATGACTGGATTCGTCGGAGCGAGAGGGTGTGGGACAGTGCTCAGCTAAAGTAACAAGGTTTGTGTAAAGGGTGGCTGGTTAAGTAAATGGGATAAGTAAATGCTTAATAAAGACAGATTGTAATTTATTAATGAAAGTCATTATTGATTGATACCAAAATTTTTTCATTACATTTTTAACCCAAAAGTTGGGTTAGTCCATATTTGACCTAAAGATGAGTTGAAACAACCCAGCATTTTATAGATTGTTGGTGCATAAAGTGGCAGAAAACGTGCAGACGTGATAGAAATGTATGGTATGATCAAAGTTAGATGAGAGAGATAAATGAGGAAGCACTGAGGCCAGGCCTCTGAAAACTCTTCTTGGCCTCTTTACACAATGCTGAATGTGCAGTCATTCTACAGAAATCTATTGAACATATGTGAAAGTGAAGCTTGGCTGTCAAAGGTTTGCATGTCTAAATATATCTCTGCAGATTAATCTGGCAGCAGGTTTCTTCCCTTCCCCTGCTCTCTGAATTGCTTGGCTGTGTAAAAGGTGTTTGAGTGAGTGACTTATCAAGAGAAACAGGCGACTGAGGCCAGTATATTTCTGTCTCTACAGTGACAGGTATGCCTGAAAGCAAAAAAAGAGCAGGGATTGGTGACCTTCACCTTTACCTTATGCTGAAAGAAATTTCTAGTCATGTTATTGCTTCGTAAGCATAACGCAAAAGGACCTATTACTCTCAGGAATTCATTATAATGCAAAGTTTACATTCATACTTGTTTCCTTTTTTTTTAGTCTAATGTTATTTGGTGCTGCAGGGAAGCTATTTAAAATAGTTCTCTCTCTCTCTCTCTCTCTCTCTCTCTCTCTCTCTCTTCTGTGGTTTCCTGGGGTTTGCACAGTGACTTGTATTTTATGTTATCCTGAAAAAATTTGTGATGGTTTAGCACTGCTCTGCTTTGCTCTTTTTGCATGGTTTTACAGGGATGCGATTTTTAAGGCATGTTTTTACCATCATAACAGTCTCCCTTTCTAAGTTCTGCTTGCAGATAATTAACAAATTAAAAAAAATAATAATAATTAAATAGCAAAATAGGAGAGGGCTGCATAAAGCAAATTCTAGAACATGCAAATGCAAGATAAGCATTTGTGATTAAAAAGTATATACATTTTTTTTTATTATTTTTTTTTTTAGATTAGATTAGGATTAGAGCCCTCTAAAGCTCCATTCAAAGTGCAGTTTGGACCTTCAACCCGTGAAGTCCATTATATGGAGAAAAATCCTTGAAAATTTCCTCAAAAACCTTAATTTATTTGTGAATAAATTATGAAAGACATGCACATCTTGGATGACATGCATGGGGGTGAGGAAATTATCAGGATGTTTTTATTCCTGGTAGTGAACTAATCCTTTAACTTTTCTTAAAAAATATTGCACCTCCCGTTTTACAATTTCACATCCATAAATGATTTTTTTATTCTGCCTTAGTTTCAGAAATGAATTATAGGCACACCTTCACACAACTACAGAATCATCCCAGCATGCACAAATGCACTGAGAGGAAAACTCTAACACTAATTCAGTCAGATGTGTCCTTTGTGGGAGCTTCCTCTGAAGATGATTTTTCCTTTTCACTCTCCTCCCTTTTTTTTGTTGTTAGTGAGGGATGAAGGTGCAGATGGAAGGAGATTAAAACAGCTTTTTTTTACTGTCCCTGTGGAGGTATGTGAGGTATGCTGAGAGGGCAGAGTTTTCACTGAATGCTGTCCCTGTTGCATTATTTATGGCTTTGTGTGCTCACATTATCTGTGTGCGCACCCTTCACTGCAGCCAACTGCTGCCCAGAACACACCTCCATATGTGTGTGTACATGAAGGAGGCGGACCATGATAAATGTATGTGCCTGTTTGTGAACAAATGTGTTTTTGTGGGTTTGCACATGCATGTGTTTGTATTCTGAGATTAGGTTGCTTGTGATGTGACCCATAGACCACAATTTCATTGTTAGAATTGGTTTACTTCATACACTCTTTTATTTGTTATGTCTTTATCTTCTTTATTTCATACTTTATTTGCAACTCATAAAATCTAATACACCACATTTTGTTTGTGGAGTCAAGAACCATATAAATCAATCTCAGTACCTGTGAGGCCTTTAACTTAAAGGGTTAGTTCACCCAATAATAAAAATTATGTTATTAATAACTCACCCTCATGTCGTTCCAAACCCATGAGACCTCAGTTTTTCTTCGGAACACAGTTTAAGATATTTTAGATTTAGTCCGAGAGCTCTCAGTCCCTCCATTGAAACTGTGTGCACGGTATACTGTCCATGTCCAGAAAGGTAAAAAAACATCATCAAAGTAGTCCATGTGACATCAGAGGGTCAGTTAGAATTTTTTGAAGCATCGAAAATACATTTTGGTCCAAAAATAGCAAAAACTATGACTTTATTTATCAATGTCTTCTCTTCCATGTCTGTTGTGAGAGAGTTCAAAACTCTGCAGTATAGTGATATCCAGTTCGCGAACGAATCATTCGATGTAACCGGATCTTCTTGAACCAGTTCACCAAATCGAACTGAATCGTTTAAACAGTTCACGTCTCCATTAACTTTTTTAATGTGGCTGACACTTCCTCTGAGTTAAAACAAACCAATATCCCAGAGTAATTCATGTACTCAAACAGTACACTGACTGAACTGCTGTGAAGAGAGAACTGAAGATGAACACCGAGCCGAGCCAGATAACGAACAAAAGATTGACTCATTTTCGAGTCAAGAAGCGGTTGTATCGGTTTTCGGATCACCAGTACTTCTTTCTGACAGTTCGATTCAATAAACCGGTTGAAGAAAACGGTTGACCGGTTCTTTTGCGCTCGACCTAATGACTTCATTTGCGATGATTGCCCTTGATTCAAGCCTTCAGTTTACCTAGGCTCATAACAGAAACTGACAGAAACGGTTCTTGACTCTAGAACGAGTCAATCTTTTGTTTGTTATCTGGCTCGACCCGGTGTTCAACTTCAGTTCTCTCTTCACAGCAGTTCAGTCAGTGTACTGTTTGAGTACATTAATTACTCCGGGATATTGGTTTGCTTGAACTCAGAGGGAGTGTCAGCCACATTAAAAAAGTTAACAGCTTAAGTCATTTGCGGATTAATGCGTATTGGAGAAGCGAACCGTTTCAAATGATTCAGTTCGATTTGGTGAACTGGTTCAAGAAGATCCGGTTATATCGAATGATTCGTTCGCGAACCGGATATCACTAAACTGTTGTGTTTTGAACTCTCTCACAACAGACACGAAAGAGAAGACGATGAATAAAGTCATAGTTTTTGCTATTTTTGGACCAAAATGTATTTTCGATGCTTCAAAAAATTCTAACTTACCCTCTGATGTCACATGGACTACTTTGATGATGTTTTTCTTACCTTTCTGGACATGGACAGTATACTGTACACACAGTTTCAATAGAGAGACCGAGAGTTTCTTTCTTCTGAACACTGAATAAGGTATTTTATATAATGCCAACAGGCAAACAGTTATCATTCATTTCCATTGTAGTCAGTGGAAACCATTTATAAGAGTATTTTCTTTCACCCGAAAGTCAAACAGCAATGGAGAAATGAGGGCAGAGAAAGAACAGGTTTAGAGGAGATGGGTTGGGCACCAGTTCGGAGTAGTGAACGGTAGACCGGACGCCAGAGTACTCTGGCAATTGGGATCGGGAGTGATTAGGATCAGGTGATGGTTGGGGTGGCTGTGAGTTCCTGACATTACCCCCTCCTCCAGGGGCGGCTCCTGATGCCCTGATGCAATGACGAGGGCGACCTCGGCCTCTGGGTGCAGAATGATTAGGATGTAGTTGATGGAATTCTTCCAGAAGATTGGGATCTAGGATACTGTCCAGGGCCACCAAGGAACGTTTCTCTGGTACATACCCCTCCCAGTCCACCAGGTACTCAAGCCAGGCCCCCCATCGCCACGAGTCCAGGATGTCCTTCACTTGGTACATGGATGGTTGATCGAGGATATGCGGAGGAGCATCCGTGAAGCCAGGGAAGGAAGTGGTTCCAGCTGTGTGGATCTTCTAGGCAGTATGCCCAGAGGTATCGTCCAGTTTCTTGAATCTGTTGCCCTGTCTGTCCATTTGTTTGGGGATGGTACCCAGAAAACAAGTTCACCTTGTCACCCAGTAGGTGAAAGAAGGCCTTCCACACCCGGGAAATGAACTGGGGACCCCGGCCGGTCCGTCGCTAGTGGGGTGAAAGGTGGTGACATTTATAGGGGCCCTCGGCTGAGGGGGGCCCCTGGCAATCTTAACCGTCTGGCTGAGCCCAGCCTAAAAAAGACGCTCATACAGTTGACTGGCCACTGCTGCTTGTGGTCACAAAAAGCTTACAATTTTCAAGTGTTTTTAAGCCTAACTACTTGTCATTTTAAACATTCAAAAGAGTTTAAAGCATTTAAACACAAGACGCAGAAAATCTCAACTGAGCAGCTGGTTACTCGCACGCTGTGTTCGGTCCACACGCAGAGAGCCACATCTCACAGACAGCAACACTGAACTGAGCTCTCCTTTGCGAAGTTCTCCTCAAACTTCCTCCTGCACCTGAACAAACAAATACAAATCCCAGTTTAAACAAACAGAAAACGATATGAAAGAGCCCAATTCAACACCACGGTGTTCTGGTGTTCAGGATTCACGCGGAGAGAGGCGTCTCAAAACGCTTGAACACCAAAATTACCTCTTTTTGCTCTTGTGCCGACAAATACATACAAAATGTCAAAACACCCGTCTTGGAAAGTATGTTCGAAAAAAATTCATGCACAGTCAAAGCAACAATTATTCAGACACCAGATATAATTTTATATTTTTTGTAGGTGCAGAATACTAAAATACATTTATGCAAAGTAGTATAGCAAAATAAAGTGAACTGTGACATATTATACCCAAAAATTCTTTATAAAGTGGATTAGTGAAATTGATTAATAATAAAATTGGGACCAAAAATGTATTCAGCACCATGTTTTGCTTATGTGTTTTTTGACTAAATATTGTCATACTAACAGTTGTCTGAAGTTTTTGTTGATTGTAATTCATTACATATCTTTCTATCAAAGTTATCAGACATTATCAAAATTAATTTGTTCTAACACAGTTGAACTCAGAGTTCATGTCCTATTTTATTACCATTTTCCAAACTATAGCAAATAAACTGTGATAATGTCACCTTTATTTATATAGCGCTTTAAACAAAATACATTGCGTCAAAGCAACTGAACAACATTCATTAGGAAAACAGTGTCAATAATGCAAAAATGATAGTTAAAGGCAGTTCATCATTGGATTCAGTTATGTCATCTCTGTTCAGTTAAATAGTGTCTGTGCATTTATTTGCAACCAAGTCAATGATATCGCTGTAGATGAAGTGTCCCCGACTAAGCAAGCCAGAGGCGACAGCGGCAAGGAACCGAAACTCCATCGGTGACAGAATGGAGAAAAAAACCTTGGGAGAAACCAGGCTCAGTTGGGGGGCCAGTTCTCCTCTGACCAGACGAAACCAGTAGTTCAATTCCAGGCTGCAGCAAAGTCAGATTGTGCAGAAGAATCATCTGTTTCCTGTGGTCTTGTCCTGGTGCTCCTCTGAGACAAGGTCTTTACAGGGGATCTGTATCTGGGGTCCTGGTCTCCGCTGTCTTTCAGGGATGTAGAGGTCCTTTCTAGGTGCTGATCCACCATCTGGTCTGGATACGTACTGGATCCGGGTGACTGCAGTGACCCTCTGATCTGGACACAGACTGGATCTGGTGGCCACGGTGACCTCGGAACAAGAGAGAAACAGACAAATATTAGCGTAGATGCCATTCTTCTAATGATGTAGCAAGTACATAGGTTGTTATGGGAAGTGTTTCCGGTTCCGGTTTACCTAATTAATTAATGCAGCCTAAAAATCCTTTAACGGATTTGGATAATAAAAGCATATTAGTATGTTATGTGTATGCCAGGTTAAAGAGATGGGTCTTTAATCTAGATTTAAACTGCAAGAGTGTGTCTGCCTCCCGAACAATGTTAGGTAGGTTATTCCAGAGTTTGGGCGCCAAATAGGAAAAGGATCTGCTGCCTGCAGTTGATTTTGATATTCTAGGTATTATCAAATTGCCTGAGTTTTGAGAAAGTAGCGGACGTAGAGGATTATAATGTAAAAGGAGCTCATTCAAATACTGAGGTGCTAAACCATTCAGGGCTTTATAAGTAATAAGCAATAAAATGCAGTTTTACAAATGCTAGAAACGTGGCTTTCTAAGGAAAGATTGCGATCAAATAGCACACCTAGGTTCCTAACTGATGACGAAGAATTGACAGAGCAACCATCAAGTCTTAGACAGTGTTCTAGGTTATTACAAGCAGAGTTTTTAGGTCCTATAATTAACACCTCTGTTTTTTCAGAATTTAGCAGTAAGAAATTACTCGTCATCCAGTTTTTTATATCGACTATGCAATCCATTAGTTTTTCAAATTGGTGTGTTTCACCCGGCTGCGAAGAAATATAGAGCTGAGTATCATCAGCATAACAGTGAAAGCTAACACCATGTTTCCTGATGATATCTCCCAAGGGTAACATATAAAGCGTGAAGAGTAGCGGCCCTAGTACTGAGCCTTGAGGTACTCCATACTGCACTTGTGATCGATAGGATACATCTTCATTCACTGCTACGAACTGATGGCGGTCATATAAGTGGAATGGAACTGTTCCTCAGGGGGTCTATAGTGGACTGTCTGATGTGATACTGTAGCTGACGGCTGAATGGTTGCAATTTTATCTCTAATAGTATCGATTTTAGAAGTAAAGGAGTTCATAAAGTCATTACTGCTATGGTGTTGGGAAATGTCAACACTTGTTGAGGCTTTATTTTTCGTTAATTTAGCCACTGTATTGAATAAATACCTGGGGTTATGTTTTTTTTTTTCTAAAAGAGAAGAAAAGTAATCGGATCTAGCTGTTTTTAATGCTTTTCTGTAGGATATGTTACTTTCCCACCAAGCAATACGAAATACCTCTAGTTTTGTTTTCCTCCAGCTGCGCTCCATTTTTCGAGCTGCTCTCTTTAGGGTGCGAGTATGCTCATTATACCATGGTGTCAAACTGTTTTCCTTAACCTTCCTTAAGCGTAAAGGAGCAACTTTATTTAAAGTGCTAGAAAAGAGAGAGTCCATAGTTTCTGTTACATCATCAAGTTGTTCTGAGGTTTTGGATATGCTAAGGAATTTGGATACATCAGGAAGATAACTTAAAAAGCAGTCTTTTGTGTTAGAAGTGATGGTTCTTCCATACTTGTAACAAGAAGTAGAATTTACAATTTTGGCTATATGAATTTTGCAAAGAACTAAATAATGATCTGAGATATCATCACTTGGCTGAATAATTTCAACACCATCAACATCAATTCCATGTGACAGTATTAAATCTAGAGTATGATTTCGACAATGAGTAGGTCCTGAAACGTGTTGTCTAACACCAATAGAGTTCAGAATGTCTATAAATGCTGATCCCAATGCATCGTTTTCATTATCAACATGGATATTAAAATCACCAACTATTAAAACTTTATCTGCAGCCAGAACTAACTCGGATGTAAAATCACCAAACTCTTTAATAAAGTCTGTATGGTGCCCTGGTGGCCTGTATACAGTAGCCAGTACAAACATAACAGGGGATTTATCATTAACATTTGTTTCTTTGGATAATGTTATATGAAGTACCATTACTTCAAACGAGTTATACTTGTAGCCTGCCCTCTGAGAAATCCTGAAAACGTTGTTATAAATTGTAGCAACACCTCCACCTTTGCCTTTTAGACGTGGCTCATGTTTATAACAGTAATCTTGGGGGGTGGACTCATTTAAAATAATGTAATCATCAGGTTTTAGCCAGGTTTCTGTCAAACAGAGTACATCTATATTATGATCAGTGATCATATTATTTACAAAAAGTGTTTTCGTAGAAAGGGATCTGATATTCAATAAGCCAAGCTTTATCATTTGTTTATCCATATTGCTTCTGTTTTTTATTTGTTGAACCTCAATTAAATTGTTAATCTTAACTTGGTTTGGACGTTTTTTGTATTTTCTAGTTCGGGGAACAGACACAGTCTCTATAGTGTGATATCTAGGTGAAAGAGTCTCTATGTCATGAGAATTAACTGACCTCTGTGACGGGAGGCAGCTAGCAGACGGTCGGTTTAAGCCAGTCTGTCTGCTTCCTGACCTGGGCCCCAGTTAGTCAAGTATAAACACTAAGACTATTTGCCATATTTATAGAGAGAAGAGTGGCGCCACCCCAGGAGGGATGAAGACCATCTCTTTTAAACAGGTCAGGTCTGCCCCAAAAGCTCGTCCAATTGTCTATGAAACCTATGTTATTCTGTGGGCACCACTTAGACATCCAGCCATTGAGTGATGACAATCTGCTATGCATCTCATCACCACGGTAAGCAGGGAGGGGACCAGAGCATATTACAGTGTCTGACATCGTGCTTGCAAGTTCACACACCTCTTTAATGTTATTTTTAGTGATCTCCGACTGGCGAAGTCGAACATCATTAGCGCCGGCATGAATAACAATCTTACTGTATTTACGTTTAGCATTAGCCAGCACTTTTAAATTTGCCAAGATGTCAGGCGCTCTGGCTCCCGGTAAACATTTGACTATGGTGGCTAGTGTCTCTATATTCACGTTCCGTACAATAGAATCACCAATAACTAGAGCACTTTCATCAGGTTTCTCAGTGGGTGCATCACTGAGTGGGGAGAACCTGTTTAATGTTTTGATCGGAACAGAAGAGCGGTGTTTTGACCCACGACTACGCTGCCTCACCGTCACCCAGTTGCCCTGCTGCTGGGGCTCTGTTTCCGGAACCGAACAATGTACAGGAATCCCTTAATGTGAGATGTCAAAGGCGTCTGAATACATTTTGGTTTGATTGTATATTTAATTTTTACATTGAAGACTATGCAGTGCTATTTTACATTAATTATTTGGTTTCTGTACCTGGATACCTACAAACTTGGGGAAAAAAAACCCCAACAAACTTAAATATAACGAACATATAAATTACATCATTTCTAACAGGGCCCATTGGTACAACCTTCACTGGGGCCCCGCAAACCCCAGCTACGTCCCTAGACCCCGGTCTGACACGATATCCTCAGGTAGCCCAAAGTTCCGGAAGACATTGGAGAATAGGTGCTCAGCCGTTTCCAGGGCAGTTTGTATTCCTGGCAGGGGAATTAATTTACAGGCTTTAGAAAAGCGATCCACAACCACCAGTGTTACCTTCGGATTTGGGCAGGTTAGTCACGAAGTCAATCCCCAGATGGGTCCAGGGCCTCAAAGGAACGGGTAGGGGCACGGCTGCCTGGATGTCCAGAGCCTGGTATACAGTGGACTGAGCCCAGAAGGGATTACCGTAGCAGGTTCGTTCCATGTAGCCGCTCTAATGTCCTCGTCCGAACTCAAAATGATGGGGTTGATGATCATGGCTGGAGGGAGTATAGGCTCGGGGTCAGATGGAGTGTCAAGGGAGTGTCGAAGAGAGAGTGCATCAGCCTTGCAGTTCCGGTTTCTAGGGTGGTAGGTGATATTGAAGTTGAATCTGGTGAAGAATAGGGCCTACCGGGGATTCAGTCTTCGGGCATCACGTAGGAACACAGAGGGTTAGTTTCAGCAGACAGTTTATTTACAGGATGCAGTATGTTAAGGTTGTGGTAAGTCACAGGATGGATGAAGCCCAGAGCTCTGGAGAGTGAGACAGGGGGAGACAGCAATGGGGAAATGAGGGCGGGGAAATGAGGGCAGAGAAATAACAGGTTTAGAGAAGATGGGTCAGGCACCAGTTCGGAGTAGTGAATGGTAGACCGGACACCAGAGTACTGGTGTGATGATGGCTTTATCCAGGTGATTGCTGGGTGCAGGTGCAGGTGATCAGTACTCTGGCGATTGGGATCGGGAGTGATTAGGATCAGGTTCTGGGGTCTCATTTATAAAACTATGCGTAGGATCTTTACTAAAAGTTTACGTGCGCCCAAAAGCCAAAAATGGCGTACGCCAAAAAATATTCCGATTTATAAAACCGTGCGTACGCACACCTGTAAGCAATGTTCCCTTTATAAATCACAGATCACCCGCAGATGTGCGTACGTGAACCAGCCTCATATCCCGCCCTGTACACGCCCATTTTTAACCATAAATAGTCAATGCAAATCACCTCATGATTGCTGATCAGCATGTAAATGAGAGTGGAATCCCATATATACCTGGAAAACTGGCATGCGACCCGCCAATTAATTAATCCAAGAAAGTGAAAACGTGCATTTCTGTTAGCCTAATTTTAATAATGGCGACAGGTGAGAAAAGAGGAAAAAAACGTAATTTCTCAGATACTGAGATTGAAACACTTGTAGGGGAGGTGGAGGCTCGGAAAACTGTGTTATTTGGTGGCCACAGCAGTGGGGTCACTAATAAAAAGAAGCAGTGCGAGTGGCAAAGTATTGCTTCTGCCGTCAATTGTGTCAGTGGGACAGAACGGACAGTTGCAGAATTAAAGAAAAAATGGTCCGACCTGAAGGTATACAAATTTTTTTTTTACCAACATATTACATTTGTGTTTTATTAGGCTATATACCTATATAAATAGCAATATTGATTTTCAAAAAGTTTTATTTACATGTGCTTACAGTATGCAAAATATGTGAAATAAAGATTCTCATTCATTCAAGGTGGAGGCAAAGAGAAAACTGTCCTCCCACCGCCAGAGCGTGGCTGCAACTGGTGGGGGCCCATGTACAGCTGATCTCACATCAGTGGACAGCAAAATCGCGGCTATAATTGGGGAGGTCAGCGTGTGTGGTATTGTGTCGGAAAAGGAGGGAGACACTGACGTGACTGAAACCACAGAGGAGCAAGGTTAAACCGATTTTTAATCATTAACGCTGTACATTTGAGTGTGTGGGGTGATAAATGGATAAATGTTGCCAATTGTTTGTCCTCCAGTCCTTCCGGAGTCTGAAGCTGTAAATGAACAGGAGGTTCAGGGTGAGGGGTTCTCAGATGCAGATGCACAGCGTCCGGCTCAAAGCAGTGCCCCTTCTGCGTCTGGCACGTCCAAAAGTGGTCGGGTACTCACTGACGCAGTCCTGCAGTTACAGCGAGAGACAATAAACGCTGTCAACAGGGTTGCAGATGAGCTACGGCAGATGAGAGAAGTGATGCAAGAAATTGCACAATCATTAAAAGATGCAGTTAAAACATGAACCTTGAGTTTTGTCTTTCTTTACAAACGCCGCATGACATCCTCACGGATTCTTGCACCTCGTTGATATCCCTCTTGTCGGCCAGGGGGCTGTGGCTCGGGGTCGTAATGCTGGGGTAGAGGGAGATCAGGAGGGAGAGGAATACCGTTTCTCAGTGCTATATTGTGCAAAACACCACACGCCCTGACAATCTTGCACACTTTTGCTGGATGGTATAAAAGTCTGCCACCCGAGGCATCCAGAGCACGCCATCTGCATTTCAGGATGCCGATGGCACGCTCCACAACTGCGCGGGCACGAGAGTGGACCTCGTTATAATGAGTTTCCTCTGCGCTCTGCGGGTTTAAAAATGGGGTGAGGAGCCAGCGTCTCAGGGGGTAGCCACTGTCGCCTGCAGGTTATAATTATATTAAAAACAAAATTGTTACAGTTTCTACTTTTTAATATTGTTAAACTCACCAAGAAGCCAGCCATCACGTACTGCGCCTGCATTTAGTCTGTTCCCTACACTGCTATGTGTCAAGATAAAGGAATCATGTGTTGAACCAGGCCAGCGTGCCACAATGTTTGTGAGGGTCATGTTGGAGTCACATATGATTTGCACATTAATAGAATGCACATGCTTTCTATTAACATAAGCAAATTCATTTTCAGATGGTGCCCTTATAGCAACATGAGTGCAGTCAATTGCGCCGATTACATTTGGGAAACCAGACATTGCTGCAAATTGCGTTTTAATTTCGGCCTGTTCTCGCACAGTGTAGGGGAACCTGATGTATCGACTAACCATATTAAGTATACCATTTAAAACGACAGATATTATGGCACTCAGGGACGGCTGTGATATACCAGACCTATAGGGTGAGATGATAGATTCCAATAGAATTATTTCATATACAAAAAGGTCTTAGAGACAAATTTGAGGATTACTTATAGTTTTTTTATATTATTAATTTACCTGTCTGCCAATTCCCGCTGGAAACAGCCGGTTGCCAAGAACCCCAGAGTGGTGAGGACTTGTATTTGGACTGGGATGGCATGGTTCCGGCGTGTTGCCCTCTCTAATACTGGACCCAATTCAGCACATAGATCCAAGAGCACAGCTCTAGGGAATCTAAATCGGCTTATTAGCCAGTCATCATCATGGGCCAGGAAATCATCATGGTCCCTGAAAACTCGTTCTCTCCTTATTCTGCCATTAGCGTAATCCTCCAACAGTGCCAGGAGTGCCATCATGAAGCATTACATACCCGGGTCACCGGAGAATTTATATGTTTCTAGCAAATAGACTGATCGTTAACACCTTGACAAAATCACTTAATTAATTTGTGGGCGAAAATTTAAGACGAAAATGTTATAGTGAACACATGCTTCTTGACGGTTTTGTAATGAACACCGTAATAGTTAGGACCGATGATGAGTAGCGATTGTGCTTCATGACTGTATTTGCAGACTTTGACATTTTATGATATAGGCTATGTACATTAAGGAAAATATTTCCTTTTTACACTGTGTTCTGCAGTTCTCTAATAAAAGGGTATTTCATGCTATTCTGTAGGCTATCACATGTATCGCGCCATGTCCTCCTGTGCTCCCGTTGTGGACAATGTGACTGTAAGGCAGCGCTGATTATTATTTTATTTTACTTTTAATACATTTTGAATTACGTTTGGATTTTACTAGATGTATATAGCCTAAAACAATCGGCACAAATAACACTGTTGGATTTAATCTTCATGATAATGTGGATATAACGTATGAAATGGAGTGAAAATTAAATGTCATTCATTCTTATAATCGTTCTTCTCACATTTATTTTCTACAATCTAACTTCAGTTCACGACCTCACCATCGGTGTCGCCAATTCCCTTTGTCTCCAGAATGTGCGTACGCACGGCTCAAAGTTTGCTTAAAGGTGCGCACATTCTCCCGTCAAGTTTGTTTTTTATAGATCACAACCTTTGCGTGGGAACTGGCGTACGTACGTTTCCAGCCCCGTTTTGTGCGTACGCACGCTTTATAAATGAGGCCCCTGGTGATGATTGGGGTGACTGTGACTGTGATTTCCTGACAAGATGCTTTTCAAACTAAATAATAAGAAGCTTTTTGTAAAGGGTTCTATAATATAAGGTGTAAAATCAGTTTTTCACATCTATGAACCTTAATTTATATGAGTGTATATTGGCAGTAAAAAAAAAATAATAATAATTAAAAAAAAAAATTATACTAAAATACAGGCCTTTTACTCTATCAGATAAAACCATTAAAACATTCCGCACTCAGGGGAGAGGAGCTGGTGCCCGTTTCACTAAGAAGGTTCAACCAACTCTGAGTTTAAACTTGAACTCACCCTGAGATGGTAAACTCTGAGTTTTCGGTTACAGAACAGCTGAAATGAGTTGGTTTAATCAACTGTAAATTGACTGACTCTGAGTTAAGCGTGTGCACCACAACTATAAAAAGCCATTATCAATGGAGCGCTGATATTACCATTCACCATGGCAACAGCTCCCTCCAAAAAGCCGTCTGCATACTTCAGATTCGATACAAATATAATTCTTCTCAGTGTTATAATATCAAAGGTGATAACTAGCAGAAAGTTAGATTAATTAACTAATAGCTAATCATTTTATGGTATCTCATGAGCAAAAAAAAATATATAAAATAATAATATTAATAATAATATTTTAAGTGCATTTTTCTTATTTTACAAATGATCTGCCAAAAGAGTAAGAAAAATATGGCAGTGGCTATTTACACTAAGTGGAATTAACATACTTTCTTAGCGATAGGTCCTATTTACAGTAGGCAAAGTGCAATAAGCTCTAGATGCTATTTACAGAAAAAATGTACACTGAAAATCGTGATATATTCTATTTACCATGTAAAAGTAGCAGTTCTTTGCAACAGGCTAAGTGTAAATAATAATTAGATGCTAGTTACACTTTATACTGGCAGATACATAGGCTACTAGGCCCATGTGCACCTCAGTATTGTTATACATTAACAGGATGCAATAATAACAGATTGTAAATGATTATATTTATTACAATTATAAATATTTGCATCATTATTAAACACTCGTTAGGCACTTTACTTCCACTTTTAGAACATTTTGTTCATTTTTATTGAAAATAAATTCTAATGTGACATGTGATGTGAAAAGTGAGACGAACGAGCTCGGCAAAAGCCGGACTCTAGCCCAATCAATCGCGTTACAAGCTAGTTTTCCGTGCCCAAAACATTACTGCCTACACCATTGAAGTCGTTATTCACGTATGACATATTTAACCTTATCTGTCGATGGAGGAAGGAGCTACAGTAGATTTGCACTTAGTAAAGGACACTCAGAATTATCTTGTTTTCCATTTGCATTAAGATTATTTTTATTACCACACTGGCATATAATTTTACTTAAGTAAAATTCACTTAATTTAGATCCCTCCCAGGAAACAAGACTAAGTATAATATATCATTTTCTTATATAGAAAATCAATCTTTATTTTATTTTTATATATATTTGTACTTGGGGGGGGGGGGGGAGAAGAAAAAAAAAGTGTTTAAAAATGGGGAGGAGACCGAAATAAACTCTGGGTTTACCGAAGAAAACCTGCTCCTGACCAGGTTAGATTCATAGAGTAAGTTACCATGGTAACTGACTCTGAGTATAAGTTAGCTCTCTTTCAGAAACGGGCTTGACTTACCTTGCTTTCTCGGTTTGACAAACCTCCCATTCTGAAACAGAAAACCTAGAGTTTCCCTCATTTCAGGGTTAACATACTCAGAGTTTTCACTTAACCTCCTTTGTTAAACAGGCCCCTGCTGAGTCACTCCAGTGTTTTGGTCCCTTGCATTTTTGAACGCTATGTAAGAGTAAGGGTGTGGTCTGAAAAGAATAATCAGAGGAACTCATGGGTTTTCCAAAGTATCCCAGAGCACCATCTGCTAGTACTGGGGCCCAATTCACAAAGGAGGTTAAGTGAAAACTCTGAGTGGCACGACTTGCCTAAAAGGACTTTGATATGACATTTGAATAACGGCTTCAGTGGTGTAGGCAGTAATGTTTTTACGGCACGGGAAACTAGCTTGTAACGCGATTGATTGGGCTAGAGTCTGGCTTTTGCTGAGCTCGTTTTTCTCACTTTTCCCATCACATGTCACATTAGAATTTATTTTCAATAAAAATTAACAAAATGTTGTAAAAGTTGAAGTAAATAGCCTAACAAGTGTATTATAATGATACAACTATTTATAATTGTAATAAATATAATCATTTACAATCTGTTATTATTGCATCCTGTATAATGTATAACAATACTGAGGTGCAAATGTATCTGCCAGTATAAAGTGTAACTAGCATCTAATTATTATTTACACTTAGCCTGTTGCAAAGAACTGCTACTTTTACATGGTAAATAGAATATATCATGATTTTCACTGTACATTTTTTTCTGGAAATAGCATCTAGAGCTATTTGCACTTAGCCTACTGTAAATAGGATCTATCGCTAAGAAAGTATGTTAATTCCACTTAGTGTAAATAGCCACTGCCGTATTTTTCTTACTCTATTGGCAGATCATTTGTAAAATAAGAAAAATGCACTTAAAATATTATTATTAATATTATTATTTTATATATATTTTTTTGACCATGAGATATCATAAAATGATTAACTATTATTTCATTAATGTAACGTTATGCCAGTTTTCACCTGTGATATTATAACACTGATAAAAATTACATTTGTATCGAGTCTGAAGTATGCAGACGGCTTTTTGGCGGTAGCTGTTGTCATGGTGAATCGTAATATATGCGCTCCATTGATAATGGCTTTTTATAGTTGTGGTGCACACGCTTAACTCAGAGTCAGTCAATTTGGAGTTGATTAAACTCAGAGTTTCCCATCTCAGGGTAAGTTAACTCAGAGTTCAAGTTTAAACTCAGAGTTGGTTGAACCTCGTTGGTTGAAACGGGCCCCTGTTCAGTCAAAATCAAAATGCTGTCATGCAGCTAAATTTATTTAGCATAAGCATTAACTTTTCAAAGGCTTCTTCTAGGAAGATGCAACTTTACACTATCCTTTTTGCATTAGAGTGTGGAGAACTATTACAAATACATTTTGTTATTATTATTATTTTATTTTATTTTTATTTTATTTTTTGACAACAGCCTCTAAATCTTTTCTCCTTTTTTCCACACCACACTTAATATTTTTGGGAGAGATCCTGTTAAACTGTTAAAAAAAAAAAAAAAGAAAAAAAAAAAAAAAAAGAACTGAGGCAGCACAATGCTTTGGCATAATATAGACAATGGTTCTTTGCCACTGAAATTCATTAAAAAATAAAGGTATGCTACTTTCAAGAATGCCACTACCATAATACCATGTTCAAATAACCATGCTATAAAAACCTATATACTGTGGTACTGAATTATTACCATATTCATGTACAGTACCATAGTATATTCATTGTACTACCATGGTATCATGTTCAAAATAGCAAGGCATTTTTTGTTAGTTTTTATTATTATAGGATGCTACACTCAAAAGAATAAAGGTTCAAAAATTTGGTTTTAGCAGTGATGCCAACCATTTTTTTCGTTTAGTGTGAAGAACATTTTTATAAGGACCTTTTTCCTTTTTTTTTTTTTTTCAATGGAATCTTTCTTATGGGTCTTCATGGAACCATAGATGAATAAGAATCTTTTTTTTTTTAAGAGTAGAGACTGATGTTTCATTTTGCAAGCAGGCTGTAGAGTTTTATGAGCTCTTTTGGCAATGTTTGCATTGCTCTGCATACTACTCTATAAGTTTCTCATAACTTTTAAAAGCATGTCTAAATTTAACTAGGGCCAATAGACTAAATTCAATAGGCTACACCAGATTATTTGGGGACACAGGCTGCTGTGCATCGGTTCTGAAAGTTGTTGACATTGTGAGGAGTCATCAGGTGGCCCACAGGCTATGCTAAGAAATTAAGCACTCTTGTCTCCATGATAGTTTTTCAGTTTTCAGCACATTCTCATAATCCAACTTCACTTGTCATTTATTAGCTCTATCAATTATGCATGAGGGATGGAAGTACTGTAGAACAACTGCAGAATCAAGCCACAGAAGGACACACTTCTTGACATATGAAGACAATAGACACACTCTCATAAGGACGCATTACACTACACTCACAGAAAAAAAAGATACAAACTGTCAGTGAAGAAATATCCTTTCAAAAGATACCAATATGTACTTTAAAAAAACTAATATGTACATGTACCATTTAGAGGTAAGTAAGGTACCCTTTTTTCTGAGAGTGTACCAACTTGTATCCTGCGATACTAAAATGTCACTCTGGTGGTGCATTCAATTTTCAGTATTCATATTTTGGATGATTATGTAATGTGCGTTGCGACACAAGTGTAATCCTCACTCTCACACAGTGATTGATGGTATTCTGAGTGTGAAGAGGGTGCACTATTTCCAGGATTTGACCAGTTAACAGAAGACTAAATTTGCTCAAGAGACATGCTCGAAAACAAGGAGGAAAGGAAACACAACAGCACTGGATTTGTTAGAAACAGATCAAATGTATTGGGGAAACAAAATGGCAAAATTAGAAAGAAAAAAGAAAACAGTCAACTTGACAAAGAAAAGCAGTAATGCCTTGTCCCAACAATTTAGATTTACACTACTCTGTTTTCAATCTATTTAAGTTCTTTAATATTAATTTGTTCATTTTTTGACCTACTTAGGTTTGAGCTAATAGCATTAACTATCCTTTATCCGTAATATGTGAATATAATTACTGTTTCCCTATTTATTAAATTTGTTCTTAATCAGTTTGTTTATTATGGAAAACTTTAACTTTTGATTAGCGATGTATCATAAGATGACAATAAACAATATAAGTGCCCGTTTTATAAGGTTTTGGTAGTCGTTCAAAATAGTAAAAAGCTAGGGAAGGAGGATAATCAGAAAACTGATTATTATTGCAGGCAGTTAGATGCTCATGGGAGAGATTAATTTTCAGTTGCTTCTTGAAGATTTGGCTGTTCGGAAGGTTGGCTATTCCACCAAACAGGGAACATTGAAAGAAAATGTCCTTCAGAGTGATTTTGTGCTCTCTGCGGTGGGAATTTCATTTACCAAGACACATCAGAGATCAGAGGTAGGAGGGTGCAGATCCTATGGCAGTTCTGTGCATTGAGATGAGAAGCAGTGTGACGTAGGCTCTCTTTGGCTTGTTGAAAACAATACATGCTGCTGCATTCTGAATAAGTCTGATTGCACATGTTTAAAGTCCAGCCAGAAAAGCATTCCAATACTCCAACTTAGAAATGACAAGGGCCTGGTCGAGAAGCTGTGTTGCATGATCTGTTAGGAACGGTTTGATTTTCCTGATGTTTAAGCAAACCTGCATACTTTTAGATTATAATAAATATGATAAATATTCTGAATACTCCGACATGAGGTGAGAATGTCACAAGAGTAACATTACTGTGGTGCAGTTTAAAAGTTGCTTCAGCAACATGTTCCTTATGACTGCCCTAGCATTTGCCTCAGATTTCTGTCAGACACTGTATATAGTTTGCAAATATCAATAAGATATTGTTGAAGCAAAATGCATCCACTATGTCTTACATTGTCCCCCAAAGCCCTCATTAGTATTCTTCCAAGAAGTTTTTTTTTGCCCTCTGCCTTTCTTTCCCAGTGTTTCCACCCATTAGTCATTCCATATCTTCTGTGATTTAAACTTTAGAAGCATAACGGTTCTTCCAGAATCAGGTTCTAGACAATTTATGTCAAACAAGAACTCAAAAAAAAAAGGTTTTGGGTCACTGGACTTTAGGGTATAAATAGGTCAAATTATTTTAGACAGATTGTGAATTGCTTTAAGCTAATTTTCAACTACAAATTACACGTGTGAGTGTGTGTCTATAAAACAATCTCTGGTCACTAACTCTTTAGCCAAGAGGATTCTAAAATATCAGTCTTTTCTTTTTGTGAAGGGTCACCCGTTGACTGCCATCCCACCATTGCATCTGCAACCCTTTGATTAGGATAGACATCTCATATCAACACTGAGTACTTTTGCCAAAACAGATAGACAAGTGCTATAGTCATGTTTATTCATAAGCACGCAACTATGCAAAGAATTCTAAATATGCAAATTAATTTTCCCATAAGCACTTAAGATGCAAAATCTCAAGGCCACTTCAAGCAAATGTTGCTGGCAGTCTTGAAAAGCCAAGCCTTTAATTGAGATGCTATTATCACAAACACACTATTTCAGATAGTCTGGATGACAAACCAGGCTCTTTCAGTAGATGACACTTCAAGACCAATGAACTTTAGTGAATACCAAATCATTAGCAATAACGGAAGCATTTAATATCCACTGAGTGCCCTGGCAAGGTAACTGTGACGAGTGGGGCGGGGCTGAGGGATGTGGGAACGAGCGAGGCCGGTGGAGTGATTGGGAAATGAGCGACACCTGCGACCGACCACCGGTCTCGAGTCCCACAGAGGAGATGGAAGGATATAAAACTGGAGCGACGACAGTGAAGGACGAGAGAGGACCAGGCCTGGGCTTTATTTTATGTTTGCTTTTTATTTGTGCACATCAGTTGTCCGTGAAGGGCTGATGCGCTGTTTTGTGTTTATTTTTGATTATTAAAGTTTCATTTGATTGTCTGCCGGTTCCCGCCTCCTTCTTCCCGATGTTTATGAAGGTTTTATTATTACAGTGGTGCCGAAACCCGGGAGAAGGAGGGACACGCTGCTGAAGATCCCTTGCCGCTGTGGTGAATCCGCGGTGCCATCGAGCAGGGGAGGAGTGTGCTGCCATGGACGCTCGAGGCGGTGGGCTGGAGTGAGTTGCCGGGGACGGGCGAGCTCGCTGCCGGCCGTGAGGGAGCGGAGGAGTCGGCGCCGTTCGCAAGGGGGCCGGAGCCTGCTGCCTCCATGAAGGTATCCGGAGGAGCAGGGAACGGGGGACTCCTGCCGGCTGCCCAAAACCGGAGGAGCCGTCGCCGTCCACCGGGCGGCGGAGGAGTGTTGTGCCGCCGAGGGCCGTCCAGTGCCACCGCCAGGCACCAAGGAGGAGATCACCCAGCTGGTGGAGGGCCGAGCAGCAGTGCGTCTGGGAACCGGATTTTTTTTTTCTCTCCCCTCTCTCGTCTCTGTCGCTCCTCCTTCCATCTCCTTTTCTCTCGCCTCGTCTGTCCTACCACTAGGTTCCCGCAGGTCCCCGTGAGCGGTCCGCCCCGGAGGGAGGGGGGGGGAGTAGAGCGCAGTCTCGGGAGTACCCCCGGCCTGCGAGGGGTGATGGGGGTATGTGACGAGTGGGGCGGGGCCGAGGGATGTGGGAACGAGCGAGGCCGGTGGAGTGATTGGGAAATGAGTGACACCTGCGACCCACCACCGGTCTCGAGTCTCGAGTCCCACAGAGGAGATGGAAGGATATAAAACTGGAGCAACGACAGTGAAGGATGAGAGAGGACCTGGGGCCTCATTTATAAAACTTTGCGTAGGATTTGCGTCAGAAGTGGCGTATGGATGAAACATAAGACGTGCGTACGCACAGAAATATTCGGATTTATAAAACTGTGCGCACGCACATCCTACGCATTTTTCCCTTAATAAATCACAATCAATTCTAAATGTAGCGCAGCTTTTGCGGCTTCATGACACGCCCATAGTTGCCCATAAATAGTCTGTGAAACGCCCACAAGTTAATATTCATTGATTGCGAAATCATGGCAAACACAGAGAGGAAATCAAAAAAACGTAACTAAGTTATCGTTGGGGAGGTGGAAAAGAGGAGAAAAATATTGTTTGGAGGGCACAGTGTGGGCATTACTAATGCCAAAAAGGCACTTGAGTGGCAAACGGTGGCAGACGCCGTAAATGCTGTAGCCTCACAACCTCGGACCGTGGCCGAAATAAAAAAGAAATGGTCGGACATCAAAGTCGAGGCAAAAAAACGTCTAGCGCTCCATCGCCAGAGTGTGTCTGCCACGGGTGGGGGAAAGGGGACACCGGAGCTGACCCCTCTTGATGAGAGACTGGCGGCAATTATTGGGGAATCCCTATTAAGTGGAGTGGTGACTGAGGCGCAGGGGGACACTGACGCGCCAGATGCACCGGGTGACACAGGTAAGAGAAATAAGTAAAATGAATGCAGTCAAGTCACATGTATGCAGGTTACACAATTACAGTTTATTAATATAGAACAATTTTATTTCAGTTGCTGGGTGTTCCAGCAGGGCCAGTGGTTACGATGCTGCAGCTGAGCAGCCGTCTGGACCCAGCGTCTCCACGGCACGCGGCTCTCAACCCTCCAGCAGTGGACGTGTCCTCACCGATGCAGTCCTTGAAATGCAGAGGGAAGTCATTAGTTCAATCAGAGAGGTGGCCAAGGAGTTGGGCGAAATCAAGACTGCGCTGACTGAAATAAACTGCACGATGAGGGAATTCTTGAATAAATAATATTTTCCACACCTTTTGTTGTTCTTTACAAGCGACGCATCACTTCCAAACGCTGGCGCACAGCAGCAGCCATAGGCTCAAATGCCTGGGGATGGGGTTCAGGGTCGCGGCCAACACAGCAATCGGCGCCAGGAGGTAGAGGCACGTTTTTAAGCTGTGCCACATTGTGTAGCACAGCACATGCCAGCACGATTTGGCACACCTTTTCAGGCGTGTACAATAACCTCCCTCCAGTGCAGTCGAGGCAGCGCCATCTGCCCTTAAACAGGCTGATGGTGCGCTCCACTATAGCGCAAGCTCGGCTGTGGCACATGTTGTAGTGCCTTTCCTCTGCACTATGTGGGTTGAGGAAAGGCGTAAGCAGCCACTGTTTGAGGGGATATCCACTGTCCCCTGCAAGGATAGTGAAAGGGTTAAGACATTGAAGTACATTAAAATGTGAATATCTATAATCAAACGTACCTAGAAGCCAGCCATCACGTATAGCACCAGCCTCGAGTCTGCGTCAAACACTGCTGTGTCTTAAAATAAATGAGTCATGGGTTGACCCAGGCCACCGAGCTACTTCATTAGTGAGCAACATGTCTGCATCACAAATAATTTGGACATTGATTGAATGAAAATGCTTTCTATTAATGAAAGCATTTTCATTAACGTTCGGTGCCCTTATGGCAACATGAGTGCAGTCAATAGCACCGATGACATTTGGGAAACCATACATAGCTGCAAATTGAGCTTTCTTGTTTGCCTGTTCACCCGCCGTGTATGGAAACTTTATGGAATCATGGGACGAAGCTTTATGCCTTTTAACACGTCTGGCATTACCCGGCTAAGGGTCGGCTGAGATATTCCTGACCTGTCAGCCAATTTTCTCTGAAAAGTGCCAGTCGCCAAGAATCCTAGTGTTGTTAGGACTTGAAGTGGGACTGGCACGGCGTGGTTCCTCCGAGTGCTCCTCTGTAATGTCGGGCCCAAAAGCCCGCAGAGGTCCAACAGGACGGCTCAAGGAAGTCGGAACCAACTCATAAGCCACTCGTCTTCTTGCTGTCTTAAGATGCGTTCACTCCGAATCCTTCCATTTGCCACATCTTCTAAGAGCGCAAGATCAGCCATTGTGCGTCATTACGCATTGTGATGGGGCATTTTATTTCCATCCATTTAATTGCATCTGACAAGCTACAGATGTCAGTAATAATCGACATGGAAATGGGAAATTGTTCAGCGCAAATGTAATTTCTTGTTGCTTTCTGAATGGTTGAGACATACGCCATACATTGTTTTATCAAAAATAAAACAAACTAAAGGCATATGCATGAATACCATAATTCCGTAGCTTATGAAGAAATGTTTTACTATGAAAACAACTTTCCCCAGTGGACAATTAATACATCTATCTATTTATTTATCTATCTATCTATCTATCTATCTCTATATCTCCTTAATTATCTATCTATCTGTCTGTCTAATTGCATCTATATCTGCTCCGCCAGACGGACACATTGACGAGAATATCAGTTTTGTACATTATTTGGTTCTGTTAACTATATTATTTATGAGGATGAATTGCACAACATGCCAATATTTTTGCAGAACATATTTCACTTTTCTTTTTGCAAATATGTGTTCATTTGAATTTCTGTTGTAATTTTCGTTTGATTTTTTTTGTTTGTTTCACTGCTGATCGATCAAACGGGTGTTCGTGTAGGCTGTTAATTGTAAGACTTGCTTTGTGAAGTCTTCATGTTATTTATGAAAGGCAGTATTGTCATTTTCACTTTCACTTTCACGTGTTTCTTCCATCTGCCGACGGTGTCGCCATTTCTCATTTCACCCGTTTTTGTGCGTACGCCTGGGTCAGAGCTTGCGTGAAGGACCGCACATTTTCCCGTCAAGTTTGCTTTTGATAAATATCAATTATTGCGTAGAGAGTGGCGTACGCCTTCTTTTGTGCATACGCAACGTTTATAAATGAGGCCCCTGGCCTGGGCTTTATTTTATGTTTTAGTTTTTATTTGTGCGCATCAGTCGTCCGTGAGGGGCTCATGCGCTGTTTTGTGTTTATTTTGTTATTAAAGTCTTTATTTGATTGTCCGCCGGTTCCCGCCTCCTTCTTCCCGATGATTATGGAGTTTTTATTATTACAGTAACACTAGCCTATTCAGTACTGAATTAAAAGCTCAGTTGTGATGACCTTGATGCCCACTGATTCAAGAGATGGAGTGCCACTCTTAATTAGTTGCAATGTCGTCCCACTCAGGGCACAGGAAGTGAAGGGAACGTATATGTGTGGATATGCTTGTCTTGATACACTCCCACTGTAGTAGTGGTTTTCCTCTCCTGTGTGGAAAATGATACAGTACTTTCTGAATATACAATATGAGCATGTGCAGTTCAGACATAGTACCACCGATACATTATTCAACAATGAACCACTGCTGAATCAATATTTACCTTGTTTTTCATTCTGTGATTTGTATAGAACCTGATATCGATGTAGACTTCTGACACTGTTGAGAATGAACTTAAAGTGTAGAATGAATGATATCTGTCTTCCCTTACTAAAAAGGAGTATACTTCAAGTTTATTTTGCTAAGTATACTTAAGTAAAGTTCAAGTTTATTTTAAGTATACTTTATGTAGCAAGTATACAAATATCAGTGTTCTAGTAGTATACTTGTAAGTGTACTGTTTCAATACTCCTTGGGACTCAATTGGCCCACTTTCTAGTATATAATAGTATACTTTAAGTATAACAGTAGCAAACTTTGAGTAGGCTACACAACTAGTTTACCTCTATGTTTGTAGTTTGTACTGCAATTATACTAAAAGTGAACTTAAAGGTATACTGATAGTTTGCTAACTAAATACTTTGAACACTTTGAAGTATAGTCTCAGTAAACTACTAGTTTACTAGTTTTATACTGCAGGTATACTCATAAAATTTGAACTTTACATAATACTTTAAGTAAACTACTATGTCCCTATTTAGGTTTAAATTTGTATATATTTTGATGTATGAATATCAGAACATACAAAACATCCAAAGAAAGAACAGGGTATCTGCTTGTAAACAAAACATTTTATTCTAGCTTCATGCATTCTTTTTTAAAACACTTTAATGTGGGTAAGTTTCATAAAAAAAAATAAAAAAAAATAACATTTGAACAAAAAGCTGAAAAAAGACTATGAATTGGATTCAGAATGATAATCAAAATATAGATGGAGTCGATCAACACCCCAAAGCTTGACTGTAATTATTAACTCTTCATCAGTCTACAGTTTATTCCATAACGTTACAGTTTTTAAGCTGTTTCATGTCAGATGATTACGTATTTTACACGTGTTAGTATCTGTTATTTTTTTTTTCGCTTCTTCACTTGTGTTTTTTTTTATCCTGTGCAGAAGATGTGTACTAGCGCCCTCCACCGTATAATAATGAAAACATAGATTCTAGGAGTATAGCTCAAATATATTAACAATTATTGTAAGTATAAGTCACGTATACTTAAATGTCATTTTAAGTATATTTCTAAGGAGTACATAAAGTCCATTTCTGAGAAGTGCATAAAAAGTAAACTAAAAGCATACTTTCCCATTTTTAGTTTAAAAGAAGTATACCAATAGCACACTTGAATAAACTTCTTTTTCGTAAGGGTTGTAGCATTTGACCATAACTAAATTTGTTGAACAGCAATATTGATGACTCATGTTGCACTTATTAGATTATTGTCCAATAGAATGCCCTCTAGGCCAGGCTGGTACGTCCGAGGGTTCCCCTGACCAGGGGAATAGCGGTGGTTGGTAGCCGAGTATGCACTGGAAAGGTGTGAGTCCGGTGGATGGTTGGCGCAGGGAGTTTTGAGCGTACTAGGCCCATTCATACTAGTTCCAAGAGTCCTGATGGCCGTGACAGAAGGAGGAGAAGGAGGAAGCGACCGATCTCTTGGATCTTCCTCTCCATCTGCCCATTAGACTGCAGATGGTACCCCGAAGATAGACTGACGGCCACACCTAGGAGCGAGAAGAAGGCTTTCCAGACTCTTGAGATGAACTGTGGTCCTCTGTCCGACACGATGTCTTCAGGGATGCCAAAGTACCGGAATATGTGGTTGAACATGAGCTCCGCAGTTACCATGGCGGTAGGTAGTCCCTTTAAAGGAATCAGACAACAGTGACAAGTACAACCCTTCGAGAAGGAAGGTCTGTGATGAAATCCACTCTTAGGTGTGACCATGGTCGGTTGGGAACGGGCAGAGTTTGGAGCTTGCCTGATGGTAGATGGCGCGGGCTCTTCGAGATGGCGCATTCCTTACATCCTTGCACATACCTCCTGGTGTCAGATGCCATGTTGGGCCACCAGAAGTGCTCTTTTAGCAGTGAGAGGGTTTCATGGTGAGGATGGTGAGGTTTCAGGAGGGATACGTGGAATGTGGGGTGAATGCGGTACTCAGGTGGGAGTTGAAGTTTATATGTGGCGGGGTTGATCTGCTCCGTGATGGTGAACGAGCCAATGAACCTGGGACTCAGCTTACGGCATGGTAGACACAGGCGAATGTCCCTAGTTGACAGCCAGACCTTCTGTCCTGGTTGATAGGTTGGGTCTTCTGAACGGTGGAGGTCTGCTGTCATCCTGCATCTACGTAGGGCTCGTTGCAGCTGGTGGTGGGCGGAGTCCCAGACCCTCTCGCTCTCTCGGAACCAGTAGTCGATGGCTGGTACGTCCGAGGGTTCCCCTAACCAAAGGGAATAGTGGTGGTTGGTAGCCGAGTATGCACTGGAAAGGTGTGAGTCCGGTGGATGGTTGGCGCAGGGAGTTTTGAGCGTACTCGGCCCATCCATACTGGTTCCAAGAGTCCTGATGGCCATGACAGAAGGTGCGGAGGAAGCGACCGATCTCTTGGATCTTCCTCTCCATCTGCCCGTTAGACTGCGGATGGTACCCCGAAGATAGGCTGACGGCCACACCTAGGAGCGAGAAGAAGGCCTTCCAGACTCTTGAGATGGATGAACTGTGGTCCTCTGTCCGACACGATGTCTTCAGGGATGCCAAAGTACCGGAATATGTGGTTGAACATGAGCTCTGCAGTTTCCATGGTGGTAGGTAGTCCCTTTAAAGGAATCAGACAACAGTGACAAGTACAACCCTTCGAGAAGGAAGGTCTGTGATGAAATCCACTCCTAGGTGTGACCATGGTCGGTTGGGAACGGTCAGAGTTTGGAGCTTGCCTGATGGTAGATGGCGCGGGCTCTTCGAGATGGCTCTTCGACATTCCTTATATCCTTGCACATACCTCCTGATGTCAGATGCCATGTTGGGCCACCAGAAGTGCTCTTTTAGCAGTGAGAGGGTTTCATTGACCCCCAGGTGGCCAGTGCCTAGTGAGGTGTGAGCAGAGTGGATGAGTGGAGTGCGCTAAGTCCTGTTGATGTATAGTCTGGAGGGCAATCCGGCGGAGCATTGGTGGGAGTCTCGGAGGAGGGAAAGGTTTCTGGGGACCAGGAGATCGGGCTGACAATGAGCTTTTCGGGAAGTATTGCGTCGGGTTCTTCAGGGCTTTCTTCGTGTGTGCAGCAACGGGACAGGGTGTCTGCCTTGACGTTCCTGGGTCCGGGACGATAGGAGATCGTGAAGTTGAAAAGGGTAAAGAACAGCGCCCACCGGGCTTGTCGAGGATTGATTCTCTTGGCCATCCGAAGATATTCCAAGTTTTTATGGTCGGTAAGTACCAACAACGGATGTCTTGCTCCCTCCAACCAATGCCTCCGCTCCTCGAGCACTAGCTTGATGGTCAGAAGTTTGCGGTTGCCGATGTCATAGTTGGCCTCCGACGGGTTGAGTTTGTGGGAGAAGAAGGCATATGGGTGGAGTCTGCTAGGACCTGCTGCTGGGAGAGTACCGCTCCAACTCCGGTGGTGGATGCATCGAGTCTCCTGGGATTCCCCTGCTGCTGGGAGAGTACCGCTCCAACTCCAGTGGTGGATGCATCGACTTCCATGGTGAAGGGCTTGTCGGGGTCAGGATGAACCAGGAGCGGAGCGGTAGTAAAAGCTTCTTTCAAGTTGTTGAAGGCTTCATTGGCTGCAGGGGTCCAGGACATAGACTTGGGCTTATTGCGGAGGAGGCAGGTAAGAGGACTGGCAATGGAAATGTAATTTTGGATGAAATGGTAATAGAAGTTAGAGAAACCAAGGAAACGTTGGAGTTTGTTGATGGTTGAAGGAGTTGGCCAGTTTCTGATGGCATACACCTTCCCCTCATCCATCCGGATGCCACTGTTGTCGATGATGTATCCAAGGAACTGCACTGAGGGCTTATGGAAGGAGCATTTTTCCGCTTTCAGGTAGAGTTGGTATTCCCTCAGGTGTTTCCGGACCTCCGCAATGTGGCGACGATGTTCGGTCAAGCTCCGGGAGTAGAGTATGATGTCGTCGATGTACACCAGGACAAATTGTGGAGGAACTCCCGGAGCACCTCATGGATGAAATCCTGGAATAGGGAGGGGGCGTTGACTAGGCCATACGGCATCACCAGATATTCATAATGCTCTGTAGGTGTGATGAAAGCTGTCTTCCACTCGTCCCCCTCACGAATCCGGATGAGGTTGTACATGCTGCGGAGGTCCAACTTGGTAAAAACAGTGGCACCACGGAGATGTTCCAACACTGCTGGGATGAGAGGAAGGGGTTATCTGAATTTGCAGTGATGTTGTTAAGGGGTTTGGTAGTCAATGCATGGCCACAAGCCTCCGTCCTTTTTCTCCACGAAGAAGCAGGGGATGTGGATGGAACGTATGTAACCTTAGGCCAGAGCCTCCTCTATGTATTCCTCCATGGCCTTCTCCTCCGGGATGGAAAGTGGATAGATCATTCCTTTTGGCACTGGCTCACCCAGAAGTAGATCAATGGTGCAGTCCCATGGCCGGTGTGGAGGCAGCTTAGAGGCTGAGGCTCTTAGCGCAGAAGACGTCGCTGAAGGGGCGTAACATGAGGGAATATCCACTGACCATTTCTCCATCGGGCTCTCAATGTAAGTGGCACAGACAGAAAGCTGTTCAGGAGGCGGAGAGGATGGAACAGGAAATCCGGATAGGCATTCCAGGAAACAGTTGTCGCCTCACTTCAGGACTTCCAGGAGATGACTGTGTTGTGCTGCTCCAACCATGGGCGCCCAAGGATCACGTCAGCGGTGTACTCCTCCAGAACCAGTAGTTCTCTTTGTGGAGTATACTGATTGGCAATGTAAGTGGGCCGACCCGACGGCGGACCTGTCTTCTGCTTAGCGGTCGTCCAGTTATGGAGTGGATTTGATCGTGGTTGTAAGGTTAAGCATGTTGATGGCAGAGGGCGCTAGAGATGAAGAATCGAGGAGTGCGTTAACTGGAATGGAAACATCAGCAGCAGTAAGTGTTACAATGGGGGTGAGTGGCTTCATTTGATTTGCGGAAGGGATAATGGCGCTCACCATGGGATGTGGAGGACGAATGGGGCATGTGGAGAGAATATGCCCAGGAGATCCACAGTACAAACACAGATTCTGGGTCAGGATCCAAACGCTGACGGTAGGTGGTGATGAGGGTTGTTCGTTCCACCCGCTTACGGCAGCGAGAGTCCTGAACTTAATCAGGAGCATAATCATTAACAGACATCATGCCTTGTTTTAAATTATATAGTTTCTCACCAATCGATGAATCCCACACGGGTTTTCCAAAGACTTCTCTGAAGAGGTCTACAAAACTGGGGTAAGACTGAATGACAGGGTTATTTTGAGTCCACATAGAATCCGGCCATTGATGAGCTTTACCTTGCAGTTGGGAGATGAGAATCGCCACTTTGCTTGGCTCATGCTTGTGTAAGACGGTCTTGGTCCGCTGTTACAGGAAAGAAGGGTCGGAGACAAGAGATGGCAGGTAATGGTTTTATTTACACAAGCAGATATAAGATGAATGGCTGAGAGGATATCGGGAAGTGATACTGTCATTGGAGAAAGACGATGGTAGAGATGGTGATGAAGACAAGGGAGACACACACACGATATGGTCTTGCAATTATAAAATGCATAGTTGATATCCTACATTCAAAAAATATCTTATACATTTAATAAATATATTCTTAATATTTGTTGTTTTTGTTTTGCTATAGCAATCAGACGGGGTACCTAAACATTGAATGCATACTAAAAAATTTATATTAATGGTTTGTCTGAAAGGGTTAGTTTATAGGCCTTATAATGTGAGTCACATTATCAAATGATCATCAGGATACACATACACCAGTAGGCAGTTGCCCACCTTACCGTGACCACGATGTTTACACTTATAAATGTGTTTATTTATAGTTTACCTACCTATTTTTTTAACACTACACCTCTGTATACAACCCTACCCTAATAGTCAAATAATATTTTTTTGTAATCATACCCTTCATACTCTTATTGGGGGCTGAGCCCCCCTAAAATGAAAATCCTAGAATCGCCCCTGCCTCTAGGACAATGTCCTTCCTCCTAATACCACCGGAATATTATATATATATATATATATATATATATATATACACTGTGTGTGTGTGTGTGTGTGTGTGTAGCTGTTTAAAGAAGAAAGCATCTAATGTAGAGAAAAACTAAATAAGAACAAGAACTGCAGTATTCATGAGGTTTTAAGTACTTAAAATCCTTTAGTTTTAATTGTGATATTGTGATAACTTTTTTATGTCTCTTTAAATTTTTTTACTATTTTTTCTAGTTTAGAAATGCTACATTAAATATAATTCATCTGTTTTGACCTTGTGGCTCACGCAGTCATGCAATCAACATTTTCAACAGTGATAATGAAAATAAATTTTCCCTGAGCAAAAAATCTGTATATTAGAATGATTTCTGAAAGATCATGTGAGTCTAAAGACTGGAGTTATGATGCTGTTTGGATCACAGGAATAAATTACATTTCAAAATATATTAAAATAGAAAACAGTTATTTTAAATAGTAATACTATTTTACATTATTACTGTTTTTAGCCTTCGTGAGCATCAACGTTTTTATGAGCTTGTTGTGCAAAAGTGTTCAATCAAAAATTGTTGTCAATTCTAATTTGTTATATATAACTGTTGAAATCTAAAATTATTAATTAATGGAATTGTAAAAGACCAGGAAATGCTGCATTGACTGATGTAATCAGAGACAGAATCAATATATTCCTCACTATATCGCTGCATCACTTTCCTCTGTGTTTTCTCTGATCTCAGGCTGGATATCTGCTATAAAAAGCTCTCCTCCTGGGGCTGCCTTTTTTTTACTGCAGTAGCAGCAGCAACAGCCGCTGGGTTTCTCTGGTGGCCGCTGGTGCAGAGCGGAGTGCACCTGCCCTCCACACAGCCCTGCATCTGCTCCCACCCATCCAGACCGGGGCTCCGACTGCCAGAGACACCCGCACAAGAGGAGAACAGTGTGCAGAAAGTACTTTAACCTCCCATTTTTCCATCCTTCAGCTGAAGATTGAGACTCAAGGAGAACAGACACATTGTCACAAGGTCTGGGTGTGCATGTCCTGACTATTTCTTTTTGCCAGAAGCTTTGTTCGAGAAAAGGCACAGTAATAATAGAATAATAGAAATGCCCTGCAGTATGATGTTCACTTTCTCCATCCATCTCTCAGTGCCACTCAGTCTTTCACTTTTGACCTTTCTTCTCCTTTTTGACCTCCTTTTTTTATCCTTCTGTTTTCTCTCAGAGCGACGGTCTAAATGAATGAATGGTCCAACTGAATGGACTACAATTCAACAATTTATCTTTGCATGCTCAAAAAGGTAAAGAGATGACCCTAAATAATTGTTACCTGAAGGTCATTACTTAATGACACCTTTTTATTTTGCTGTTAAATATTTTCTCCTATCCTAGCTTAATACTAACATAACATTATTGAAAAAATTGCAACAAAAAAAAAATTCGTGCAGATTCTTGAAAAATAATTTTCTGACTGTTTCTTAGTATGTACAATAGTATGCTTTGACCTCAAAACACTTTTACCATAGTTCATGATTTGCAAACTAATAAAATTTTACATTTGTATAACATAACCAGCTCCAGACATCAGGCTTTCCTGAGGTAGTAAACCTGCTCGGTAGCTCACCTGGTACAGCACTAACTTGAGATGCACTCAGGTAAACAAGACTTGTAAAAAACAAAAACAAAAAAGTTAAAATGTCATGGGTTTCATCAAATGTGTTGTTCTCTCATGTTTTCTTTTGTTTGCACTATCACTTTGGTTTAGGGTAGGGTTTATGTAGGTGATACATTATTTTCAAAAACAACAGAGAATTATCCTTTTAGTGTTACTTACCAGGCACTCGATTTCTGAACTGCCATGATATGTACAACCACCAACATAACAAAACATTGCCAGATTTAAGTTTATCTGTTTTGGAGAAAACTGAATGCACTTTTATTGCTAATCACTGGACATTTTCTGTGGCGCTTCAGACCGAAGCCTGCTTAAGTAAAGAAAGCAGAAAGAAAACCTAATGACAGATGCTGCAGATAATCTGCCCTCACACGCACATAAACAGTTCAAAATCTTTAGCCATCAAAGAGTGAAATACTTTCAATCAGCTGGATCTTGCTGCGGGGGTGTTTTTTCTCCATTCTAGAACTCACTCATGTGGCCTCTGAAGAGCATAATATTTAATTTGGCATTGTCTTTAGAGAGTGTGTATGATTGTGTGACTACTCAACATGTGTCAACATGGACACACATGACCATAACAAAATCTCTGATGTGGCATGGCAGACCTCTCAGAAAAGCCTTTAGGGTTTTAACTGGATGGCCTGAATGCACAGTCCATTATTGTGGACACAGACTAAGCTAGTTATTTTTTAAAATGCACTTTGAAGAGACAAAATCTGAGATTATTATTATTATTATTATTATTATTTAGTAGTGGTGACACTTAATCCTGTTCCAGACAATTCTCCCACATCTTTCTAGAAAATAGTTACTTGAATTACATTTGATTATTTATATATGACTTGAAAAGACTTGATTGAAAAGGCATTTCCATGATTGCTTCAGCTAACTTGTATAGCATTGAGGATCATGATGTATTCAGAAAATCTCAACACTGATTAACACATCTCAATCCATCAATTAATTCTCCCATCACTAACATCAAAATGTATTTTAAAATAAAATACCTTTATTTCAAGTGTATTAAAATAAGCCACAAAATACAGTAGCCACTCCAAGTATCAAAATAAACTACTGTATTTTTGTATTTTAAAAATACTTTTAAAAGGGTGCATGGAATTTCTTTACAAACCTTCCATCAATTGGACTATTTGATTTGTCCCTTCACCTTTAAACTGACTCAGCTGATTAAGTAAACAATGTTTGATATCAACTGCTTTTCTCCTTCCTAGTCATGCAATAAATCTAACATATGCAATCAGTTAACACATCAAATATTCACATATCCCTGTGATCTCCCAAATGAAAGTTAGTTTTAAAGTAACCAACAGTTTATTGTTTAACAGTTTGCGAGTTACTCATAACTGCATCTTAATTTAGTTACTTGGTGATTGGTAATGAGAGCCTACTTTGCATCAGCAACTCAATGACAAACAAATCATTCATAAGAAGACAACTGATGGCGCCTGTATTCATAGCCTGTATTCCCAGATGTCCTTCACTCCGGCGCCGGGACCCCACGGACCCTGGGTGCATCCACAGCGGAGGACACGAGCCAGGCCCCGGGCGACGACTTCTCCCCCTCCGGTCTTCGAGATCTCCACACGGAACCGCTGTGCTCCCCTCAGCGAGACAGGATGCGACGCTGTGATCATCGGAGACTCCATCGTCCAACACGTCCGTGCTACGTTAGTCGAAGGTAAAGTGCACACTCATTGTTTCCCTGGTGCTCGTGTTCTTGATGTTTCTGCGCAGATACCTGCGATTCTGAACGCTGGGGTTAACGACACCACACTGCGGCAGACGGAGATGCTGAAGAGGGACTTCAGCAGCCTGATCGAGACGGTTCGCAGCATGCATGAGCCCCGTCAGACTGGTCGTGGCGGAGGTGTTGCAACAATATATAGTGATATTCTCAATGTTACCCAGAAAACGGGATACAGGTTTAACTCATCGAAATACTTCTGCTTAATGTTACACTGTCAGACATGCAAAAGAATTCTAATGTATCCCTTGCTCTGGCTACTGTGTATAGACCACCAGGGCCGTATACAGAATTCCTCTAAGACCTTCTGGTTACAGTTGATAAGGCGCTAATCATGGGAGATATTAATATTCACTTTGATAATACAAATGATGCATTAGGTCTTGCGTTTACTGACCTAATAAACTCTTTTGGAGTCAAGCAAAATGTCACCCACTCATCGTTTTAATCATACACAAGATTGAATTATATCGCATGGAATCGATCTCATGCTATAGATATCTTACCTCAATATTACAGACCATTTCCTTGTATCGTGCATGCTGCATATCACTGATATTAACTATATGTCTCAGCGTTACTGTTTGGGCAGAACTATTGTTACAGTCACCAAAGACAGATTCGCAAATAACTTGCCTGATCTATCTCAACTGCTATTTGTACCCAAAAATACACATGAATTAGACGAAATGACTGACAACATGGGCACTATTTTCTCTAATAGATTAGAGGCTGTCGCCCCCATCAAATTGAAAAACGTTAGAGAAAAACGTACTGTGCCATGCTATAACAGTAATACTCACTCTCTCAAGAAAGTAACTCGTAGTCTTGAACGCAAATGGAGAAAAACTAACTTGGAAGTTTTTAGAATTGCATGGAAATACAGTATGTCCAGCTATAGACAGGCTCTAAAAACTGCTAGGGCAGAGCATATCCACAAACTCATAGAAAATAACCAAAACAATCCAAGGTTTTTATTTAGCACAGTGGCTAAATTAACAAATTACCAGACGCCACCTGATTCAAATATTCCACCAACGATAAATAGTAATGACTTTATGAATTTCTTCACTGATAAATTTGTTTACATTAGAAATACAATAGCGAATGTAGATCCAACAGCGTCTAACACTCCAGTTTCATCCATCGCACCCAAAGATAAACTGCAGTGCTTTACAAATATAGGACAGGAAGAGCTAAATAAACTTATCACTGTATCTAAACCAACAACATGTTTATTAGATCCTGTACCCACTAAATTACTGAAAGAGTTGTTACCTGTAGCCGAAGAACCGCTTTTCAATATTATTAACTCGTCGTTATCTTTAGGTCACGTCCCAAAACCATTCAAGCTGGCGGTTATTTAGCCTCTTATTAAGAAACCAAAACTAGATCCTAGTGAACTGGCAAATTATAGGCCTATTTCAAATCTTCCATTTATGTCTAAAATTTTTGAAAAAGTTGTGTCTGCTCAATTGAGCACCTTCCTGCACAAAAATGATCTGTATGAAGAATTTCAGTCAGGTTTCAGGCCCCACCATAGCACAGAAACTGCACTTGTTAAAATTACAAATGACCTGCTTCTTGCGTCAGATCAAGGCTGCATCTCATTTCTAGTTTTACTTAATCTTAGTGCTGCGTTCGACACCATAGATCATGACATACTCATAGATCGATTACAAAACTATACAGGTATTCAAGGGCAGGCTCTAAGATGGTTTACATCCTACCTGTACGATCGCTACCATTTTGTTTACTTAAATGGGGAGTCATCTCATTTATCATCAGTAAAATATGGAGTGCCACAAGGATCCGTCCTAGGTCCCCTTCTATTTTCAATATACATGTTGCCCCTTGGTAATATTATTAGAAAATACGGAATTAGCTTCCACTGTTATGCTGATGATACTATATATCTCAACGAGACCAGATGAAACCTCTAAATTATCTAAGCTAACATAGTGTGTTAAATAATGTAAAAGATTGGATGACCAATAATTTTCTCCAATTAAATTCGGATAAGACAGAGATATTAATTATTGGACCAATAAACACTACACAGAATCTTGTAGATTACAATCTGCAACTAGACTGATGTACTGTTACTTCTTATACAGTCAAAAATCTGGGTGTTATATTAGACAGCAACTTGTCTTTTGAAAATCATATTTCCCATGTTACAAAAACTGCATTCTTCCATCTTAGAAACATTGCCAAGCTACGAAACATGTTGTCTGTATCTGATGCAGAAAAGCTAGTTCATGCATTCATGACCTCTAGACTGGACTATTGTAATGCACTTCTAGGTGGTTGTCCTGCTTCTTCAATAAACAAGCTACAGGTAGTCCAAAATGCAGCGGCTAGAGTCCTCACCAGGTCAAGAAAATATGATCATATTACCCCAATTTACACAAAATTGGTCACAAAACGCTGGACTTTTGGTAGTTCCTAGGATAGCAAAGTCCACTAAAGGAGGTAGAGCTTTTTCACATTTGGCTCCCAAGCTCTGGAATAGCCTTCCTGATAATGTTTGGGGTTCAGACACACTCTCTCTGTTTAAATCTAGATTAAAAACGCATCTCTTTCGCCAAGCATTTGAATAATGTATCTTAAATTGTGAGTATAGTTGTATTTGACCAAATGTGCATTCTTATTCTTTAGCTTGGGTTAAACTAATTAATTTTACTTTGTTGGATCAGCAGCTATGCTAATGATGTCTCTATTTGTTTCTATGTTTTGCCACGGGACTAGGATTTACACAAGCTCCAGTCTGAATCCAGAACACCTGAGAAGAGATGATGCTGACTTCAGAGGACCCCAGATGATGCTAACCCTGAATCAACAACAGAACTAACAAATATTGCTACAAGTGTGACAGCATCATATAATAATTATTAATTATTAATAATATTAATAATGTTCATCATCTGGCTGACTACGACTTGTATAAATTTTTCTACAAATCCTGTCATACGTGCACAAACTGACAGTCACCACTTATAAGCTATTACTAAATATTGTAGAAACATAATTTTCTGTAAAGTTGCTTTGTAACAATTTGTATTGTAAAAAGCGCTATACAAATAAACTTGAATTGAATTGAATTGAATAGCAACTAGTTTTTAACTAATTCACCATTCGATTGTTAACCATAAATATAATAATATATTATGTGTCAAGCAGTCATTCATGCAATGGTATGCAAAATCATGATCCTACTCCATAGCTACTCCAATAGGGACATCTATTTGGAAGTTAAAAACTTTAAAAAAAAATTGCATTACGACAATTATTAAATAATCAATATGTTTTGATTTTAAATGTAGCCAGAAATGTCATCAGAAAATTGCAATAGAACTTGTCAAGGAGTACTTACCCAACTACATCTCCTGTTGAAAATGAATGGCCCATAATGAAACGGAAAATCAGACAAAAACAACTATGGACCGTTGAGCAGCTGAAGTCTTGTATTAAACTTAAGAATTAGCATCCATAATTACCAGATTATTTAAACGTGTAATTAAAAGGAACGGTGATTTGACACAGTGGTAAACATGACTCTCTTATCTTATCTGTGTCATGTTGGACATTTGAACTCAACTGCATCTTGGGTCCAAAAAGCATCTTCTTCATAATCTTACATATATAGTTAACTTTTTTCACAATATAGGCCTGTAGAGGGAAGAATGCGCTTTTTAGCATTCAAAATGACAGCTTCACTCAACAAATGCACTCTGGTATAAGACAGTTCAACAGTTCATTATCAATATATGTTTAGTTGTTTTTGTGATATCTGTACAATTAGGAAAATTTGTGTATTTCAGACGGATTCATAAAATGGCATGCTTTCTGTGTCGATTCACAGCACATATGGGTGTGTTATCTAAATGTACATTCATATGTATCCTTTTGCCTCTTGTTTCGGTGTGAAGTATACAGTCACAGATAGGAAATATTGAAGGGTGTTATTTTTCAGCTCAGTGTGATATTCTTGCTTTCCCCGTGTGTCCTACTGAGCCTAACCTGAGGTGTGATTGTTTTTGGAGGTGTCTGGCAGACATTGGGCCGAGACAGTGTCTGGGACTCATGCAGGGCCAGGTGCTGAAGCTTCATTCACTCACCCCACAGTAGAGAGAGACAAACAGCCCAGCACAAGTGACTCATCATTCACACATCCCATAATCATTCACTGCGCTGTGTTTAAGAGGACCAGAGGACTGTGTTTTAGTCCTCTAATACCTGGGTATTCACACACACATACACATCCGAAGAAATGCACACGTAAACACACTCCCACTCACAATGCAGAGTCAGCAGCAATAGAAAGCAGTAAGCTGAAAATATATTCAAACTCCACAGTAATTACAGTGAATATACCTGACGGTGGGCTTTTCAAATAATTAGGGGTTTATTTCTTCTTTGGAACTTTTTGTAATATTTCCAAGAAGTGATAATCTTTTCAGTTTTCAAACTGAATATGAAATATTTTTGAGAACTATTTTCCAGCTGTGAAAATGTCCACTGGTTTTGATTGTAATATTTTGATACACTGGGACATTTATAATTATAATCAAAAACGAATCTATTTTGCATTATGTTCTACAATAATTAATGCAAATGAGTTACTTGAACTCATGTAAATATCAACAGTCTGTATTTGTTGTCAAAACAAACCTTTTGTCTTTGTCACAACAAAACAGTGTCTATGATACAGCATTATGATAAGAACATATACGAGAGAGAGAGAGAGAGAGAGAGAGAGAGAGAGAGAGAGAGAGAGAGAGAGCTTTTAATGATTAAAAACCTCAGCACAGATTGCACATGGTGAGAGAAGAAGTCAAGAAGATGAAAAACAATTAAAAGTCAGATGAAGATAAATACTGAACAGAACAGTCTGGAAAACCTCACAGGTATTGAAATATTTGTTTAGTGAGATTCATTATAAGAGGAATTTACACTAGGTTTTTTTTTTTTCAAAGCAATTTTATCTAGTTTGTCAGTTAAACATAATAAATTGGTTGAGTGAAGCACAACAAAAGTCATTTGAAGGAAGCTGGAGGGAAATTAAGCAAAGCCATCTGACATTGTAATATAACAAAGGGACCTGGGAGTTGACTATACTACAAACCACAAGAGCAAAAATTACATTTAAAGAACAAAAACACCCAAAAACAAACAGTTTGTAATAACCGACTGACCTTCATTTTGTTCCAAACCAGACTTCCTTTGTTCTGTGAAAAAAAAAAAATCATTGCTCTTTTCCATCCAAACACAATGAACAGGGACTGAAGCTTTAAGGACATAAAAGCATAATAAGCTTTATTACGATACCACAGCTTTATATATAAAGCTGTGGTATCGTAGTAAAGCTTAATTTTAGCCACTGATTCTTTATAGCCTCATCCTTTAAAAGTGAAAATAAATCAAATTCATTTTCACAGGGCAGAGCACAGCATATTCTTGATATTATGTTTTCCACATGAGTTACAGTATTTGAAGTTTGTTTTCATGGGATGTCCACACGGAACAATATGTAAGTGCAAATGACAAGTCTCGGTTAACCTAAAACTACACGTAGCAAGGTTGATATATATATATATATATATATATATATATATATATATATATATATATATATATATATATATATATATACTGTATATATAGATTCACACTGAAGGCATCAAAACTATGAATTAACACATGTGGAATTATATATGGAATTATATACATAACAAAAAAGTGTGAAACAACTGAAAAAATGTCATATTCTAGGTTCTTCAAAGTAGCCACCTTTTGCTTTGATTACTGCTTTGCACACTCTTGGCATTCTCTTGATGAGCTTCAAGAGGTAGTCACCTGAAATGGTCTTCCAACAGTCTTGAAGGAGTTCCCCGAGAGATGCTTAGCACTTGTTGGCCCTTTTGCCTTCTGTCTGCGGTCCAGCTCACCCCTAAACCATCTCGATTGGGTTCAGGTCCGGTGACTGTGGAGGCCAGGTCATCTGGCGCAGCACCCCATCACTCTCCTTCTTGGTCAAATAGCCCTTGATGCCTTCAGTGTGACTCTACAATTTTCATAGTCATGAAAATAAAGAAAATATGTACATATAAGGAACAGCTGGAGGACCAATTTGCAACATATTAGGTAAATTGGCAACATGATTGAGTATAAAAAGAGCCTCTCAGAGTGACAGTGTCTCTCAGAAGTCAAGATAGTGAACAGAAAACATTGTGGGTGAACACAATCCACCGTGCCATTCGCCATTGCCGGCTGAAACTCTATAGGTCAAAAAAGAAGCCATATCTAAACATGATCCAGAATCGCAGGCATTTTCTCTGGGCCAAGGCTCATTTAAAATGGACTGTGGCAAAGTGGAAAACTGTTCTATGGTCAGACGAATCAAAATTTGAAGTTCTTTTTGGAAAACTGCGACGCCATGTCATCCGGACTAAAGAGGACAAGGACAACCCAAATTATTATCAGTGCTCAGTTCAGAAGCCTGCATCTCTGATGGTATGGGGTTGCATGAGTGCTTGTAGCATGGACAGCTTACACATCTGGAAAGGTACCATCAATGCTGAAAGGTATATCCAAGTTCTAGAACAACATATGCTCCTATCCAGACGTCGTCTCTTCCAGGGAAGACCTTGTATTTTCCAACATGACAATGCCAGACCACATACTGCATCAATTACAACATCATGGCTGCGTAGAAGAAGGATCCGGGTACTGAAATGGCCAGCCTGCAGTCCAGATCTTTCACCCATAGAAAACATTTGGCACATCATAAAGAAGAAGATGCGACAAAGAAGACCTAAGACAGTTGAGCAGCCTGTATTAGGCAAGAATGGGACAACATTCCTATTCCTAAGCTTGAGCAACTTGTCTCCTCAGTCCCCAGACGTTTGCAAACGGTTATAAAAAGAAGAGGGGATGCTACACAGTGGTAAACATGACCTTGTCCCAACTTTTTTGAGATGTGTTGATGCCATGAAACGTATTTTCCCTTAAAATGATACATTTTCTCCATTTAAACATTTATTATATGTTGTATTCTGAATAAAATATTGAAATTTGAAACTTCACATCATTTAATTCTGTTTTTATTCACAATTTGTACAGTGTCCCAACTTTTTTGGAATCAGGTTTGTGTATATAGTATGTATGTACACAAAGAAAAACAAGTATATAAAATCGAAATAATGAAACTATTTTCATTTTTGTCCGAATGCTCCCTTTAACTATAAATAACATCTGCACTTGGGCTCCCAGGGGATTTGTTTATGGTATCAGAAGACCTTTTACTTTGACAGTATTAGTATTTATAGTCCCATTGATCCTCAGGCTCACAGAGTCTCATATTTGAAGATTCATAATGTTGAAAGAGCCCTGCAGCTGGAGACAAAGGATTCTCAGTATGGATTTATGAGGACTGGCCTGTTTCTAAGGGTCTAGTGATCAGGCAGGACCAGGGTTTGGTCCGGGCGAGACTGATTTAGTGAAGGAAAAAGGAGATGTTGGCCCCAGGCCTCCTGGACTCTCATGTCCACTGATCCAGGATAACTATGAGGATTTATGTGCACAGCCGCCTGACTAGTGCCGCTCAGTGTAATAATGAGATCACCTTCAGGGGCAGCAGCTAAGACTCTTCTCTTTACACACTTCTCTCTTTCTATGTGTTTGGCTTGAGCGGTCCTCCAAATAGATTCTCTTTTATGAACTCTTGACTAATTAGCATGTTTATTGTCTACAGCTGATCCTCTGATATGCATTCACTTTATTCTTTTAGTCAATGCCCTTTAAGTTCACACATTTCTGTTTATTTCTCATTTATAGCAATAATGAATGTCATATTGGCCGTTGCTTTCAATTGAATTAATATGCTTATTTTTCATGAGAGGAAATATAAACTGTAATTTGATAAATTGTCATTTATTAAATGTGCCTGGTCCTTGTATAATAATGTATTAGAGGCCTGCAAAGCAGTGACACTTTCTTAAGGATCTTTATAAATTTTCATTTGTATCCAATAATTGGGCTGCACTGATCTGAGACAGTTAACATAGCTAAGTGTTTTCCGGTGTAAACCCCTCCCTTTGTCGCATCCTGCTGTTTACAGCTTTGAGCTAAGAAAATGTAGCATGAGGAGAAAGTTTTCTTTCACTGTGTATTTTAATCATGGCAATAAAATCTGTGAAAGTGAAAATCAATGCTTCTTTCTTTGGTAAAAGAATTCACTGTAAAAAGGGCAGAAAAGCTCTTTAAATAAAATGCATTATGCAGTATATTTTAAATCTAATGAATCAATGCGTGACTTCAATTAAGTTGTCTATAACTGAAAATCTGAAATGATGCACTGATGCATTATTTTTAGATCACAACAGGGAAGTTTACCAGTTAATAATGACTTAAGTTTCAGTCTGTTCCTCACATAGCGTTCTCATATGACTTTTAAAGATGTGTGATATAACACACAAGTAATATTTATAGTGTTTTACATTAAATAGCCCTTGTGAAAAAGAAGCACACTTAACTGTAGGCCTATTGAAAATGCATTTGTAGTTTGTACTTAAATGTGTACTTTAAATCTCAAAATCTTTAAAATAAATGTTTTTTAAACTGTTTAATTAAATAAAAGCACACTTTCATGACTGTTTCTTAAAGTACATTTTAAATAATTGTTTTAAAGCACATGTAAACTATTTGATTAAAATGTGTAATTACAAATAAATTTAAATACATGACATACAAGTTTCAATAGACTGTAAAAAGGTTAAATAAATAAATAAAATGAACATAGGTTTTACAAGAAAATTCTATTTCAGTTTTTCAAAATTACAAAGTTAATTCAGTGAGTTGCTTGCTGTTTCTTTGTAATTCTTTGTGAAATTTACTAGCAATTTCTGAGTGAAAATTGTTAGTGTAGAAATGGGGGAGAAAAAAAGAAGTATATTTTAGTTAGACAAAAAAAAAAGAAAAAAGGTTTGTAGTACTTTGGACGATACCCTTTAACCATATTTCAAAGACAATATGAAATTACTTATAAAAGTTCTGCATTAGTGGAAAATCACTCTGTAGTAAGTACTCTTTTTAAAGTGTACTTCTTTTTCACAAAAGAATGTCTATATGAACTGTCCTTGAATGTAAAAGAGCGTTTTAAGATTCTTCAGCAGCTCACCTTTTGTGTTCCACAGAAACAAGACAACAGCACACTGGTTTAGAACAGCATGACAAACCTTACAATTTTGGGGGTGAACTATCCCTTTAAATGCAAGCCCTGGAGTTCATCTAAAAACACCCAATTATAGCATCAAAGCCTGTCACTCAAAATGATGGCTCACGTTGTCATATCTGGGTGCCTGGTGGTTGAGAGTGACTCTAGCAAAACTTGCACCTTGCTTTTGTGAAATCTTGCACAGCTGGACCATCTCTCTCTCTCTCTCTCTCTCTCTCTCTCTCTCTGTCTCTCTCTCTTATATTTCTCAACTATACTCTTACAGTGTGCTATCTCTTGTGCCACCTTGCTGGCTCCACATGAAGAGAGACAGATAAAGAGGGAGGTGGGGAGTGAGGAACGGTGTGAATTTAATTTTATGGTTTATTAATAAAGACGTATCACTTTCTCTGTGCCCACACCCACACCTCTGTTGAGTAGCTGCACCTCCCTCTTCTGCTATCTGGATCTTTCTTTATTAGGAAGAGACAAAGCTCTGCTTGCAGGGGATCCAAAGATAGACGTCTGTGTGACAAGCAGTCAACTCTCATTTTGGAGTACGTTAGAGGCTGGTCATTAGCATATGCTGTAAAACTGAATCAGCAAATTAGAAAGTGCATTCACTGTCGTGCCTTCCAAAGTGCTTTCGATGGTTATCTTGTTATTTTGCAAATGATACATTGAAGGCTTGATAAGCCAAAATTAATAAGCAAACTACATGGTCTATGAGGTTGCTTTCATCAACAAGCATACATATACAATAAAAAATGAGAACAGCCGGCATGGTATAATTAAATGAAGTCTAAAGGGAACTTAATCTGTATTTAATCTTAATTACTAGTTGGCTCTGTAATGCTAGATGCCACAGAAGTACTGTCAAGTGTAAATGTGTGTGGACTGGTTATTGATTAGACGTACAAGACAGCTGGCATGCTTAAATAAATATGCAGGAGTCTTACTTCCTTCCTTGGTGTGACTTTATGGCTCTATGAATTCACTGTTAGGGCACAAATGCAAATTTTATCAGAATACAAGATTTAAATCTTTCAAAATGTAAATAACTTTCTATTCGTGGAGCGGAAACAGGGTCTGACAAATGCAGAAAAACTCATTTTTGTATAAACAATAAGAGCTATGTGTGTGCATTGTTACACAGCTTTACTGAAACATATTGCCGGATATAGGAATTTCTTGGGGTCACAGCTTACCTTTTGAAACATGGCACTGATAAATGGCTCTGTATTATTTTCCCATTCTTTTAAACTGCCTAGCTACACAAGATCAGGTTTGAAGGTCCTTAAATTAGGAATTGGTGGAAAACTGTAAAACACTGCAGGAAAACTGACATCAGCAGTGTTTTTCCAGGGTTGCAGATGTGAAGACCCTATACATTTAATTATTTCACATCACACTAAACCAAAGCTTAGTCGCTGTTTTACTATGCATGCTAATGTAAACCCACAGTGTCTCAGCAACATGATGAAAATCTCTCTGTGTGGTGCATCCCCTTTGGGGCCTTCACTGAGTTAATCCAACGTTGCCCCCAAGTGTTCATTGAAAGCAATGGCATCAGGGGCCCAAACACTGGAGCTGTACCATAATTTATCGCTACATGCTTGCAGAGAATTGAGTGCAAGTGCCTCACACTCTGTTATTGCGTCACATTCAATTTGTGCCGAGCCGAGCGCATTAATGGAGTCACAAGTCTGCGAAGACAATCCACTGTGAGCTCCATATTGCCACATTCAGGGCAGAGTAAATGTGTACGGTCTGATGCAGAAAAGAAAGGAAAAAAGAAAGAAAGACTAACATAAGTTCTAATAAAGCCTTATCAAAATATTGCATTATCCACTAATTTTGTGATTGGACCTAATTATAAAGTGATTTAGCCTATTGCAAAACAGAGCCTGTTGAATCAGGCTCATCTTGTACAATATCTTTTCAGTATCTTGGAGATCAGCTGATGATGAATTTTTCATCATTAATAAATAAGTTTCAAGTTCAAGTTAAAATATGTTTTTCAGCAGGCTATTTTCATTATAGATTACATAGATTTATTAAAGATTATATAATTATAATTAGCCTATATAAAGTAATAATAATGACAAAAAGTAGCCTATTTTTTATATTACTGGGGTAATTCCACATAGCCTGCATAAACTGAAAAGTTTGATATGACTTTAAGCAGATATCAAGTCAAGTCAAGTCTGCTTTATTGTCAATTCTTCCACATGTACAGTACATACATACAGAGAATCGAAATTGCATTACTCTCAGACCCCTGGTGCATGCAGATAACATTAATAGTAGAGCCTAAAAATCTAGAACAAAAATATAAAATATAAGATACAGCTATACAATAGGGGCATGTAAAAAAAAGACATATAATAAAATTAAAAATAAAGTTTACTAAAGCAGCACAAGGTACATGGCAGATAGAGTGCAAATCAGTGAAGTGAACAAACAGCGCAGATAAAAAGATTTTTAGTGCAATAAATAAATAAATAAACCTTATTCTGTCTGATTAAAGTGACAAAGGGCTCAAGAGCAGTTATTTTATTTAACTGACCGGTGAGGTAGTAGAATGACGTTAGTTCCATGCTGAATGAGGTAGTGAGCAGACCAATGCTACACAAAGTGACTGGTGCATTTCATCGTATGTCAGTGGGAGGCGGGAAGGACCTGGGGATGTGGGATTTTTTTTTTTTTAAATTTAGCGATTTCAGTTTCCTGACAGCCTGATGGATGAAGCTGTCCTTCAGTCTGCTGGTCCTGGCCTGGAGACTCCACAGTCTCCTCCCTGATGGCAGCAGACTGAAGAAGCTGTGAGACAGAGGGCGATGCAGAGGGCTTTGCGAGTGAGACGGGTTCCATAAATATTCTGCAGGGAGGGGAGAGAGACACCAATGATCTTCTCAGCTGCTCTCACTATGCGCTGCAGAGTATTTCGGCAGGACGTGTTGCAGGCGCCATACTACACAGTGATGCAGCTCGTCAGGATGCTCTCGATGGCTGTAGAAGGTGTACATGGTGGGGGTGGGGCTCTGGCTCTTCTCAGTTTGCGGAGGAAGTAGAGACGCTGTTGTGATTTCTAGGCCAGTGCTGCAGTGTTGTCAGTCCAGGAGAGGTCCTCTGTGATGTGTACACCCAGTAACTTGGTGCTGCTCACTCTCTCCACAGTCGCACCATTGATGGTCAGAGGAACGTGCTGAGTGTGTGCTCTCCTGAAGTCAACAACAATCTCCTTCGTCTTCTCCATGTTCAGAGAGAGATTGTTGTCACTGCACTACCCGGCCAGGCAGCTCACCTCGCTCCTGTAGTTTGTCTCATCTTTGTTGCTATTGAGATCCAATAGGTTGGAGCTGTGTGACGGTGTGCAGTCGTGGGTCAGCAGAGTGAAGAGGAGGGGGCTAAGCACACATCCTTGGGGGGCTCCAGTGTGATGGTGTTGGATGTGTTGCTGCTGACCCGTACTGCCTGAGATCTTCCAGTCAGAAAGTCCAGCAGACAGTATATATATATATATATATATATATATATATATATATATATATATATATATATATATATATATATATATATGTATAGGCTATTATTATAGGCTTCTTCTTTATGCACCTTTTTATGTTTAGGTTTTCTTAGTATTTAATAATTGAACATTTCTCCTGGTGTTTTTTTTTTTTGTTTGTGTGTTAATATGCACAAAATAATAAAAACAATGTTTGCTTTAGCCAATTTTTGTTGACACTATTTGTACTTCGTGTAAGCGTAATTAGCTAAATTGACCATGCAATAAGCCTGTTTTAGGGAGAAATTCATATTTATCCAATAGGTTATTTTCATAATTTGTAATAATTATGTTGCAAATCACCAAAATGTTAGAGAAAATATAAAATATCATTACGATACAACAGTGATATAAATATAATATGGTGTCCGTTAACTTCTGATACATCATGACAACGATGCGCTTGCATTTTGCTCGTTTGCTCAGCGTTTCGTAGAACAGAAATAGGAAACGCTGTCATTAAGTTTGTCTCCGTCGGCTCTCCGTAGATCACCGACATATTGTTTGTGAGAAATACATTCTGGAAGACAAGGAGAGTGTTAAGATTACAACGTTTATATAACCCGTAATCAAAGCGTACATCAGAAAAGAAAGATGGGTAAGTATCAAACCTATACTGTATTTGACGCGTTAGCTCTGCTATTTGCGGGCTTTAGGGACAAAACCCTAGAAAAGCTACATCATGTCAGTTAAAGCATGAGTGTGAAGGGCCAGTTAGCCTAGCATACCGCTGTACTCGACATATGTGTTTACCAGTGAACCTAAGAACAGATACTTGAAGCTAGAACGCCTTTATAACAGGCGCTTATGCGATTTATTGTGAGTTGACTGAGGTGGAAGTAGGTTTGAGTCTTTGTCGATGTAAACGCTTGGTCATGTTCAGCCACAGATTATGAAGTCGTCTCACGTTTGACTCTAGTACACAGTGGACGAAGAGGAAATACTCCGACATTATAAGTGGAAGAACCAAGTGAACTTCATTGTGCACATAAACAATGGCCATAAATGCTGTTTAGGTAGATGGCTGACTAGGTTTAGACAGACAAAACAAATACTCGCCTCCGATTTCAGTGAGTTAACTTAGTCAGCTGTAACATGTGACCAACCCTGATAGCTGATAGTTTCTGTTTTATATGCATTTATCAGATGTTTACTCAAAGGATGTTTCTTGTCAGAAGATGGTTATGTTGTCAGAAGGTGGTTATGTTGTCAGAAGCAATCAAACGTCACTCATGATACATTTAAATATATCTTGGGCCCTCAGTTTTCGGGAATGGTTTGTTTGAAGGTTGGGACAGGAACGATACAGATAGGATGTCAGGATCTTACTGCTGCTGACTTGGTTTTTCATTTCAATGAATCATCAAAGTGGAAATTAATGAGATATCTGACAGGTTATCCATGACAATTCAGTGGATTTCACACACACTGGCATTTCAGTTTGCATTTTTTGAAACCAGGCTCAGTTTAGGCTTCAAGCTGGACTTCTCATCGCTTTCCATGGTGCAAAACTGATACTGAAAAGATTAATTACTTTTACACACTGCTCAATGATGGGGATTTTTGTTGTTGGTCTGGACAGGCCAGTGTTTCAGATTTTTATTTGTTCTTCCAAAATAATCACACACACACACACACAAAAAAAACTTATTTGTTTTGTTTGACCTGTGTAACCCTGAATTCTAATGAATAAGGTTGTACCTGTAACACCAAAATGTTACATAAAAGTTAATTTCTTGAATCTAAATTTCAATACCACCGCAATAACTACTAGCTTAATAGACACTTCAAAAAATTATATAAGAAAAGTAAACAGTCAGTAATGAAATAAGAATAAATTAATTACGAGAAAACGCACAGATACATAGAATGGTACATATAACAGTAATATTTAGAATGGAAATATTAAATTAGAAATCAAATTAAATATAAAACACTGCATAGCACTGTGTAAATTATATAGATGGATCCTTATTAATGCTACACAAGTTTTAGTCAAAGCAGTGTGTGGTTTTGCAGGTTGAACTTTGGATAGTCTAAACCCTGACTGATCCCGTCTGCTGTTTGTCCCTAGTGCTCCGTCTTTAAGCCGTAGCATACACACTTCTTTAAAATAGTTCTGTGACGGGGGCCCAGTCCACACTGCTATTTGTGAGGCCCATGTGATGGGCAACGATGTAATGGAGTACTTGAGTCAGGTTGAGCCACAGCTTGCTTGTCATCCCATCTAAATTTGTAGAACAGCGTCATTATGATGTTCTTTCTCTTCTTAAAGGAATAGCCTAGTTCACCCCAAAAATTAACATCCTTAATGTTGTTCCAGATCCTTATGACCGTCTTTCTTCCATGGAGAACTTAACCTAAATGTAATAAAAGTGAACTGGGGCTGTTAAATTCCAGAATAACAAAAAAGTTGTTCACTGAAAATCATATCATTGCTCTACTTAGCAGTTTGATTTATGAATTATTTTTTCTCCCAGTGATTTGGTCTGAATCTGATTGAGTTGTCAAGTTTAGCTTATGTCTAAAAAAAATATGATCATGATTTTGTGTCCACTTGAAAGGTCCAGTTTCCACTCCCCATTTATTTTAGTTACATGAAAAACATCAACCAGTTACACAAACATTCATACATTGTGGGCTACGTTTTTTTACAATTTATTATTATTTTTAAATATTTTTATTTGACAAGAATGCACTTTAGTCAAAAGTGACAGTAAATACATTTATAATGTAACAAACTATTTTTATTTCAGATAAATGCTATTCTTTTGAAATGTAAAACAAACAGCACAATGGTTTTCAACATTGATTATAAATGTTTCTTTAATCAGCACGGTAGAATGATTTCTGAAGAATCATGTGACACTGAAGACTGGAGTAATGATGTTGAAAATTCAGTTTTGCATCACAGGAATAAAATACATTTTAAAATATATTCAAATAGAAATTGTAATATCTCAACTCACCGAGGACTTGGCAGAAGTGTGCATCGAGGGTGCATAGCGGCCACAAAGGGGGTAGTTGCAAGGACCCTTATGAAAGCTAAAATGAGGAATGGGTAGGGTTGCAAAAAGGTGGAAAATTTCCAGTAAATTTAGAAAACATTCCAGAAATTTGGGAAACTTTTCAGGATTTTTGGGAATATTCCAGGAATTTTTTTGGAAAGTTTCCGGAATGGGACACCTTATGGTCTCATGGACTTAACAGACACACGTACGCAGTGTTTGCAGCAGTGCAGAGATTGTTAACATACTGAGTCTATTTTTGCTGTGCTGCAGGCGCTGAATTAAAGTGAAAGCGCATTGTTCGTGGGAAAAATGAACATGGATTGACATGGAAACGCAGCCACATGGGTTCTTGGCTAGGTTTAAAACAAGAAAAAGAGCACTTTTAGACAAACAATGAAAACAATATATATATGTTCACTTTTAAGGAAGCAGAAAAACAAAGTTCATTAAGACTCGTGGGATTGCTTGTGATAAAGATTTAAATGCAAAATGCACGAGACTGTTTCTGTCTGTAGTGTTTTAATTTTAAATATTTTAACAAGAAAATTAGGCTAATTATTGTGTTTAAATGTTTTGCCGCTTGCTTGAGCAGCTTATTATACAAACCTAGAAGTAAAATGCATGAATAATGCGTTGTTTATATTTATTGAGTTTAAACTAATGTCTATATGAAATATTGTTACTGTTCTGTGATAAAAGACTTATGATGCTGAAAAAAAAAATTTTTTTTTTTTACATGATATGAAATCAAAACAATGAACAAATGTTGTGTTTGTGGACTAAACCGAAGCAGATCAGTAGCGGACAGCAAACGCGTCCTGTGTGAAAGCACAATGAGTCCGTGCTGCGGACTGCATATGCACTGCAGGCAGATTATGCATATGTAATATCATTTTTATGCAAGTGCTGTCGGGCTTAAATTGTCCCCAAAGGCGCAACTCGAGCAATTTACTCCAGCACCTTAGCCGCAAGCACGTCTTGGAATATCAACCAGCAGAAAATGCATTGTACACCTGATTATGCATGAAAAAAAACGTCATAAACCGGAAAACCGGTATAATTTTGAAAAAAAAAATGGTATATACATTTTTGGTCAAACAGCCCAGCACTACGATAAAGGATAATATTGTCCTTCTAAGACCAGTTTCAACTAATATAATAATAATGGCATAATAACGCAGGTACACCTTTTCAAAGATCAAGAAACTTTTATTTTATTTTATGACAGATTCAGAGCAAGAAATACCAACATGTTGACTTTGCTTAAAATTAATTAATTTTGTATGTTATATTATGTTTATGTGCCAGTTAAGGATGCTCATATTAACCGTTAACCGAAAGTAAACATTTTGACAGATGAAGGGGCTGTAAACATATTGCGTGTTTTGGGTGCCCAAGTTCGTTATTTCAAATACGGTATGCGCGCTCATAATGGAAGCGACGCGCTCGTTTTTTCCAGGCGACTCCGCACCGCATCTAGTTAAAAACGTACTCGGTTACTAACGTAACCTCGGTTCCCTGAGATGAGGGAACGAGTACTGCGTAAGCTAGCTTATGCTATGGGAAAAGGTCCCCTTTTCTCGAGAATATGAAGCCAAAAATTATCCTTAATTTTTAAATAATGTAAAACGCAGTGCTGCAGCACAGCAGACCCAAGCGAAGCGGCTCGCGCGCTTATTGGCTGTGCTGCGGCAACTGCAGCAACCTATGGTGAGGCGGCGGAGAGTAACGAACCAATGGGGGCGCTTCGCGCCCATTGGACGTCAGTGCGCGCCAAAATAGGCGTGGCTGGAACTATAAAAGCCACCGCTTCACCATAGGGATCAGGTTTTAAATCGACTGAAGCGATCACCCGGTCCGAGCACATAGCACGGCAGGTTACGCAGTACTCGTTCCCTCATCTCAGGGAACCGAGGTTACGTTAGTAACCGAGTACGTTCCCTTTCGAGAGTACTCTCGTACTGCGTAAGCTAGCTTACGCTATGGGAACACAATGTAAAACGCCGTGCGTGCTCGGGAACTTCGACCTGTCACAGCCCGAGGCGAGAGCTCGGGGCTTTATAGCAGGAGAAATCCCAGTCCCAACAGCCAACCTTAGTGAGCTTTATATAGGGAACGAAAAAAGGGGGACGTGATAAGGCTTAGCACGTCTATATAGAAAGTACCCTGGCCTGCAGGGCAGGGACTTGCAGATTACAGAATCTAATAAATGTGGACGGAGAGGCCCAGCCTGCCGCCGCACAGATATCATCCAGTGGTATCCCGCAGGACCACGCCCATGACGAGGCCATACCTCGGGTGGAATGGGCTCTGATGCCGAACGGGCAGTGAAGGCCCTTAGATTTGTAAGCCAGCGAGATAGTGTCTACTATCCATCGCGATAGGCTTTGCTTCGTGGTGGCGAGACCTCGGGTGCGCCCACCAAAGCATATGAAGAGCTGGTCCGACCTCCTGAATAAGGCGGAGCGCGCAATATAGGTTTTAAGAGCCCTGACGGGGCAGATGAAGCTCGCGTTGCTTTCGTCGCTTTGCGAGGAAAGGGCTGACAGCGAGATGACCTGCGCTCTGAACGGTGTTGAGAGCACCTTGGGGACATAGCCGTGTCTTGGTCTGAGAATGACTCTGGAGTCATTAGGCCCAAACTCGAGACAGTCAGCGCTTACAGATAGCGCATGTAAATCCCCCACTCGCTTGACTGAGGCCAGAGCCAGTAGAAAAGCGGTTTTGAACGAAAGAAGCTTCATATCGACAGACTGAAGCGGTTCAAAAGGGGGGCCCCTTAAGGCCTCTAGGACCGTAGACAGGTCCCAGGAAGGGATTGAAGGGGGTCGGGGAGGGTTCATCCGACGAGCTCCCTTAAGGAAACGAATGACCAGTTCGTTTTTTCCCAGTGATAGGCCGGCCACCGGAGCATGAGAAGCTGCAATGGCTGCCACATACACTTTGAGCGTAGACGGGGATCTGCCCGCATCTAAACGCTCCTGTAGGAAGGAGAGTATCTCCGTCACGTCACATAAGTGAGGGTCTAGGTTCCGTGTCCCGCACCAGGTGGAGAACACTGACCATTTCTGCGCGTATAGGCGCCTGGTTGAGGGCGCTCTGGCTTCCGTAATGGTCTTTAACACTCCCTCAGGGAGGTTCCCGGGTACCCGTTGAGGGGCCATACATGAAGGGCCCAAAGTTCGGGGTGGGGATGCCAGAGCGCGCCCTTCAGCTGCGTGAGGAGATCTTTCCGCAGCGGTATTGGCCATGGGGCTGTACTGGACAGCTGCATCAGCTCGGAGAACCAAGGTTGGGTCGTCCAGAGTGGGGCTACTAGCAGCATAGCACATCTGCTCTTCCTGACCCGATCGATGACCTGCGGTAGCATCGCGACCGGTGGGAAGGCATAAAGCGGGCTTCTGGGCCAATCGAGAGCCCTGCTCTTTGAAAAATATATTGGGCAATGAGCGTTGTCTTCTGAGGCGAAGAGGTCGACCTCTGCCCTGCCGAAGATGCTCCACATCAACTGAACCGTCTGTGGGTGAAGAGACCACTCCCCAGGGGGAACATTCGCCCTGGAAAGCATGTCCGGGCCCCGGTTCAGGATGCCAGGTACATGCGCTGCCTTTAGCGAGCGCAGATTGTAATGTGCCCATGTCAGAAGACGCTCGGTCAGGGTGTGCAAGGTTTCTGACCTGACACCACCCTGGCGATTTATGTAGGCCACCACTGACATGCTGTCTGATCTGACCAGAACGTGGTGGCCCTTTAAAAATGGGAGGAAAGCTTTCAGGGATAGTTCGACCGCTATCATCTCCAGACAGTTTATGTGTAACAGTCGCTCCGGGCTCGACCAGAGGCCGGAGGCAGACCTGCCCTCGTACAGGGCGCCCCAACCGAGGTTGGATGCATCTGTCGAGACTACTTTCCATTTCGAGACAGCGCCCGTGCTTACGCCTAACTGATACCAGTTGGCTATTTTCCAAGGGGCCAGAGCTGTGATGCAGCCGTGGGTCACCCTGATGCTCGCGCGGCCGGAAATCCAGGCGCGCGCTGGAACACGGTCTCTCAGCCAGCGCTGTAGTGGGCGCATGCGCAGCAGGCCCAGTTTGAGAACCGCAGAGGCTGATGCCATCAGACCTAGCATTTCCTGAAATCGTTTGAGCGGGTAAAGAGACCTGGCTTTGAACGACACGGCTAAATGCTGAATAGTGAGAGCGCGCTGTGACGTCAGACGCGCTGTACATCTCACAGAGTCTATGTCTATCCCCAAAAAGGAAATCCTCTGGCTGGGAGACAGAGCGCTCTTGACAGTGTTGATCGTGAGACCCAGGCATTCTAAATGGCTGAGGATCCAGGATCTGTGTGTCGTCAGTAGTTCCTCGGAATGGGCTAAAACTAGCCAGTCGTCGAGGTAGTTCAATACTCGCACTCCCCGCATTCTCAGGGGTGCGAGAGCGGCATCCATGCACCGTGTAAACGTACGGGGCGCTACGGAGAGGCCGAATGGAAGAACCATGTACTGATAAGTCTGCCCCTCGAAGGCGAATCTCAAGAATGGCCTGTGATGGGGTGCTATTTGAATGTGATAGTAAGCGTCTTTCAGATCCACTGAGAAAAACCAATCCCTCGGGCGAATTTGCGCGAGTATTTGTTTGGTAGTTAACATTTTGAACGATCGCGTCATAAGCGCTTTGTTCAAACGTCTGAGATCTAGGATGGGTCTGAGACCGCCATCCTTTTTTGGTACGAGGAAGTAGTGGCTGTAAAAGCCTGACTCGCGCTGCGCAGGGGGGACAGTTTCTATCGCCCCTTTTGCAAGAAGGTTTATCAGTTCGGCGCGAAGGGCGTGTGTCATTTCGCTTTTCACTTTCGTTTCGACCACGGCGCGAAAGCGCGGCGGTCTGCGAGCGAACTGGAGCGAGTAACCTCGTTTTATTATATTCAAAACCCAATTTGATATGCCGGGGATGGCCTGCCATGCAGCGGCTCGTGCGGCTATGGGTTGAATGTGCTTCGGGCACTGGCCGCCTGTTATGAGGGGACCAGTAGCTCGAGTATGCTGTGCTTGTGACACTGTGGTGACAGCGCTACATTTAGAGCACCTCCGGCGCGAGCGGGAAGGTGGGCATGAAAGGAGACCCGAGTGAGTCTTTGTGACACTTGGGGGAGTGTGTATACATGTAGGGGTGCGTACTGTGTAGTGGGCACACTGCCTACATAGAAAAAGCTCTTCTTGTGCTTTATTGAGGTCGCCGTGAAAACGGCGTTTGTGTGCAGGCGTGCGTGCATTGTAACAGGCTCGTTTACTGCAGTATAGACATCTCCAACCGCCTTTAGTGAGGGGATTGGAGGAAGCATGTGAGGTTTCTTGTGTGGTGGTCCGGCCGCAGCGGGACTTAACCACGGTCTTTTCAGCCCGAAGGTCAGGAGGGCTTCGGAGGCTCGGGGTTCAGCACAATCCTGGGCCGAGGTCCCCGTCTCTCTGGCGGTTTGCGGCTCGTAGAGCGAGAGCGGTGCTGGGTTTTGGTCGCTGGGCGAGACTGTAAGTCTGGCTGCGATGGCTTCGAGGTCTGAGGGGGTGGCGCATTTCTACGGCGTCCCGCAGCAGAGCTAGAGCGTTTCGGCAGGAAGTGTCTCATTGCCTGTGACGTTTTCTGAGCCTCAGTGAAGCGTTCAGCGAAACCCTTAACCGACTGGCCAAAGAGGCCGGAAGGCGAGATAGGAGAGTCGAGAAAGGCGGATTTGTCGGCGTCTTTCATCTCCGTGAGCGTGAGCCAGAGGTGTCGCTCTAAAACAGCGAGGCTTGCCATGCTTCGGCCGATCGCTTGTGCTGTGGTCTTTGTCGCACGCAGGGCTAGATCAGTAGCGCTGCGGAGATCTTTAAAGTCATAGGTATCTGGGGTAGACTCGTCCAGGTTACGGAGAAGTCTGGCCTGAAAAACCTGCAGCACAGCCATGGTGTGTAGAGCCGAAGCAGCTTGACCAGTGGAGGTGTAAGCTCGGCCAGCGAGAGCTGAGGTGGTGCGGCACGGCTTGGATGGATGCACAGGCTTCGACCGCCATCCAGCGGCTGAGGGCGGGCAGAGGTGTGCAGCAATAGCCTCCTCGAGAGGGGGGAGGCTCTCGTAACCGTGGTCTCGGGCGCCGTCGACAGAGGAGAGCGCTGACGAGACAGAAGTCTTCAAGCGTGCGGAGAATGGGGCTTTCCACGACTTCGTGAGTTCATTGTGAACTTCCGGGAAGAAGGGGGCGTTTCTTTGCGGAGGGGCCGAAGGGCGCCCCTGCAGGAACCATTCATCCAGCCTGCTTTTAGCGGGCTCGTCTGGAGGAGACCAGTCGAGCTGAAGGTCGCTGACAGCCCTTGTAAGCACGCGAGTAAGCTCCGCGTCGATATCGGCGCGTTGTCCGGTGCAGCTGGGTGCTGTAGAGGGGGGGGGGGGGGTCCGCAATGGAGCCCGACCATTCCTCACTACTGGACGCGGCGAGAGAAAGGCTGTCGTGTCTGTCCTCTTCCGCCTCAGGCGCTCCGAAGGAGAAGGGGGCGCTGGTGAGCAGGGACTGGCGCTGCTCGTCCACGAAGAGGACAGGCGAAGGAGAGAGAGCGGGCGAGGCACGCGGGGAGTGTTCCGGCGTGAGCTCGCGTGTAGCAGTATGCTCAGGCATTCTCTGATCGCGGCGTTTCTTACGCGGCACTTGAGAGAGAAGAGGCGGAGCGGGTGGAGCATCGTGGCTGGTTTGAGCTAATCGAGCCCGCAGGGTCGATATAGCCATGTCGTCGCACTCAGGGCAGCCGCCCTTGAAGAGTGCGCTCTCAGCATGCTCGCGGCCCAGGCAGGAGACACAGATGATGTGGCGGTCCTCGCTGGGCAGAGGGCCTCGGCAGGAAGCGCAGGCCCGAGGCATTTGAAACAACGCCTCGAATTCTGGAGGAAAAAAGTGTGATGCAGCGGCAAACACACTAGCTTTGAAAAGGATATAGTCACGCCGGATGGCGCAGCAGGAAGCAAGTGCTGAAGGCGGCGTCGAGATGAAGCACGAGCCGGCGTCCTCAGATCTGCGTTGCAGTGCTATCCCGCTGAGAGGCTTTTCGACGGCCTGTAGAGGCTTCTCCGGAGAAGACAGCGAAGTGCAGGTGAGATCGCTGAAGGAGATGAAATCTGATCCCTATGGTGAAGCGGTGGCTTATATAGTTCCAGCCACGCCTATTTTGGCGCGCTCTGACGTCCAATGGGCGCGAAGCGCCCCCATTGGTTCGTTACTCTCCGCCGCCTCACCATAGGTTGCTGCAGTTGCCGCAGCACAGCCAATAAGCGCGCGAGCCGCTTCGCTTGGGTCTGCTGTGCTGCAGCACTGCGTTTTACATTATTTAAAAATTAAGGATAATTTTTGGCTTCATATTCTCGAGAAAAGGGGACCTTTTCCCATAGCGTAAGCTAGCTTACGCAGTACGAGAGTACTCTCGAAAGGGAACATCAGCTTTGCAGAATGACGCAAGCGCACCAGCTTATGTGACAAGAACCGACTCAATTAGCTTCCTTCGGGGGTGAAATTTCCCATTGTTTTTGAAAAATGGGGTGCACCCAAACACTGCAGAGTTTTTTACTTTTCTTCGTAAATAAATCTTGTAGCAGAGTTACAGCAAGGGTTTTTCGGTGGTGGAAATCCATTACTGAAATTTCCTTGTTGTAACGGATATCGCAGCTGATGCTTAGCAATGATAGATGCCTCAGGAGCGCAACTGCCCGAGCGCTTTGGAAAGAAGGAGAAAGTGTGTGTGTACACACGCAAGTACACGCCAACAGACATATTTAGCTGAGCAAGCCTAATGAAGTGAGCGAAAAGTAGGCCCATTTCGGAGGAAAGGGCAACAAAGTTACTTGCAAAATATGTTACGCGGTATTAAAATAAAGCAGTAGTGCTAGTACAATGCAATATCACTTGAGAAGCAAACATTTTGGAGATGTCTGTAAAGTGTTACTAATTCATTATGTTCTGCAGAGCCTTCAGGAAGTCCTGCAAAGGATAATTTCAGAATGAACCGCTACAAGAACAAAGCGCTCAACCTGGAGGAGATGCGTCGGAGAAGGGAGGAGGAAGGCGTTCAGCTGAGGAAACAGAAACGAGAGCAACAGGTGACTGTCCACTTGCTTTGTTTATTTGGTTTCATGTTCCCTATATGACCTTTCCTTTAAAGGTAACCTGAAAATATAATGAACCCCCATTTAATTAAACATATGTTTTTGGTTTTATTTTGCACCGTTAGGCGGTGCATGTTATTAAAAAAAAAACATAATTATCCACCGATAATATGACTTATACCACTATTCAAAACTTTGGGGTTTGTAATTTTGTGAAATATTATTTTGTAACATTATCCCATTCATTCTTTTCACATTGACTTTGCTGATTCAGATGTTAAATGCAGGGCTTAAAGTTCTCCGGCACCATGCTGGATTTCTGGCGTGCAGCGTTTAATCCTACATTATTATTATTATTATTATTATTAATGTTGATTGATATCACTCTTGAGTCCATGCGTTCGCCTACCCATGGTATGAGAGGTGCAACTTTCACTCTTAACCAAACTAACATTAGTAGCCAGTCAGAATGTTTTGTTTTTATAAACATGAGACGCGCATAATAGTATTCAATTGCAGAATCGCAGCCCTAATGAATAGAGAAGCAACACAAAAAGCTGTGAGGCGAAATGGTCAAATATATCCATATAGCGCGTATTTACATAGGAAAGCAAACTATATAGCAGCGGAGCTTTGTAAACAGCTCAGAGTAATCATGTCATCTCCATAAGAATGATATGACTGCCAAAACACATTTACCGGGATTTCTGAAAAGGTCCTGTTCACACATGACCGATTAATGGTAACTTTACCTGTAATTTACCAGTAAAGACTGTATGTGTAAAAGGGGGTAAACTCTTCCTCTGTATACACTGTGAATTTTAATTGCTTATCGTAATCTGGAAATACTGTGTGCATTCTCACTAGATTTGTAACGTAAATCATTTATAAACCTTTGCCAACACAGAAGATACATCAACCTATTTCTAAATATGCCATTGCGATTTCAAAATAAATCTTTCTGCACGTGGCCAAATATTTAAATTTAATTGATTTAAACATCATTTAATCAAGCTGTTAAGGGAAACGTCACCAGGCCGTTGGCGCCCTCTGCAGGTATGTTTTAATACATAATGTACTTAAAGGGATAGTTCACCCAAATAGCAAAATTATGTCATTAATAATACCCTTACCCTCATGTTGTTCCAAACCCGTAAGACCTCCGTTTATCTTTGGAACACAGTTTAAAGGTCCCGTTTTTCGTGCTTTTTTGAAGCTTTATGTTTACAGTGCGCAATATAACGTGTTCATGTTTTACATGTAAAAAAACACAGTATTTTTCACACAATTCACCTATCTGTATACCGCTGTTTTCACTGTCATAAAAACGGGCTGATGTCTTCCTTGTTCTATGAAGTCCCTCCTTCAGAAATACGTAACGAGTTCTGATTGTGCCAGCGGTTCCTGTGTTGTGATTCGACAGCAGCTGACCGCACGCTGCCCTCCTGGAAACGCGATTGGGCTAGTTTTGGAGCAGTTTTGAGAAGCAAGTGGGCAGGATTTGTTTTGAAAACCTGGCCATCCTGATCTGAACGCACATGCTGGAGATGTACTTATAATCACAGGAGCGGTTTTACTGACGAGATGCGCATGACAATTTTTTTTGCACAGCCCTAACATCTAGTTAACCAAGCTAAACAGCGTTGGCCTTTGTGTAATAAGTTACAGAAACTGTTAAACGCACCAACTTAAATAATAAAATACACTTACCGGTTGTGGTCCATAAACAACGCCTTCTCCAGACAAAGAGGGAACTGCTCCATTTTTCAGGAATAATCTTTGTGCGAATCCAGCATTAAACTGATTGAGATTGAAGAAGCTGTCCTCAGCAAAATGTGCTGCACATAGTTTTACATGTGGATTATAATTTTCGGGAACCGAGTTAAACATAAGTTCTAAGCATTGATCTCTAAGTACAGCGTCCCTGGGAAGCCCAAACAAAGATGATTGGACTCCGAGATGAAAAAATAAGTGTTTCAACGACATGGCGACAAAAGCACTCTTCAAACGACTCTCTCTTACTCTTCTTACTCTTTCTCCGTGCGAGCGCAACAAGACCACGCCCCCTTTTTTGTGTATTCATGTGGGTGGAGGTTAGTCACTGTTTTAGTGACGTCATTACTGCAGGAACTAGAGGGATGCAGTCCAAATGGGTCGTTCGTTGTATGCGAATTCTGTTAAATAAAATATCTTGCTTGGCATTGAACTTTGAGCTTTAGAATTTTACAGATATTATTTATACTCTAACAACAACATTACACACTAACTAAAGTTTAAAACATGGGATCACGAAGAACGGGACCTTTTAAGATATTTTAGATTTAGTCTGAGAGCTCTCAGTCCCTCCATTGAAGCTGTGTGTACGGTATACTGTCCATGTCCAGAAAGGTAAGAAAAACATCATCAAAGTAATCCATGTGACATCAGAGGGTCAGTTAGAATTTTTTGAAGCATCGAAAATACATTTTGGTCCAAAAATAGCAAAAACTACGACTTCATTCAGCATTGTCTTCTCTTCCGTGTCTGTTGTGAGAGAGTTCAAAACACAGCAGTTTGTGATATCCGGTTCGCGAACGAATCATTCGATGTAACCGGATCTTTTTGAACCAGTTCACCAAATTGAACTTTTAAACTGTTCAGTTCAGTTCATCAAAGATGTCACGTGGACTACTTTGATGTTTTTCTTACCTTTCTGGACATGGACAGTATACCGTACACACAGCTTCAATGGAGGGACTGAGAGCTCTCAGACTAAATCTAAAATATCTTAAACTGTGTTCCGAAGATAAACGGTGGTCTTACGGGTTTGGAACAACATGAGGGTAAGTTATTAAATTAAATTAAATTTTATGCATTTAGCAGACGCTTTTATCCAAAGCGACTTACAGTGCATTCAGGCTATCAATTTTTACCTATCAAGTGTTCCCGGGGATTCGAACCCCCAACCTTGCGCTTGACAGCGCCGTGCTCTACCAATTGAGCTATAGGAACACAATTATTAATGACATAATTTTGCTATTTGGGTGAACTATCCCTTTAAGTTATGTTCATGTTATAGGCATATTACATTATGTATTTTAACAATGTTGTTCAATACAATCTTGTAATTTCTTGGTTTTGATGTTTTATTTGAGCCAATTATTATTTTCTCTTTGTTAGTTTATATATAAATAGTCATACTAAAGCCTGGTTTTCACTTAGATCTGTTTGTTAATTAAAAAAATAGGATTACTCAGTTGTCAAAATAATCAGTAGATAAATTGATTACCAAAATAATTAGTTACAGCCCTAGATTAGTTAAAATATTTCTAAATACAACTGCATTGTTTTACTTTTTGTAATAAAAAGACAAACATTTTATTGAAAACTTCTTAAAAACAGTATTACAATATTGTCACAATCTAGTGAACCAAGTATCTGTACTTCATCTCATCTCATTAGCTAAGTGTATTGTCACACCCCTAGTGTCTATAAGCTATGATATAGCTCATAATTTTCCAAGTGTATGATACAGTTTTCATTCTGCAGTTCAATCATATATTCATAAAAAAAAAGAAGATCAGTTTGAATAAAGAAAGCAATAACTTTGCCATAGTATCCTTTCAAATGTTAAAGTTGTCAAAGTCATTGCATGCTTTGCATGTGCTGCCCCGCCCCGCCCCCGGAAAAATGTTCAGGCTCAGGATTTTTTTTGCTCTAACCACTGTAAATGGTCTGAATGCGGTTTCATGTTAACTTTAACTGATCAAATTATTGATTCTCTCTTTTTCTTTTGGCAGCTGTTTAAGAGGAGAAATGTGGAGCTGCTGGGTGAAGAAGGGGGAATGTTTGACAGTCCACTTACAGATTCCTCCATCTCCTCCACCACAGCACCAGTGAGTTCAAACCCAAACGCATAGTTTGCTTTCTCCCATTGTCACTTTCAGGGTCTGTTGTTAGTAGTGCATTATGACCCAGTAATTCAACAAGTCAACTATTGATTTGGAGTTCTCACAGGTGCAAACCTGGGTCGAAAACAAATTGTGGGCATTGCTCTAGACCAAATTTGTCCGGTTTTTCTTTTCTTTTTTTTTAAGGATGGAGTAATTACAAGAGACATGGTTGAAATGCTCTTCTCAGAAGATCCTGAACTACAACTGGTCATAACGCAGAGATTCAGAAAACTGCTTTCCAAAGGTATCTGGCACAAACACATGTCTGGAGTTGCCTAGAAGCGTGTCTGAGTTTTAATAAATCAATCTTTGTGGTGTTCAGAACCAAACCCTCCTATTGACGAGGTGATAAGCACTCCTGGAGTTGTGAATAGATTCGTAGAGTTCCTTCAGAAAAGTACCAATTGCACATTACAGGTGAGATGTGATGAACTAAAACTAAATTAGTTTCTCCATTTAAAGTTTTAAAATCAGATCCTTTCAATGTTTTTTTTTTCCCCTTAGTTTGAGGCCGCTTGGGCACTGACCAACATCGCATCTGGAACATCTCAACAGACAAAGTTTGTGATCGAGGCCGGTGCTGTACCTGTCTTTATTGAGCTTCTCAACTCCGAGTTTGAAGACGTGCAGGAGCAGGTACAAGTTATAAAGCTGCAAGGGATAAGTTACCTTGTTTTGTTTGTGCTAAATGAGTATATATCCCATGTGGTTATGTTACTGAATCTTTGTGTCACAGGCTGTTTGGGCTTTGGGGAACATTGCGGGAGACAGCGCTGTGTGCAGAGATTATGTGCTAAACTGTAATATCCTTTCTCCTCTACTAATGTGAGTACTCAGTTTTTCTGTTGACCTTACACAAGACCACAGTATTGTCATTTATCTGACAAAGCAATGATATTAACATCATCTGCAGAAGAAAAAAACTTTTTTTTCCCTTAATGATACTTTTTCCCCCAGGCTGCTGACCAAATCAACTCGTCTCACAATGACCAGGAATGCTGTGTGGGCCTTGTCCAACCTCTGCAGAGGCAAAAGTCCTCCCCCAGACTTTGAGAAGGTCTGTACTGCTTGTCTGTCCCTTGACAACACTCTTTATTTTCCTTATGTTTAAGAAGGCACTTTATGCTTTCAAAAGGTCTCATGTGTCATAGTGTCTCATATACAAGTGAAGAATGGAGTAATGGCTGCTGAAAATTTAGCTTTACCATCGCATGAATAAATTGCGTATTAAAGGGGACATCGGTTAAAATATTTACTTTTTAGCAGTTTTTGCATTTAGTTAGGTTTCTGGCATGTCTGCCAGCTCAGAAAAGCTGAAAAGATAACAGGCAGCCAGTTTATGTACTGTCTTGAGTCTGAAACTGTCATCCAGCAAGCTTTCAGTTTCAGTTTGTAGCCGGTTTCTATGTAGATTGGTAGTTATTTGAATAAGACTTCCTCCGAGCCATTAACAGAGTCCAAGGCAGCAATTCAGGTGTCTTGGAAGACAGGGGTGGGGTGAACAGTAGCTCATTATCATTTAAAGAGAAATGCACTGAAATGAGTCGCTGTGATCATGTTTTACATGGGGAAAAAGGGTGTTGTTTTACATGTCCATTGAGGAAGTTTAACTAAAGTTATTTTTATAAATCAGTCTAGACGCTAAGTGCCACTTAATCCACAGACTTCATATTGAAAGCTGTCTTTTGCTCTTGCAGGTGTCTCCATGCCTGCCTGTGCTGTCCCGTCTTTTGTTCAGCAGTGATTCAGACCTGCTGGCTGATGCATGTTGGGCCTTGTCCTATCTCTCTGATGGGCCCAATGAGAAGATCCAAGCAGTTATTGATTCAGGGGTCTGCAGGAGACTGGTGGAGCTGCTTATGTGAGTCCACTATTGTGACTAAATTAATATTTCTAAATCATATTGAAACTACTACACTTTTAAGTTCCATAATGACATATTTCAATGTGAATCTGAATTTTCAACAGGACATTAGGCCAAGGTGTCATAATTGACTTATGAGCTGTATTTCAAATGATTTTGAAAACAAACTTTAAATTAGTATTTGATTTGATATCACATTATTTTTCTAGCTTAGTATTACAGTAGCAGAATGTGTATCGACAGATTTTTTTTTTTTTAACTTTATTTGAGCTTTACCTAAGCCAATGGTTCTCAGAAAACATCTAACAGGTCCGCCAGCTGTATTACTAGTAATAATTTAAATAAAGAAATTCTAATTTGTATTAAAATGCGGGGGAAAAAAACAGATGCATACTGAAATTATTTTTCTTATGGATAACTGTTTATATTGGGGATTTTTTTCTATATATATATATATATATATATATATATTTGGCCCAGCCTCGACTTTTAATTTCAATCTTTCTTAAAATCCTGCGTCAAAGTGTGCCTTGTTTGTAAATTCTTACTGACGGTGTGGATCTTCATTCAAATAAACTTCATCCACATTCCTAATAGGTTATTTCGCACTGCAGGAACTTTTTCATAGTACCAGAACTAATTGTGGAACTACCCACTTTTTGGTGTTTTCGCACCGCCTGAACTGGGTGCGATTTTTAGTACTGTACTGCATTTTTCGAGAACTAAATTAGCTCCTACTCCGGAGCAGGGTCTAAACAGCACAACTAGTATTACCTGTGACATAAGTAGACATTGATTGGCCAAACGCGCTCACCTGCCATGATTTAAAACACTGTGTAACATACTGTAAACATTGTCAACTTATTTCACAAGTATGGTGAACAGCGATAGATGGACGGTATGCACTTGTAGCAAATGTAGCATTGCCAGTTGTCATTGGAGATTCTTATTCCTCCTTTCCATTCTTTCAATCACTTTACGTATACCTCAACATTCCATGTAAATTATTGTGAAACCCACGAGACACAACAAAAACACAGCTCCGATCACAGCGTCTTCCATCCTTCTGTTGTTAACATTGTTGAACGCCGTGAACAAATGACGTCACTGTCGACCGCCTTACGTCACTTCCTAGTACACACTGTCGGTGCGAATGCAACCCTTTAAATTGTACTGGAAAATGGTTCACACAAAATTATCCCACTACTTTAGTACTGTAAATTTAGTTCTGGAACTAAAGCAGTGCAAAAGGCCCTAATATTGGGATCAGAATGAAGGTGATCAGAAAGACCGTTTTGTTAACTTCAGTGCATCTTTATCATTTGGTTTCTGTGCAGACTTGCGTTTGCCTCTCTCTTTATTTACACGACATACGTGAATTGGTAGGCGGGGCTGAGGAGGCAGTGCTGTAGAAGCAGGCGTTGATCATCTTCTGTGGAAGCGGGGTGTAGCCACACTATTACATCATGAAGTGGCACATTCCACAACCTGTCATTTTGAGAGATTGGCATCAATATAAGCTGTTTTTTTTTATTAACGAGGAAGTTTTGAGTTCTGAAATGTACAGTATGTTTTTTGTTTTAGTACAGTGATCTCTGTCAAAAGATCAAGGGAATTTTGATTTCTTAGTTCATGACCCCTTTAACATGAATTTGAAAGCATGAACATGAAGTCTGTGATGGATATACTTGCAGTCTTTATAATGGCATGCTCTGTATAAAGGATTCTAAAACATGTAATTTTCACAACTCGCACCTTTCGTAACTGTTTTATGGAGTTTTTGAGACGTTTTTTTTTTTTTCAGAAAGATGTTTCATCAGCTGAATAATCAGTATATCGTTTAATAAAAGAACACACTGTACTGCTATACTTTACAGCCTTGTTTTCATTCCTGTCAAAAATTAAATATGGCACTACCCTGACTAAGGTCTTTATCAGAGGACTTCAAATATTGTGTTGGACAACCGGAGACCTTTGAGTCAAAAAGTTTGATAACTGCTGTTCTTAATGATCTATTTCCTCTTGTAGGCATACGGATTACAAGGTGGCCTCTCCTGCTCTGAGGGCTGTTGGAAACATTGTTACAGGAGATGACATTCAGACACAGGTATGTTAGTATATGAGCAGATATGTTTCTTCATCTTCATGTATGATTATCTCTGGTTTCGAACAGTAGATGGATGAATTCCTTAAGCTTCAATTCTCTCTGCCCAAGGTGGTGTTGAACTGCTCCGCTCTCCCCTGCCTCCTGCACCTGCTCAGTAGCGCCAAGGAATCCATCAGGAAGGAGGCCTGCTGGACTATCTCCAATGTCACAGCGGGAAACAGAGCGCAAATCCAGGTACACCCTGACCCACACTCCACTTCCGCTACCAAGATGCACACTCACAGGGATCAGCTTGTTTATCATGTGTGGCAGGTTTGCACGGCTGTGCTCTCAAACCTTCAAAGGAGTGGTCCTGTTTATAGTGCCTATTTGGGATTTATTTTTGGATTTAAGGATAATTTTAATCCTCTGTTCTTTTTCTCACCCATCGTCATCATCTTCTGCAGGCCGTAATAGATGCAAACATCTTCCCAGTCTTGATAGATATCCTACAGAAAGCAGAATTCCGCACCAGGAAGGAGGCGGCGTGGGCGATCACTAATGCCACTTCAGGTGGCACACCTGAGCAGATCCGGTGAGCTCTGAGCATGTGCAGACAGCTTGCTTTAAGCATCTTAAGCATTCAGACTTCTGAAAAATGTGTCACAAAAAGCCCTTTCACACATACAGACTTTTCTGGAAAATTACCGGTAAATTGCCGTAAAGAGATCATGTGTGAACAGGATCTTTTAAAAAATACCAGTAAATTTGTTCCGGCAATTTACCGGTATGAGAAGTTGTAACATTACCAGTAAATTGCCGGAATTCTGCTGTGTGTGAACGCAGAAGGAAAATAACTAGGGATGCACCGGTTGACCGGCCAGGCCGGTTTTTGGTCTTTTTTCAGCCGATTTTTCCGGAAGTGCGCTCGCGTGCACAGACTACATTGTAATCGTTTGCTATGTCATTTGTGTGGAAGAGTATTTCGAAATCTGTGCGCAGGGCACATGCAGCCGATCAGTACTGGAAATGCAGAGTTTCATGTCTGAGGCACAAAAAGGAGGAAGCGAACAGGCTTTGGTGTACTGGCGCACAAATAAGAGCCTTTCCTGCGCACTGAAGCTGCACGAGCTTATACTGTACCGGTCCACGCCCTGAACACGAGTAGACCGTGAAGAGATGTTCAGATCAACTTTTCACGTGTTGGATGAGAAACGAAACGGACTAAACTGTGACAAAACTGAAATGTTTATTTATTTATTTATTTTTTAATTAGAACTTGCATACACGTTTGAAAAGCCAGAAATAAACGCCAGTTCTGCATTAGAATGATTATTTTTATTTTACCTTAAAATTACATCGACTTAATTTGATTTAAAAATCAACTGCTGTAGCACACTGAAAAAAAGTGTTTCATTCATCCAATTAAAACATTTTAGGGTAATGATTCACATCTATATTTTTTTACTTGAGACAATAAGTTAAAATTTATTTTTCATTGGCTCAAGTAAAAAAATATAGATGTGAATCATTACCCTAATTTTTTTTTTTTTAATTGGATGAATGAAACACTTTGCATCTTTGTTTTATTCGCACCAACAATTATTTATATAGCATACTTTTGTTTAGTCTCACTGGTAAAGACCTTTTTTTTATTTAAAACCAAATTTAAAAACAAATACTGAATGCTGATTAAGAAACCTCTTATTGAATGTGTGTTGATTGTGTTGTTTGGATTGTAGAACTATGCAGTTGTTGCCTTTAATTTCACATGGTTACAGTTAATCTTTTCATTTAAGGCCAGTTCTTTGTACTTTCAACCCAATTAAAAAACAAAAGCTAAATACTGATGTCTTTACCATCTATGTTTGTACTGAATGTAGGCTACTTATTGTGCAGTTACTGCTGTTAATTTCAGATGGTTACATTTATTGTTTTCAATAGCCAAAAGCAAGTTTGGCCTATTAAATACCCAATAGCTTGTTTATGCACACTTTCCTCCTTTCTTGTTTGTTGCTTAAAATAAAAAATCGGAAATCGGTATCGGAATCGGCCAGTTTGCTTGTAAAAAATCGGTATCGGAATCTGCCATGAAAAATCATGATCGGTGCATCCCTAAAAATTACCGGTATGAGCACGTACGAGTTCAGAACGCGGTGACATAAGACATCTACTCCAGGCCAATCATAACAATGTGCGCAGTCAAGCACTGTTTACGAAAAAGTGTGAAGAAGAAATGTGTCATCATCTGAGAGGAACTGTTAGTGATGCAGTAACGTATGATAAAATAACTAACTGTTAACTTTCTCCGAGAGCAACGCATTCACAGGAGTCAGATCATCAATAAACTGAAAACATTGCGTCTTAAATATCTTACAAAAGGCTTACAAAAATGAACCAAAACTCAGTGAATACATGACTCACAGACATGATCAATATATGTATAGAAAGCTATAAATTACTACTTAACGAAATAAAACAAATAAAAAAAATATTTCATTACAATCATAATCCTAATAGAAGGCGCGTCTAATGAGGAGATGACAAGTCAGGCAACTTCATCCTTGGCAGACAGACTCAGAAAACACTAGTTTATTGGTAAATAATTCAAATATCTCCTTATTATTTCCCCCGACACATTCATGGTAATAACATTTGCCGGTGCTTTGCGCCATCTTTTGAACTCAATTTTGAACGCAGAACTGTTCAGCTGCGCTGATGGCACATAGATTTTTTTGATATTAATTTGGATCAGCAAAGGCTACATTTGTGAACGCACCTTTTCTGCGATGTCGCGCGTCTTACAGACTGCAATTTACAATCGCAACTTTGTTGTGCTATTATTCCTTTCAAGCCGAATTTCACTAAATTGGTCGGCTCCCGACAGCATCAGGTGTTTTATTAATGGTGAGTATAATTATTTATATATTTATTTCAATGAATGTAATCGATTAGATACCATAATATTTAGGCTATAATGGTCTATTATAAAGCTGGTTGGTTTGTATCGGTGACATAATATGAAATATGCGTGTGGCCCATGAGTCTTGCACTTGGACCATAGTGCTGATCATGGGGAAATAAAAAGGAATTCAGAGGAACCCCAAACTAGTGTCGCCGAGGACGCATGTGATGAAGCACGTTGAGTCAGTCGGCCGACACTGATGCACCAACTTTTTTTTAGCTGCAGGTAGCTGCCTTCGGATGCTAGCGACAACAGACAAAAATTTTTCTCCTATAGTTCAGTATTTTGGTTTGAAGTCGTCTATTGCGATGTCTCTGTAACAAAAGCAGTTGCATGAATGCTAAAGTTTGAAACAAAAATGTAACATCAACAAAATTACTAACTGCATATACCCCTTCATGTTTACAAATACAAGCGCAGCTGTTTAGAGGTTAATGACGTCACAGAATTTACCGGTATTTTGGAATGGATATGTGAATGGTGCTTTTCCGGAAAAAAGACGTAATGTAAAGACGTAAAGACGTCAAATACACTGCTTGACAATAATCAATCATTTGTAATCGATATTTTTTTCCTAATGGCAATTTTATGATTGTTTTATATACTAGGCTACATTTAATTAGCAATTATTTCAATTTTTTTGCACAGAATAAGGTAGAAAATATACTTTATAGTTTCTGCTACTGTAATAAATGTCAATTAGCACTGCATCATTCATAAATTGTTTGTGGGGTTTTTTTAGTTTCATCAGTTCATTCTGCTTTTATTCAGTTTAGCTGCAGATATAGCCTGGCACGTCTATGAGAGCGAGATCGCTTCTCTTTCAGTGTGAAAACGTCTTCATCTCTATTTAACTTTTCCTCTCCATCAGCGAATGATTCTGAGAGAAAACGCGCCAGATGTCTGTTTGCTAATTAAACAAACGCTACTTTCATGCATCTGATTATCAGATAAATCTCGCGCTCTTATTTCAAGGTCGTTGTTAATGCTGTGGTTAATTTTAAAAGTTTCCTTCGTATATTCGGTTTATCCGCATTGTTTAAAAACATTTATCATTCAATGGATCTGTGCGTATGATTTAGACACTTACATTTCTGCTCCGTCCATGCAATAAATACAGCTGTCGACGGCTCCGGTAACTCCGTCGGTAAAATGCAGAGAGCCATTGACAAACTACAGAAAAGTAAAACTACTTCACGTTAGCATTACTGGCCACGAGTCCTATAGATCACACGTCAGCTGCGTCAGAGACGAACGGAGCGCGAGCGCAATCCTGTGACAGTCTCAGTCGGTAAACAGTGGAGCGCGTGAAGGACAGATAAGAGGCACGATTCACGAACACTCTTCAAGATCTCCATTAAATCGTGCGTGTAGTAATTTAATGTGTATACATTTTGAAAGCACTGAATCGCTATAGAAATCGCGATTCATTCGATTCTTAGCATTTTGAATCGATTACTGTCCAAGATCAGTGATTCACGATTCAAAAATCGTGTTTCAAGATCGATGCATATGAATCGTCAGGGTTTGTAATCGATGCATAGAGAGAACGAGTGAATCGTTACACCCCTAGTTTATATATATATATATATATATGTATGTATATACACACACACACACACACACACACACACACACACACACACACACATATATATATATATATATATATATATATATATATATATAATACACACATACACACATATATATATATATATATATATATAATACACACACACACATAAATATATATGAGGGGCCGTGCAAGACTTAATTCATTCTGGTACTCTCACACACTTACATTCTCCTTTCACATACATATATTCTTGCTTTCACACACTTACATTCTCCTTTCAGATACATATATTCTTGCTTTCACACACTTTCATTTTTCTTACACATGCATACATTTCTACTCTTACACACACATATATTCTCCTTTCATATGCATATATTTTTGCTTTCACACTCATACATTCTCCTTACACATACATATATTTCTACTCTCACATAAGAGAAGAATGTATGTATGTGCGAGAGAGAGTATAGTGGAAACGGAAGGCAGGTTAGGCGCGATCAGGGTCACCGGTACAGGTCTTGATCAGCAAGGCTGAGGCAGATGAGGCAGCCGCAGAAGTATTTCAGCAAGCTATCTTGGATTTTAAAAAATAAATAAATATTATTATTGTGAAAACTTTACATGGCCTCGTACTGTGTGCGAGTTGTGATTGAAGACGCGAGCTCAGCCTCAGTCGTGTTGCCAGATAGACGAATTATAAGCGTACAAGGTTTTTTTTCCCATTTAATTTAGGAAGTTAATTAAGTGGGATGTTGCAAGTTAGGGACAGCGATATCTTTGTTTAAATAACTCAAGACTCATTGCGGTTTATTTATTTTTAGATTTTCATTTACTTAATTTTTTTTTTCAATTGCAGCTCTGCATGCACTCAGTGCTAGACTAGTGTTCTATAAGCGCCACCTGCTGTCAGAGATTGAATTAGCAATTTTCATTAGAATCAGAAAGAGCTTTATTGCCAAGTGTTTACACACAGAAGAAATTTCGTCAGGAGCTTCCAGTACAGAAAGTACAAACATAGTGCAGACACACATATAATTAAGGAAATAAAACTAATAATAATAAATAGTAATAAAATAATATTCATTAAGCCAATCTGATGTTTTTGTTTTGTGCACTAGCTTCATGTTGCATATATTTTTTTGTTTGTTTGTTTGTTTGCTCAAGGTTAGTATGGCCAGTAAAAGAGCAAAATAAACATTTAATACATGTAAAAAAGAAAAAAAAAAGAAGAACTAAATAAATTGGCAACAAGAATGGGAATCGGCTCATTTGATTGTAAAATAAATAAAATCCTGATCAGTGCATCCTTAACTGGAATAGTTAGGCCTACCTGAAAGACCCGAAAAAGCATGGTTTATTTATTTGTGCAAAATGGTTATTTATTACAATACAATGTTACAGTCAACAATGAAAACAATAAGTCTTATTGATTGATTGATTGATTGTGGCAAGTCCTGTGAAATTTTGCTAGGGCAAGTAAAAAATAAACCACTGGCCGAACCGGACCAGTTGAAAATGTCTTTAGCATTAAGCCCTGTTAATACGATCAAAATCAGTGTCTTAGAACTTGTACACAGATCTTTAGAACACGTTGATACATAATGATATGTTAAAAATAAAAACTTAAAATATGTACTTGAAAAGAAAACAGGATGACTTTGAATAGCATAACTGTAAAATTGTGAGGAAGAGCTGAGCAGGTCTTGCTCATGTATTTCCTGGTCTGAGAGTGACGTCCTGCTTAAACAGGAAGTAATGGATACCAAAAAAGGTGTATATATATATATATATATATATATATATATATATATATATATATATATATATATATATATATGTATATATATATATATATATATATGTATATATAATGTATGTATATATATATACATGTATATGTATGTATGTAAAAGGAGAATGCATGTGTGTGAAAGCAAAAAAAAAATATGTATGTGTAAGGAAAATGTATGTGTGTAAAGCAAGAATATATGTATGTGAAAGGATAATGTAAGTGTGTGAGAGACAGTAGAAATGTATGTATGTGTAAGGAGAGTGTATGTGTGTGAGAGTAGAAATGTACTGTATGTGAAAGGAGAATTTAAGTTTGTGAAAGCAAGAATATATGTATGTGTAAGGAGAGTGTATGTGTGTGAGAGTAGAAATGTACGTGAATGGAGAATGTATGTGTGTGAGAGTGCCAGAATGAATTATGGCTTATATGGCCCCCCATACATACATACATACATACATACATATGTGTATATATATATATATATATATATATATATATATATATATATATATATATATATATATACGGTAGAAAATGTACAAAATATCTTCATCGAACATGATCTTTACTTAAAGGCAGGGTAGGTAATACATGTATAAACAACTTTCTTCCAAATTTGTTTTAAACTTTTTATATATATCAATGCATAATTAAAATGTAAGTACTCTGATAAAAAGAGTATAAAAATCGAGTGTCTCTAGACCGTTTAATCTGTATTAAACACAGCTCATTATTTCCATTTCGGGACGAAACATAGGATTGGCTTAGGCGACTCTCACTCTCTCGCAACCATGGCAACCACCCTTTTGCCACACATGACCTGCCCACTTCCGCGTGCACGTTTGATTTGAGGAAACAGCACGTTTGATTCAACAGGCACGGATCCTAGGAATACCAAAACAATGGCAGAGAAACAGCAAGCAAAATTCACAGTACCAGCCTATGCAGTTAGTGAAGGCAAACCAGGCAAAAAAAGGAAGACAGTAACAGTACAAGAAAAGGCAATGAACAAAAAGTCTTTGGATAAACAAAGAAATAAAACGCGAGTTAAAATCGGCGTGGCTTTCCAGCGATGGCGAGAACTGAGGGAACTCAAGGGGCTGAAAAGTGACTCCTTGATGGCTTTATTTCTGCTGGACAGGTAAATCTTTCTTTTTGTATTTTGATCATACATATTTTTTTCATGAAGCATGTGTCATTAGCACACGTAGCTGCGTAATATAGCTAACATAACATTACTTAGCGAGCCATAGTAGAGGCTTTGGAAGGAGCCCAGAAGGGAGGGGGTGGAGTGAATGGAAATAATGAGCTGTCTTTAAAACAGTCGTGAGAGGTCTACAGTCACTCAATTTTTATACTTTCTTTTTCAGAGTACTTACATTTTAATTATGTATTGATATATAAATAAAGTTTAAACAAATTTGGAAAAAAAGTTTTTTATACATTTCTTTACCTACCCTGCCTTTAATATCCTAATGAATATGCTAAGAAAAATTTATAATTTTGACCCATACAATGTTTTTTTGGAAATTGCTAAAAAATATACCACAGCGGCTTAAGACTGGTTTAAGGTTTTGTGGTTCAGGGTCACAAATAACAAGATAATACTTGATATCATGTAGAGGACCCCTGCTGACACTTATGAAGGTCAATAATTCACCTACAATATCAGATCATTTGACTCTATTATGACAAGACCTGGGTAGTTCAGGCTGTGAAATGTCATGTGGTGCTACTTCCAAGAGAATTACAATCTTTGAAATATTCAAAGTTGAATGAAATGTAAATTCATTCTCTGACACTTGGGGATTAGAAGCGATACAAGAAAATGCAAAAAAATTCCAGACAGTAATTTCTCTTAAGGGGGTGCATTCATATAAACCTCCACCCCAGTTTAATAATTATAATTTTCTTTAGAGCTTGTTCTGCCTGGTACAGTATTTTCTGTGCTGGCGTGTCTTTGTGTCCATCTTCAATGTGTCCCATCTCTGGCCTCTGTTAACAGACTTTGTAATATTTCTTTTACGATCTCTTGAAAACAATTGCAATGCCATTTATAAGCAAGTCTGTAACCGAGATTGGACAAAATAAATCAAACCAAAAATCAGTTGTGTGTTTAGAGCAAAAAAATGGTCAGTCGACTAGTGCATCTTGAATATGTACCCTCTTTACATGCATGTCAGACAGCCTCATTTTGTCTGTGCAGGTGATTCTTGGTCAAAATAAGCATATAATTGAGTTGGACCTGACCTCAGAAATAAATTCTCAAGATAGTTTAAGTTTAGCATGGGAGCACATTTAAGCCCATCTGGCCAAGTTGGGTCTTCTCAGAAGGCTATTAGCACAGCACAAGTGCTAATATTGGAGAAGTTGTCTTGATCATCAGGGAGCACTTGTGATGTGTTTATCCAGATTGAATTGCAGTGTGGTTTTCATGCCGTCTAGTGAGATCACACAGTCTGGAAGTATCACTATGCACACTTATAGCAAATGGATGCAGTTTTTATCAGACATGCACTTATGGTACTTAGCCACAGCCAAAGCTTCATTAAATGTATCAGTCTATAATTTGTATTTACTGAGTGCTTCCTTTGGCATAAGCGTAGCAACAACTTACCATCTAATATCTCATCTAATTGTTTATAATGTACAAGACCTGTTTTTAACTGGATTGTTGCATAAGTGTACTGTTATGACTTGACATTATTATTGATGTTTTCTTAATAAGCTTTACATTTGGATTGAGTCCAAAGCATTTTATTGAATTGTTTATTTAATTTGTTTCTTAATCTACTTTTAGACTGAAAGATTAGATTCTGGTTTTGCTTTCCTGTCCTTTCACGTTCCACATTGCTTAAATGATTTTTTTTCTAGAATGAGTGAATAAGAAAGGAAACTTGAGCCAGTTGCTTGCCTGATTTTGTTAATGTTCTCTTGCTGAACTTGGGATGTTTGACCCGTGCTCATGGCATCATCGTGTGTCTAAATCTGAAATGCAAATTCTGTTTCACAATGATTTGATGGGTATGGCTTGCCAAATATAAATCCCCTCATCTTCAGTTATTTGTATTGAGGGAAATTTAATTATGATGTTTATTTTCTGAGAAATTAAGTACTGAAGGACAAATATTGTCCCAGTCATACTGGTGCATGGCTAGTTTTACAAATTGATTCATTCCACGAATTTCACCAAGCAGCAGAGGAGGGAATACATAATATTCTGTTCCAAAAAATAAATCAGTTATTTGACTTTATTATCGAGGGCAGTACTCCAAGCACAATGTTGTTGAATTTCATTTCCTATTGAGTTAAGACAGAATATGGTGGCATACATTGCTTATTATTCCCTTACCTGTTTCTTTTCTGTAGGTATATGGTGAATTTGGGCTGCATTAAACCTCTTTGTGATCTTTTGACTGTGATGGACTCCAAGATCGTACAGGTGGCTTTGAATGGTCTGGAGAACATTCTCAGACTGGGCGAGCAGGAGGCCAAACAGAACGGCAGCGGCCTCAACCCTTACTGCAGTCTTATTGAGGAAGCCTATGGTAACATTTATTTTCACCAAACAATTGCTACAACTGCATTTTTTTTTTGAGACATCATGTCAAAGGATTTGGGGAACGGGCTCTATTTTTGGAATAAGCAGCCCAAAATTAGAGAACGCTATTGACTATTAATTAATTGTTTATTAGCATGAATATTAACAGCATATTGAATGTTTATTAGTGCTTATAAAGAACATATTAATGTTTTATTCCGCATGACCATATTTTAGATCCCTTAATTATTATTGTTGTTTCACTTTCACAGCACGTTAAAACATCACACTCTTACTGACTGTGCATCATTCGAAAGATTAAAGACTCTAGCTTCGATATGTGACCACTGTTTTGATAAAACGTTGTTGCAGTGACAGTAATTTTAAAATTTATGTCAGGAGTGCAAAATAATAAATCCGTATGTCAAATTTGGAATAGAAATTCACAAGTTCATATTGAGTCACATATGCAGGTCCCTGGGCTGTCTCTGTGTCTTTACTCATCCGTGCTCGAGCTCCGACTCAGAGGAACCTCATTCGTCTGTCAACCCGTCAATCATATTGCATCTAATAACAAGCCCCGTCTCATCCTGTCAAGCACTTCGCCGTTCATTTCTGACCGTAACAAACACAGAGAAACATCTTTACCCACAAAATATCCAAATAATAAACACACAATTACGATAGAATATGGTTTATATGTGACTTATATGGGGTGATTTCATAACATTAAAGAGTGTGTACATCTCAAATGCTAATTTGTGCAGCGATATAAAAGGCTATAAATAGCATATTTTAACATCAATAAACAACGAAATTTCACACGAGATTGCAAAATGAAGTTATTACAAAACACTCAGTGGTGGTTTAAAGTAAGTTTTGAGTAAAAGTGTACTAATAATCTCATAAATTGTCTTATGTAGCTAACGTTAGCTGTAATGCAGCTGCAGAGCAGGTGCAATTCTTCTTCATAATGTGTTTTGTCAATTCGCATCGTAAGAAAATATTTGTTGTATTGTTTTAGAAATACTTTTGATAATAGTTGGGTAAATGTATACTGGGATTGAAGCGATGTGGCTTGGTAAACCTTGTAATGCCAGAATAAAGGCTAATAATGGCTGAATAAAAACAAAAGAATAATGATAAAGGAATTATGAGGATAATGTCTCATACCTGGCGGAGGTGTGAAAGGTTCACCAAATGAGAACAATAGCATCATGAATGGGGCAGTTTGCTGGAACAGAAATTAGATGATAACACGCAGAAGAGTTTGCAAAGGGCCATAAATCTATTTCATTAGCCATCTCTAAAAACACACAACATGGTCTTAGAAAATGTTTCATAAAATTCATAGTTTTAGAGATTATGACCTGAAATTTAAAATTAAGCATAAGTAGACTTGTGGCTTTAGCTTCACCATTTTTCTAAAATCAATTTACCACAGCAACATTTTTTATACAATTAAATTTATATATATAACAGTCTGAGTAATTCTGATTCCTGAACAGTAAACATTGAAGTCTCAGCTTTGTGAACTCTATGTTGATCATTTGTCTAGTCAGAAAGACTCATAAGCAGCATCCTTATTATTTTGGGTATGTCATTTGTTTCTCCATGCCGAAAATGGGGGGTGACAGCAAAGGGGTTAACCCTACACTATACCTAAACAACTACCTCACTATCAACAAGCAGTAATTAGGAGTTGAAGGAAAACTTGTAAAGTGAGTGTGTTCCCTGATCTAAAGTGTTTCCATCAATGTTAAAAAGAGTTCTTTTTTTGTGTGTATGGTAAAAACAAATCTTTGGAGCTTTCTGTTTATCAATGTACAAGTCTTGACTGGGACTTTTTATAAATTTAGTGCATCCTTGCTGAATAAAAAAAATAAAATGAACTATCAAAGAAATCTATGCAACTCCCGCTGTCTTTCTCCTCTTGCCAGGTTTGGACAAAATCGAGTTCCTACAGAGTCATGAAAATCAGGAGATCTACCAGAAAGCCTTTGACCTCATCGAGCACTACTTTGGTGCTGAGGACGAGGATGCCAGTCTGGCACCACAGGTGGATGAGAACCAGCAGCAGTTTCTTTTCCCGCAGCAGGAGGCCCCCATGGAGGGCTTCCAGCTATAACCAGCCTTCAGACTCTTCCCGGCCGCCCCTTCCCTTTACACCCATCCCTACACCTCATACCGGTACTAAAACGCATGTCGGAATATATCTGGGTGAACCAAATTTCGACTTGACACAGACTGATTTATTTATTCACTGAGGTGTGTTTTACACAGGGGAACATATCCACTGCCCTATCACACACAAGAGAGTTGGATTTTAGGTTTGGCTAAATAATCATCGCCCTCAGGTAGAGATCGTGGCGCTGTGGCCCTTTAATTTTTTTTTCTTTTTCTTTTTTTCTCCTAAAGGGAGGTATGCCCTTTCACTAAAAGATGAGAATTTTCTCATTTCAAATCAGAAAATCTTGATCTTCATCCTTATTCTATTGATCCTGGTTTGAATTTCATTATTTTGTGTTTATAGAATTCCTTTTTTTTTCATTATTCATATCCTACTTATTAAAAAAGCATCGTTGTTTGATATGCCCATTCTTTATAAACAAATCTCATAATACGCATAATATCTCCAGATGCGTTTCATGAGGATTTAAGCACTCTTCAAAGGATTTCTTAAGCCGTTTGATTTCTCTAGTATTAGTATTTATATCAGACCATGCTGGGTGTGGAGTTTATGTAGTCTATTTGACGAGGTGGTGGGTGGTGTTGAAATAATCCAGGTATTTTATTAAGAGTATACTAACAAAGTCATTACTGTTAAGAGAAAATGACTGGAAAAGTGGGGCCCAGAGAGCCCAATTAGTAAAGATAATGGGCAGGTTTTTTTTTTTTTTTTTTTTTTTCTAGTCAGAGGTGAAATATCTAGTTGTAGGGTGTTCGTGGTGTGCAGTGTTTAACTTTGCTTTAACTTTGAAATGTGATCTGGGGGAAGTAGCGCACATCTGAGGGCCGGAGTGATGCTTAGGATGGAGTCTTAATTCTGCTCTGTTATTCTCGTCATTAATTGGAGCATTGTAAATCTGGGTGGTTCACGGTGTTTGTTCGGGGCAGCCCTCAGTATGTGCATGTTGGGGTTTTGCATGGTGTTCTGTTGGTATCAACAATCAGTTTGTATCCCTTGCCAGATCTTCATTCAATAATTAGCTTGCGCTTATTAGATAGAGTAGTTCCGGTTTCTTTAGTTTTTGCAGGTGCTGTCGGTATGGCAAGGAATACTTATTTAAATAATGAAATATGTGGGGGAAAAAAAAAAAAATATATATATATATATATATATATATAGATATTCTATATTTGCACACACCTTGCACACATGCATACAACCAGCATACACTTCATAAACGTACACAAACAGATTGGCATAAAACTGAGGGGAAATGACTTCCATAATCTCCAAAAATCATTTCTTTTTTTCTCACGTATACAAGTACGTTAATGTTGATTTGTTCCACCTTTTAGCACTTTTTGTGTTGATGCACTAAAAGTTAAACACACCTGGGTTTGATGTTGGACTGCTGTGGTTTTCAGACAGCGGGAATGAAAAGTTTCAATATTAACCTCTCACCCTGTATAAAAATTACTGTGGTTTACTTAAAACTGTGAGTAAACTTTTCATGTCGTTACGGAAGAATTTTTCCTCTACCTCCATAATACACTGACCGAAGGGTGCTTCTCTGGGTGAATGCTAGGAGTCATTAGATTTAAGATGGGCATGTATCTATGAAAACAAAGTGAGTCGTTGACTTACGAATGATCTGTGAAGTAAAAGCTCAGATCAGCATTTGTTCTTAACAGAGCAGCATCCTGTGTTTGGTTGACTAGTATCTAGAAGTCTTTTCCTTCTATAAATGTCAAGCTGATGCAATTCCTGATCAGAACTGATAACCAAAAGGAGGTTTCCATTCTAGTTCTTGTTCAAGAATCTTTTTGAAATTGAGACTTGAATTGGACTCTTTGAAAACAACTCTCCACAATCTGATGTACTTTAACAACAGATCAACAGGGTTTTATTTCATATCGGTTCAAATCCTAGTTCTGCGTGATATTAGAGGACATTTGCTGCATTTATAGGTAGTCCATCTCAGAACAAAGATTCTGTGGTCATCCAGAATTCCATACACATCAGAAAAATAAGAGCATGGGGGAAGGTTAAGCTATGCTTATTAAAATATATCTAATGGTCTACAAGACCACTGAGTGGGTTCATATGTTGATCAAATAAAAGCAAAAAAAAAACTATTAATGGAAATGCACTCCTATTCACAAAAGTGCCAATCAGACCAACAAAGACAAGAGGCTGATGCATATCAGTCTGTCTTTGATTTTTTTTTTTTATTCCATTTTATTTACTTGAATGTGCACATATATTGTGCAAATATTGCTGCTCTGTTTTATTATCTTACAAATTGGAGGTTATATTGCCTGACACAGTTTCATTAGAGATGTGATGGTCTGCTATTCGTACACCAAATTGGTAAACTCAAAGGTATAACGATAAAAATACTTAATTTATTGTGCTGGTTTAACTAATTCTTTAAACCATGGCCAATGCAATGTTAAAATGTCTCATTGTGTACTGTTTGCTTAGCTTGTTACTTTTGGATGTAGTTTAATTGGCAGAGAGGAAGTGAGAAGGATACTAACGATTGAAGGAGAAACTCCGTATATTCTTTTCTTTCTTGTTTTTGTCCTGTTCATAAGCACACTATGAGCTGAACATGTAGACCCAACTATGTTGTTTCAAGTCTGACTTCCCTCTGTAAGTAACCGTAGCACAATTACAGCAAATCCAAATCAGTTCAGGCCTCTTTCACAAATGTTTTGTTCTCATTTAAGGACATTCGCTTTAAGAAGCTAAAAGTATAAATATACATACACACACAGAGAAATCTGGTTGTCATATGATCTGTGTGCTACATTTAAACCAGAAATGTAACTGTTATATCGGCACAGTTTAAAGTTGCAGTCCCTGTACTGCTCTTAACTCCTTAAAATAACTTCTGAGAAGTGCAGAAAACAATAAAATGTTTACAAAAGGCCACAAATAAGTGAAATTGGGTCTTCTCTCCTAGATCTTGTAGATGTTGACGTTTGAAGACTTTTTGTCTCTTCCAAACCTGGAGCCGATGCATATGGCTGTGTCTAGTGAAGCTGACTCACCTGTGTTTACAGTGCTACATGTTTAAGTACTTTTCATACACAATATTAAGACTTGCCCAGGTGGATATTGTATCCTGGTTTGGTCATTTATTTCCTTTTAAATGTGTTTATATTTAAAAAAAAAAAAAAAATATTTTCCTCCTCTGCTTACAATTGCCTATACTGTGACTGACTTGACTTTACCGACAATATGAATGAGTGACCGACACACAAACTGAACGTCACAGAAACATATACATGAACAATTCTGAACAAATGTTTAAGAGGGTTTTTTTTCTCCTTTTTTGTCCAGATACAAATAAAATGATAAAACACCTGGTTTGTAAACTCATTTCTGTGAAGTCAATATAGGAGTGGTGAATACAGCCGTGCAAGAAGGAAGGAAGCATGTTTAATAACATGTATACTGCAAAATAAATTATATATTATATATATTTATAAAGGCAGTGTAGAGAAAAGAAATCTCTGATAGCCGAGGCACTCCTTAATTAAAATGTCTTTAATGAAAAAATGACATGTCCTAAATGGACAACTTTAAAATGCCCACGCGTAGCGGCATGAGGCCTTCTTCAGGGCATAGTGAAGCAGATAAAAAACTGATCTTATAATGATAAAGACACACAGGTAGAAGCAAACACACAGGTCCTGACAATCAATGTTGAAGGTCTGCAGGTAATTGCTAGGACACGCCTCTCACACGGTTCTCAGCACTAAAGCTATTAGTCACAATAATAAAACAGAAACACAGGCAACAGATAACATGCATATGTTCCAAAATCACAGAAAAGGTCTATAATCTATCTCCTCATTTAATCCTGGATAGTGGACAGAGGAGATAGATTATAGACCTTTTCTGTGATTTTGGAACATTGTTCTTTCCTGTGATTACTCACTTTTCATATGTATATGTGTATGCATTTGTATGCATGAATGTGTATACATGAATATATGCATGCTACCTGTTGCTTGTGTTTTTTCTTACATTGTGACCAACAGCTTTAGTACTGAGAATCAGGTGGGAGGCGTGCCCTAGTAATATATTGCATGAATATGCATGCTGCTGCTTCTTTGTTTAGTATTGTGACCAATAGCTTCTGTGTTGAGAACCATGTGAGAGGTATGCATGAATGTATATGCATGTTATCTGTTGCCTGTGTTTCTGTTTTATTATTGTGACTAATAGCTTTAGTGCTGAGAACCGTGTGAGAGGCGTGTCCTAGCAATTACCTGCAGACCTTCAACATTGATTGTCAGCACCTGTGTGTTTGCTTCTACCTGTGTGTCTTTATCATTATAAGATCAGTTTTTTTATCTGCTTCACTATGCCCTGAAGAAGGCCTCATGCCGCTACGCGTGGGCATTTTAAAGTTGTCCATTTAGGACATGTCATTTTTTCATTAAAGACATTTTAATTAAGGAGTGCCTCGGCTATCAGAGATTTCTTTTCTCTACACTGCCTTTTTAAATGTTCTACCTTGGACCGAAGAGCACCCAAATCAAACCTAAAAGGAATTGAGCATGCCATTCATCTTGAATCGAAAAAATTATATATATTTATATTATATTTATTTACGGTACACATAACCTTGCCTGCTCTCAAATAATGGATGTACTTCTGGCTGAATTAGTTTAGACATTGCAGATCGAGCCTACAACCCTTGAATGGGCATATGGTCTGGCACTGAGACTTAAGCACAGATCCTCTATAGATCATGGTTGTCCTGCAGAGTTTAGCTCCAATTAAACACCTGAACCAGCCAAATAAGGTCTTCCGACTGCCTAGAAATATCCAGGCAAATGTTTTGGAACTGGTTGAAGCTGAAGCCTGCAGGACATTGGCCCTCCAGAAGCAGGATTTGACACCCAGGCTAGTCATCTAGCCACCACTATTTGGTCCTTGTCAAAGTCTCAGATCTTTTTGTTTGCCTGTTTTCCCTGCTTCCAACACAAAGTTTGAGAATGCAGGTTCTCGAGAATGCAGGTTCTCGTGCTGCCTACCATAAACCACCCCTTGATAGGTGCTGTTGTAACAATATAATCAATTCACTTATTGAGGATGATCAGTGTTATATATAGAATAGTTTCCATATATGGAAATAATATGAACATGTTTTCCATTGCTTTGTTATTATGGCATATTAAGTACTGCAGTTTTTCTACACATTTCCTGAAATATATCAATTACAAAATTATAACCCTCAAATTTAAACCTTCAGATACACTGAAGACCCATGTCACTATTTTTCTCAAAATTTAACGGTTCCTCAATTTTAGTTTAATGCTAACTGTATATATATATATATATATATATATGTATATGTATATGTATATACAGGTGCATCTCAATAAATTAAAATGTCATGGAAAACTTCATTTCATTTATTTCAGTACTTCAACTCAAGTTGTGAAACTCGTGTATTAAATTCAATGCACACAGACTGAAGTAGTTTAAGTTTTTGGTTCTTTTATTTGTGATGATTTTTGCTCACATTTAACTAAAACCCACCAATTCACAATTTAAATCAATCTCAACAAATTAGAATATGGTGACATTCCAATCAGCTGAAAACACCTGCAAAGGTTTCCTGACCCTTCAAAATGGTCTCTCAGTTTGGTTCACTAGGCTACACAATCATGGGGGAGACTGCTGATCTGATAGTTGTCCAGAAGACAATCATTGACACCCTTCACAAGGAGTGTAAGCCACAAACATTCATTGCCAAAGAAGCTGGCTGTTCACAGAGTTCTGTATCCAAGCATGTTAACAGAAAGTTGAATGGAAGAAAAAAAAAATACAGAAGAATGCCTGAAAAAGGCATACAGACGTGTCAAGGAATTTGGCAACAGTTGTCATATTCCTCTTGTTAAGCCACTCCTGAACCACAGACAAAGTCTGAGGCGTCTTACCTGAGCTTAGGATAAGAAGAACTGCACTGTTGCCTAGTGGTCCAAAGTCCTCTTTTCTTATGAAGAGCAAGTTTTGTATTACATTTGGAAACCAAGGTCCTAGAGTTTGGAGGAAGAGTGGAGAAGCACATAGCTCCAGCAAGTCCAGTGTTAAGTTTCCACAATCTGTGATGATCTGGGGTGCAATGTCATCTGCTGGTGTTGGTCCATTGTGTTTTTTGAAGTCACTGCACCCGTTTACCAAGAAATTTTGGAGCACCTCATGCTTCCTTCTGCTGACCAGCTTTTTGAAGATGCTGATTTCATTTTCCAGCAGGATTTGGCACCTGCCCAAACTGTCAAAAGCACCAAAAGTTGGTTAAATGACCATAGTGTTGGTGTGCTTGACTAGCCAGCAAACTCACCAGACCTGAACCCCATAGAGAATCTATGGGCTATTGTAAAGAGGAAAATGAGAAACAAGAGACCAAACAATGCAGATGAGCTGAAGGCCACTGTCAAAGAAACCTGGGCTTCCACACCACCTCAGCAGTGCCACAAACTGATCACCTCCATGCCACGCCGAATTGAGGCAGTAATTAAAGAAAAAGGACCCCCTACCAAGTATTGAGTACAGTCGTGGCCAAAAGTTTTCATTAGTTTTCAAAAAGTTTGCTGCTAAACTGCTTTGTTTCAGTTGTTTCTGTGATGTACTGAAATATAATTACAAGCACTTCATGCGTTTCAAAGGCTTTTATTGACAATTACATGACATTTACAGGGCTTAAAGTATTCCGGCACCGTGCCGGATCTCCGGCGTGTGGCCGTGAGGGGAAACAAATTATATAATATTTGAGAGCCTGCGCATGCAGTTTAATATTTTCGAGCCAATTTATTTCTTATACCAATCATATGAGTGGAACGCAGCTTTAACTAACGTTACAAGCCTATCAGAAGCAGAGAAGGGCGTGAAGGATGATTGACGCCCATGCATCAATGTCACGTTAGCGTTGTCGGAGAAAACAAAAATGGAGCGCAAGTTTATGAAGCCTTGGGATGATGTCCTAGACTCCTAGCAATAGATAAAGGACTCAAAAATAAATGGCGCTTTTTGGCAGTTGGTACAAGAAACTGAGAGAGCCCGGGGCTTGTTTCTGCATGATTTGCTCGAGGAATTACTGTATGCCAGCAGCGGTAAGAAAGTGCTTGCTCGTTATTATTTATGTCGCGTTCCAGGCAACCCGTGTTTTCCAACCTTAAACCTGTGAAACAACAGCCAGTGTTTATGCAAGTGGTACATGTTGAAAAATAGATTTTAGGACAGTGTAACGTTGCAATAAAATTAATAATCTAGCTAAATTTCCCTGCGCTCAGAAGTCAAAAGTCGTTAGTCGTGGTTTGAAATAGTGACTTGCGAGCTAAAACCTGCCTGGAAAGCAGCACCAGACTCCGGTCATAGAGCCGCTGCCTGTGCACTCAAACTTACCACGACGTTGCTGGGAGTAGAGACCTGCGCGGGAGGGATTTTTCCGTCCCGCTCCCGCAAAAATATGTTATTTTCTCCCGCTCCCGTCCGCAAACAATAAAGTTTCGTCCCGCTCCCGTCCGCAAAATCCCGCGGGTAAACGTATAGCCTACAGTAGTTTTTCTTTTTTTTTATTCATTGCATATTCTGCCTGCTACTCTTATTTTTTCACTTGCTCCCCTGTTGAATATAAATTTAAAAAGAAACGGAAAATAAACAAATGTTTCGTATTATTTGCGTTTAATTAAAAGTATGAACATGAACAAGGAACTTAGAACATATACAATAAAAAAAGTAAGAAATGTAAATAAATATATATATATAGGCCTACCTATAATAATTAGGCTATATAGCCTTATAAATTATATAATAATAATAAACCTGGATTTATTTAAGTTTCAAAGGAAAAGTATCTTATGGGGCCTGAGCAATTCATTCAAACATTTAACAAAAAATATCCTTATTCCTCAATAACAAAATAGACCAATTTGAAATATTAAGCTAAATAAAAATAAACTGAATTGACTAAAAAAAACTGTACGACTACTTAATGTGCCCATGCAGGAATATCATGTCGTTCTCTGTTGAGAGCTTCAGTTTAATCCGTCTCTGCTCCAGTATGCGACCGCAAATACTGAAAACCCTCTCCGATGGTGCGCTGGAATACAAAGTACATGGCGTGTTTGCTTAATCTCGGAAATTCGTCTTTTCCACCACTGGAGGACATCATCCGGTCTGTGTGCTTCTAATCCATCCAATTTGACATTTAAATATATCGCTATTACGGAATCGAATTACACGTCGCTGTCTATGGTATCATCCGCATCCTCCCATTCCGCAAAGTCTATTTAATTTTATTATAAACAAAGGTCTATTTGTTTCTAGTTATTTTGTTTTGTTATTTTGTCTTTTATTTGTCCCGCAAATAATTTTATTTTCCCGCAACCCGCACACAATAATATCTTGCCGCCCGCTTCCGCATTCACCCATCAAATATTGTCCCGCGCCGCACTCGGTGGCGCTGGGTCCCGCGGTACTCCCGCGGGAGTGCAGGTCTCCAGCCGGGAGCAACTATTAGCTGACACACACCTTTGTCTATGACTGACCATGTCTGCGATTAAAAAATACGTGTGTGCACATTTATAGCAGAAAATGATTTGTCATTCAGAATTTCGCAGCCACTGGTCACCCTGTGTAGAAAACTGGCAGAAGACAAAAAAAGCGTTCAGCCTGTTGGTTTCAAATCAACATGCGAGTTACATCCCAGAAAAAAAAGTGATAATAGCCTTGATTTCATTTCTAATCTTCAGTTTAGCAGTTCAGTTCTTCAGCACTTTGAGCACTTAATTATTTAAGCACTTGTTATTGTTTAGAAGAAAACACTTTATTTGACATAGTACTTTTAAATAAATGGTGCCAAACATAATCATTGAAGAGATTCATGTCTATCTCAGTCTGTTTACCATTTTCTAAGCACTTTAAGCTCTTGTTACTGTATTTTTGTTACTATAGTCAATATTTGAATTAAGTCTGTCTGTGGAGTTTCTCTCCAAACACCCCCCCCCCCCACCCCCCAAAAAAAGTTCAGGCTCAGGATTTTTTTCCACTTTAACCCCTGCATTTATACAAAGAGTCAGTTTTTGCAGTGTTGGCCCTTCTTTTTCAGGACCTCTGCAATTCGACTGGGAATGCTCTCAATCAACTTCTGGGCCAAATCCTGACTGATAGCAACCCATTCTTTCATAATCACTTCTTGGAGTTTGTCAGAATTAGTGGGTTTTTGTTTGTCCACCCGCTTCTTGAGGATTGACCACAAGTTCTCAATGGGATTAAGATCTGGGGAGTTTCCAGGCCATGGACCCAAAATTTCAACATTCTGGTCCCCAAGCCACTTAGTTATCACTTTTGCCTTATGGCACGGTGCTCCATCGTGCTGGAAAATGCATTGTTCTTCACCAAACTGTTGTTGGATTGTTGGAAGAAGTTGCTGTTGGAGGGTGTTTTGGTACCATTCTTTATTCATGGCTGTGTTTTTGGGCAGAATTGTGAGTAGGCCCACTCCCTTGGATGAGAAGCAACCCCACACATGAATGGTGTCAGGATGCTTTACTGTTGGCATGACACAGGACTGATGGTAGCGCTCACCTTTTCTTCTCCGGACAAGCCTTTTTCCAGATGCCCCAAATAATCGGAAAGGGGCTTCATCGGAGAATATGACTTTGCCCCAGTCCTCAGCAGTCCATTCACTATACTTTCTGCAGAAGATCAATCTGTCCCTGATGTTTTTTTTTTTGGAGAGAAGTGGCTTCTTTGCTGCCCTTCTTGACACCAGGCCATCTTCCAAAAGTCTTGGCCTCACTGTGCGTGCAGATGCGCTCACACCTGCCTGCTGCCATTCCTGAGCAAGCTCTGCACTGGTGGCACTCCGATCCCGCAGCTGAAACCTCTTTAGATGACGATACTGGCGCTTGCTGGACATTCTTGGACTTTCCTTGAAGTTCTTGATGATCCTATAAATTGTTTATTTAGGTGCAATCTTAGTAGCCACAATATCCTTGCCTGTGAAGCCATTTTTATGCAACGCAATGATGGCTGCACGCGTTTCTTTGCAGGTCACCATGGTTAACAATGGAAGAACAATGATTTCAAGCATCACCCTCCTTTTAACATGTCAAGTCTGCCATTCTAACCCAATCGGCCTGACATAATGATCTCCAGCCTTGTGCTCGTCAACATTGTACTGTATATATATTTATACATTGCTGTATACATGATAATAAAAAAATACACAAAAATGTAATGCATGACCAAGATATGGCTGACAAATTGTCACGAAATAAATTAATTTACACAACACTGAAGATTAAAGTCTTTTCCCACCAAACCGCTGCACTGGAACTATAGACAAATCTAATATACATATCAACATTTCTAATATCATCATTTGAAAGCCAGGCTTGGCATCCCTGAAAATCATCCGCCATACAGTTCAACATTTTATTTTCCTTTTCCCTGAGTAGAAACTGATCTTGTGTTTCAGTTCTTCATCAATGAAGTTCTTTCCATTCAGGTCCTCTAGAAGAGCAAGCACCATTCTTCTTTCTTTGCACTCTGCTCTCGTTTCTTCATGCCTCGCTCCAATCTATCCACTCTAACCAAGACTTCACTGAGTCAGGCCTTTAGACCACTGGGATCTGCAGGCAATGCATAGAAGAGGTCCTAGGAGAAATAAGGATGAAAATGTTTATATTATAATGTTTATTTCACATCACTCATAGTCATAGCTGTTTGGTGCATAATCCATGCAAATACTCACAACATTAGGCAGAGGTTTAGTCTCTTGTAAGTTGTAACTGCTGAGAACAGTCCACTGGCAGACTCTTTTCAGCTTTTCTCGAGGTTCTTGTTGTCCTGGTTGCCACTGGTTCCTTTCTCCTTAGGAAACCTTCAAGTGTGAGAAAAGCCAGCCAACATCAGATTCACAATGTCACTCACTCACCCAAAAAAAGTCATAAAAGTTGCTTTACAGCAAAATGCCAATATCGATGAAAAGTCTTGGGCAATTTGTATTACAGTATAAACCAGGGCTACTCTGAGTTTCAACAGGTTCATTATACAATTTCTTCCTAAGGTCCACACTGAAATAACTTGCTTGGTGTCAGTATTCAGTACAAATGGTAGGAAAATATTTTTTGAATTATTAGACATTTCAAAGTTTTCAGTCACGTAAATAAAAGTCTTTTTAGCCTTTCCTAAAAGGCTGTGAATGTCACATGAAAACTATGAACAGAATTTTGTATTTGTAATAGTTTTTATTTTTATTATTCAAATATTTCTCAGAGTTACTACTGAATATGAAAATATCAGATCAAACTTTTATGTTTAAGAAAGCAATCAATACATTTTCTACATTAAGTATGTTTTACTGTAATTATAATTTGATATTCAGAAACCTAAGGTCATATGAAGTCTTATGGCTAGTTCAAAGGTGTCCCCTGAGAGAAAATATAGAAGATTTCATGTTGTAGACCATTTATAAAACAATTATAAGTATGAATTTTCATACATTAAACAAGTAACCCAGGAGGCACCTTGATATTAAATCAAATATTAGTCAAGACTCGATCAAGATGCTTGTTGACATCTGCAAGATGTATTTTTTAAGAGTATTTGCTCATCTGTAATACATCTATAGGATGTTTCCTATCAGATGCCAAATAGACATCAAGAAATGTCATTAAGATGTTTATGATTTAGAATGTAAAACTGATGTCTTATAGATGACTGTACAAAGCAGATGCTTTCCAGACAAGAGATCTTTAACACATCTTGCAGACATGTGTGTGCTTTCTGGGATGGCATGTCAAGTTTTTGTCCTCCGGTTGATTTGCATATCTGACGTCAATTTTGATGTCTTTCCAAAATATGTTGCCCACAGGGAACTGACATTACAACAGTGCATCTACTAATACTGTTATTGTCAAGTGCTCTCATAAGCAGTAGAAACACTAATTAGAAATAGTAAGAAAAAAATACTGATAACAAATCATTTAAGTAATTAACTTCAAAAAATATGTTTCTTGTTATTGTGTTATTAGCCGAAATAGTAAGAAAATGAAAGTTTAATTTTTTATTTATTATTATCATCAGATTGTATAGTTAGCTGTCGTTATCGTTAGCGGTTATTAGTCTGGCTCTGTTAACGCTTTAATGGCCTAACCATTTTATCATTACATAACACACAATATTATTAATATTATTATTAGCATTTTGCACTGGGAAACAGACTGTTAAAGTACAGTGACAATCAGAATATCTGTTCACAGATGACTCAATTATCTTATTTAAAATCTAGTATGTTTTAACTGCTTTTTTTGTTTCTGTTTATTTTAAACAGGGAAGCTGCAAAACTTTTACATTCAGAGCAACATACAAAACAATTTGGTTTAGAAGCTGTATCTTAAGATTTGTGAATATGACCTTTTCCAAGCAAGCACACGATTTTAACATAATTATTTAAAAGAACAGAGCCAGTGTTACAATCTAGAAACAGGACAATTTACAATAATGCAACTGTTATAATACAACTGTTCAGTCTTACTTTTGAAAAGTAATTCCCCAGTATCTGTTTGAATTGTGCGGTGGTTTTTACAGCACCAAGCAGCACAGGAATCAGACATATTTTCTCCAGACGAGTCTTGTGACAAACACGCTGACCAACGATGATCGGCGCTTTAAATATGAAGTTTCGAAACAGTTTGTTCGAATCTTTTGTTCTGAATCAGTGGTTCGGAACTTGTGATTTCAGAAAATGAGGCTTCGGGTTTCGAAACGAAACACTTTAATCTTGTTATTTCGTTTTTAGACTGAAATTTTTTGCATTTTTTATGTTTTTATGTTTTTTATATTTTTGTATTTTTCAGTCTTTCGAGCGCTTCGAAACTGTGAATCATTTTGCGGAGCAATGGATTCAATTAATGCTTCAATTGACTCAAAGCCTCGGCTAATATTTTGAAGAAATATTAATTCAAAGCTAACATAAAAACAAAACAATAATAATAATGAGAAGAAGAAGAAACCACTGCCATATTACAATATTATAACGTTAATAAAATAACATTACACCGGAAGTTTGCAAAGGTTCGACCAATCATATTCGGTTGTTCCCCTGGCATTTCCTGTGTCAGTTGGAAGCAGCAGTGGAAAAGGTAAACTGGGTGATAAACGTCAGGAGTCGTTTCTTTGACCAAACTAAACACTGGTAATAGTTTAAACGATATTAGCTGACAGCACAGGTGCATTCAAGGTGTTTGTTTTGTGAAACTGTAAAACGGTAGAGCGCGTCGAGCTAGTAAGCAGACGTTTAACTGAGCGTGTGGTTAGCCATGACTGCTAAACTAGTCGAGCGAGATGTTGCACAGCTACAGCTCTCAGTTACACTTCTAGTTTATCTACAGTTATAAACTGTCAGTTAAAAGTAACACGTGCTCTTTGTTTTGGACGTCTGTAAGCTGTTGACTAATGTTTGCAGGAAGCGTTTTATGATTGACAATCGTTTGAATTTCCTAGATGTGATCTGAAGTCGTTGTTTAGTGATTAGCGTGTTATGATATTATAAAGCCAATCATCTTAGTTTGTTTTTCCAGTCTCTCACACGGCAGATTCGTTCTGAAACCGGAACTGTTCAAGCTTTTAGATGCAGTGTGCCTTCTTGCATTCGTTTACCTGTGTGCTTTTGTGCCTTTTAGTATTTGTTCATAGATCAGCAATGCAGAAGATGGAGATGGAGGATCCAGTAGCTGATAGCAGTACAGATGATACAGAGGAGAGCACCGCTGCATCTGAGATGACCAACAGCCCCAAAGAAACCGTAGCACAGCCGGATGGCACACTAACCAACAAATCTCAGACAGAGGAAGTCTGTAAGTACACAAAACCCTAGTGTGTTGACTTATTCATTGCCATATTTCTTCCCACTCATTTTCTGTTTCTTGTGTTCAGTGGCAGAGGTAGAGGCTGGAGCGCATTCTGAATCTGTTTCCCGGGACATGGCTGAGGAACTGAGCAGACAACTGGAGGACATCCTCAGCACCTATTGTCATGAGGAAGGTGGTGTTGGTGGCGAGGACGTGGTGGTGGCCAACGGTCAGCCTGATGGCGTGGAAGTGAACGGACTGTCAGAGAAGGAGGATGGCAAGCAGGAGGAGGCCAAGCTGAATGGCAGTGGATTGACGGAGAAGGACCAGAAAAAGCTGCTGGAGAAGAAGAAAGTGAAGGGGCTGGGTGAGTCAGTGTGTTTGCCTGAACATGCCTTTTAATGCTCTTTTTGTGTGTGAAATCCAGTCTTTACAATAAGATCAAGTATTCCCCATACAAGTTTTACCTATTTTCAAGTTGGTCTTGTGAATTCATAATGTTGAGCAACAAAAACCTGTTTAGAAAGTGACTTATGTGTGAGCAGTGCTTCTTACATCTCTACGCTGTTGGAAAGAGACAGTTGACCACGATTTCCAAGTAGATATAACTGCAGCCCCGAGATCTCCAAAACTGGGCATGAACTCCAAAAGGAGATGGAGTCTCGACTGCGAAAGTTTAGATAAACAATGCTTCTTGCATGAAGTTAAATTAATCTTACATAAAGTTTAAGCATATGTGGATATGAAGTTATAAAATATGCTATATAACACATTTGCAAATATAACCTTTTTAAATATAAAAAGTTTTAAGTAGGGATGCACCGATAATTATATTTCATGGCCGATTCCGATACCGATTTTTTTAACAACCAAACTGGCCGATTCTGATTTTTTTTTCTTTTAGCAACAAACAAGAAAGAAGGAAAGTATGCATAAACAAGATGTTTATTTGGTATTTATTAAGCCAAAATGTCTTTTGGGTATTGAAAACAATAACCATAACCATCTGAAATTAACGCCAGTAACTGCACAGTAAGTAGCCTACATTCAATACAAACATAGATGGTACAGACCAGATCAGCATTTAGCTTTTGTTTTGAATTGGGTTGAAACTACAGAGAACTGGCCGTGTGATCATGTGAAATGAAAGTCAACAACTGAATAGTTCTACAATCCAAACAACACAATCAACACACATTCAATAAGATGTTTCTTAATCAGCATTCAGTATTTGTTTTAGTTTTTAAATTTGGTTTTAAATTAAAATAAAAAGGTCTTTACCAGTGAGACTAAATAAAAGTATGCTATATAAATAATTCCAAAATGTTAAAATCAAATAATGTTGGTGCGAATAAAACAAAGATGCAAAGTGTTTCATTCATCCAATTAAAAAAGAAAAAAGAAAATTAGGGTAATGAATGATTCACATCTATATTTTTTTAACCTGATCCAATGAAAAATAAATAACTATTGTCTCAAGTTAAAAAATATAGATGTGAATTTTTTAATTGGATGAATGCAACACTTTTTTTTCAGTGTGCTACAGCAGCTGATTTTTTTAAATCAAATTACCTTAACTCGATGTAATTTTAAGGTTAAATAAAAATAATCAACCTATACAGAACTGACTACTTCTGAAAAAGCATTTCAGTTTTGACACAGTTTAGTCTGTTTTGTTCCTCATCCAACACATGAGAAGTTGATCTGAACATCCCTTCACTGTCTCCGCTTGTGCAGGGTGCGGACAGTTAAAGTACACGCACGTAGCTTCACTGAGGGCAGGAAAGTGACTCTTTATTTTGTACAGTCGGCTGTTCGCTTCCTGCTATCTGTGCCTCAGACGTGTAGCTCTGCACTCCCAGTGCTGAACGGCTGCCCGTGTCTTGCGCACAGATTTCGAAATACTTCCACACAAATTACATGATAGCGAATGATTACAATGTAGTCTGTGCACGCGATATGAATAATACGATATGAAATACGATACACGAAAAAAAGACCGAAAAAAGACCAAAAACTGGCCGATTGCCGATGGCGTATTTTAAACAAAAACCGTCCGTTTCTGATTTATGGCCGGTCAACTGGTGCATCACTAGTTTTAAGTGAGCATAAGCCACTTATTTCTTACTGACTCCAAACTTTTGAATGGTAGTGTAAATAAGATACAATAAAGTGCTATGAAAAGTGCTGTAATGTTAAGTTACAGACAGTTGCATTATGTGCTGGATTCGATAATTGTGAAATTAGAAATAATTGTGAGATTGTTCAATATGGTGAGACGTGTGTTATTTGTTTGTTATTTGTCTTTGCTTACATGTGTTAGTGTCTGTTATTTTACTGCAAAAATATGACATCACTTACAAAATTACAGTTCATATTCAAGTCCTATGAAGTCCCTTTCTTTGTGATTCAGCGCAATTCAAAGTGAAATCACACACTTGATCTAAATGCATTTGGGCATTCAAAATGTGCTTTTCTACCTCCATTCACAGTGTAGTATTGTAAATATCATATATATGTATGTGTACAGTCGTGGCCAAAAGTTTTGAGAATTACATAAATATTGGAAATTGGAAAAGTTGCTGCTTAAGTATTTATAATAGCAATTTGCATATACTCCAGAATGTTATGAAGATTGATCAGATGAATTGCATAGTCCTTCTTTGCCATGAAAATTAACTTAATCCCAAAAAAACCTTTCCACTGCATTTCATTGCTGTCATTAAAGGACCTTCTGAGATCATTTCAGTAATCGTCTTGTTAACTCAGGTGAGAATGTTGACGAGCACAAGGCTGGAGATCATTATGTCAGGCTGATGGGGTTAGAATGGCAGACTTGACATGTTAAAAGGAGGGTGATGCTTGAAATCATTGTTCTTCCATTGTTAACCATGGTGACCTGCAAAGAAATGTGTGCAGCCATCATTGCGTTGCATAAAAATGGCTTCACAGGCAAGGATATTGTGTCTACTAAGATTGCACCTAAATCAACAATTTATAGGATCTTTAAGAACTTCAAGGAAAGAGGTGAGGCCAAGACTTTTGGAAGATGGCCTGGTGTCAAGAAGGGCAGCAAAGAAGCCACTTCTCTCCAAAAAAAAATATCATGGACAGATTGATCTTCTGCAGAAAGTATAGTGAATGGACTGCTGAGGACTGGGGCAAAGTCATATTCTCTGATGAAATCCCTTTCCGATTGTTTGGGGCATCTGGAAAAAGGCTTGTCCAGAGAAGAAAAGGTGAGCGCTACCATCAGTCCTGTGTCATGCCAACAGTAAAGCATCCTGAGTCCAAAAGTGATAACTAAGTGGCTCGGGGGCCAGAATGTTGAAATTTTGGGTCCATGGCCTGGAAACTCCCTCAGATCTTAATCCCATTGAGAACTTGTGGTCAATCCTCAAGAGGCGGGTGGACAAACAAAAATCCACGAATTATGACAAACTCCAAGAAGTGATTATGAAAGAATGGGTTGCTATCAGTCAGGATTTGGCCCAGAAGTTGATTGAGAGCATGCCCAGTCGAATTGCAGAGGTCCTGAAAAAGAAGGGCCAACACTGCAAATACTGACTCTTTGCATAAATGTCATGTAATTGTCGATAAAAGCCTTTGAAACGTATGAAGTGCTTGTAATTATATTTCAGTACATCACAGAAACAACTGAAACAAAGATCTAAAAGCAATTTAGCAGCAAACTTTTTGAAAACTAATATTTATGTAATTCTCAAAACTTTTGGCCACGACTGTATAGTGTGTGTGTGTGTGGAGAGAGAGATAATGCCAAAATATAAATTCATCTAATAATGTGTTCAAAAAAAAAAATATATAGATAGATATAGATAGATAAATAAATAAAAAAATAAATAAAAAAAAACATATATATATATATATGGGATTGTGTTGGGCAGGTCATTCCACCAGGAGGGAACATTTATTTTAAAAGTCTGTAAAAGTGACTGTGCTTCTTTGGGATGGCACAATCAAGCGACGTTCACTTGCAGGATGCAAGCTTCTAGAGGACACATAAGTCTGAAGTAATAAATTTAGGTAAATGGGTGCAGAGCCAGTGGTAGTTTTGTAGGCAAATATTAATGCCTTGAATTTCATTCGAGCAGCTATTGGTAGCCAGTGCAAATTGATAAACAGAGGTGTGACGTGTATTCTTTTTGGCTCATTAAAAATTAATCTTGCTGCCGCGTTTTGGATTAATTGTAAAGGTTTGATAGAACTGGCTGGAAGACCTGCCAAGAGAGCATTGCAATAGTCCAGACTGGACAGAACAAGAGCTTGAACAAGGAGTTGTGCAGCATGTTTCAAAATAAAGGGTCTGATCTTCTTGATGTTGATTTTATACCATGTAGTTTGCATAATGTAGATTTTATTTTATTTTTTTTTACCTGAAAATATTTCTTACCTGAAACATTTCTGATCATCATCTGAATCGAAATGAATCAAGGGCTTGAGATTCCAGGAATCAAATCAAATAGTGAAATCTGTGTCAATAACCAGCCCTATGCTTAATTTAGAGTATGTTTTCTACTTTGTGTTTTAGGCAAGGAGATAACCCTTCTAATGCAGACCTTCAACACACTGAGCACTCCAGAGGAGAAGTTGGGTGGCCTCTGTAAGAAGTATGCTGAGCTGGTAAGACACGACGATGATGATCAAAAGATGTCAACTTCTCAGATCATTTGTTGTATAAAGAGAAAATATCACTCTTATAGAAGGTCGAAAAAAGTCATGATGAAAAAAAAAAATCCTGTACTAACCTAAAAAAGGCTAATTTTGAGTTAATTGCACAAAAGACTGGTTTCATGTAGTGCTAGAAAAGTTTTCTGTGTGTCCTGACAGAGATTAGATAAAGTGATGACGTCATTGCTCCCCACAGCCTTTGGCAGACAGTTTGTTGCCATTGACAGCCTTGATTTAGACAAATTATAACAATGCTCCTGTCCTGCTTTGTTTGATTCAGCTAGAGGAGAACCGTAATGCTCAGAAACAAATGCGGTCCCTGCAGAAGAAGCAGACGCAGCTGATCCAGGAGAAAGACAACCTAAGAAACGAGCACAGCAAAGCCATCCTGGCACGCAGCAAGCTGGAGAGTCTCTGTCGAGAACTGCAGAGACACAACCGCACACTTAAGGTACACTAATTTGATATTAGTGGCCGATATTTGGCATTTTTGAAATATCGGCATCGGACAATAATATTTCTGCTAGGCCAATGTGTTCGAGGTGGGACTTTTATTTTGACTGTGCTGAAAAAGGCAGCGCCTGAGCACACAGTGCTCACATTCTCCCTCTTGTTCGTCGTCGTCATTAACCGTTCTGTCTAATATGAATAGAGGTCTGTCTAATAATCAGATAGAATAGTTAAACAAAGGAATTAATGTATATAAAAAGTATTATAACGATTGCTTTTATATTATTAGTAATAGGAAGGCAAACACTGTAATACTTTCTCGTTTGTCGTCAGCTTATATAATTTAAACAAATCTTTGAATGACTAATGAACATTTAATTTCTTGTGAATCTTGTGAAGGGTCATTTTTATCAAGCATGATCTCTGTGTGATGGTCGGTCCGTGTAAATTGAATGCTTTAAACTTTGAACTCGTGATTTCAATTTATGCTGCACTTTATGCATTTGCCCACGGTCATATTCATGTCATTTTCTCTGTGTGCTGTATGTAAAATGAGGGTTTCACTGGCTTTATATGAAAAATATGATTCCCAATGCACACAAACTTCCCAAAATACTGAGTGCCCTGTAGGGATGGGATGGTATGAAAATTTAATATCACGATTATAGTGACTAAAATGATCACGATTATCAATATTATCACGGTTTTGTTGAAACAAGATGAAAGTGTTCAAAAATAGTTGATGCTCACACTGAAAACATTTCAGCAAGTTTTATATTTAATAATCAACAAACAACTAATAAAAAAAGCAACTCTATGCACTTAATTTAAAGAAAGATTAAATTCTGTGGCATTTCCTTCCTTACAATGAAAAGTGTAGAAGCATAGAAAAGCATAGAAAAGTCACTGACTTTCACCATTCCTTCTCGAAAAAAAAAAACAAAAAAACATTGTGCGCTGCGCTTGCATCAGACTGTTGCTGGCTGGACATGATTTAATAGCGAGTTATTAAAACCGCGATAATCAAACACGGTTTTAATGATAATTCATTTTTAAACGATATTACTAACCTTCAGCACATTTTATCACGGTTATCAATAAAACCGGTTATCGTCCCATCCCTAGTGCCCTGTTGGTTAGAGTGTTTACTTTCTTTTTAATTGGTATGTTTTTATAAAATATTTATTTATGTTGCCTAATGAGATAAATGGATCGATGGTTGCTGTGCTTGGCAGGAGGATGGTGTGCAGCGTGCCCGATTGGAGGAGGAGAAAAGGAAGGAAGTGACCTCACATTTCCAGGTGACACTGAACGACATCCAAGCTCAGATGGAGCAGCACAACAAGCGTAATGCAAACCTAAGGCAGGAGAACATGGAGCTGGCTGACAAACTGAAGAAGCTTATTGAGCAGTATGAGCTCAGAGAGGAGGTGAGAAGGGAAAAAAACATTTTAATAAGTTATAATGGAAGTTGTCTGTTAATCAGTACCATATTTGTTAGGCTTTAAATGATAAAAAAAAGAGAATTTACAGTGCTGTTCATAATGAAGACAAATTATGTGGATTCTTTTCAAATATATGTTAATGTGACTAGTCAACATTACTGTGTACACCAGCTAAAACAAGCTAAATTTGTATTCAGGTGACACTTGGTTTTATATTGCATACTGTAGAATGCAATGATATCCATATATTTTTAAGTATGACTAGTGTTGTTTTGAAGCCACTGTACCTAAGAGAGTTGTTTTCTCTCTTAGCATATTGACAAGGTGTTCAAGCAGAAAGATCTGCAGCAACAGCTGGTAGATGCAAAGCTTCATCAGGCACAAGCACTGCTCAAGGCCTCGGAGGAACGGCATCAGAAGGAGAAAGACTTTGTGAGTTTCTACATCCTTAACACTGTACAGCAAACATGCAGTCAGCTGAAGTTACAGAAACAAACATATATGCTAACTGAGGAGATGAATGTACCATAACTGTACTTTGAGACTTGCACTTTATATCTGCCAGTGTGGTTACGTCCTCTGGGTAAGAGTTACGTCCTCTGAGTAATTTCTTCCTTTTTCAGCTCCTGAAAGAGGCAGCTGAGTCCCAGAGGATGTATGAGCTCATGAAACAGCAGGAAGTCCATCTGAAACAGCAGGTGAAGAACATAGGATAGATCACAACATATTAGACTTCATGTGACGATGAAGACTGGAGTAATGATGCAGAAAATTCAGCTTTGCATCACAGGCATAAGCTCAATTTTAAAATATATTAAAACGGGAGACAGTCCTTTTATATTGTAACAATATTACTTTATTTTTCATCAAATCAATGCAACCTCGGTGAGCAAAATATACTTTTTTTTCAAAAACATTAAAGGTTTATTTCACCCAAAAATGAAAATGTAAATATCGTTCCAAACCCGTAAGATTTTCGTTCATCTTCATAAAATAAATTAAGATATATTTGGTGAAATCCGAGAGCTTTCTGACCCTTCGTAGACTGCAAGGGATCTACCAAATTCAAGGCCAAGACCGGTAGAAAGGACATTGTTAAAACAGTCCATGTGACATCAGTGGTTCAACCTTAATTTTATGAATCTATGATAATACTTTTTGTGCACAAAGAAAACAAAAATAGCGACTTTATTCAACAAATTCTTCTCTTCCATGTCAGTTATGTAGAGTGTGCATCTTCTTATGTACAGTGAGACTTATGTACAGTGTGCATCTTCTACTTGTAAACAAGGCGCAGCGCATACATGTTCTGTGTCAGAATGGTGGTTTTCTTCGTGCTCAAAGTATTTTTGTAGATTCATAAAAATAAGGTTGAACCGCTGATGTCACATGGACTGTTTTAACGATGTCCTTTCTACCATTCTGGGCCTTGAAAAGTTACGTTGCTGTCTATTGAGGGTCAGAAAGCTCTGGTGTAGTGTATATGTACATTGAATTCGGGATCTAGCAACTGCCCAGAACTCCCCAGCGTGATTCTTTACACAGTCAAGCGGTAATTAGAAAAATGTGTTTGAGGCTAAAATGTCTTTTTTGTTTTTTACAGCTCTCACTGTACACAGAGAAGTTTGAAGAGTTTCAAAGCACACTTTCCAAAAGCAACGAGGTGTTCACAACATTCAAACAAGAGATGGAAAAGGTAAATGACTTTAATAATAATTATTAGAGGCTGTGGACTTCATGCCCCGACAAAGAAACTGTTAGATAGGTCATCTTGGGCATTGTTACATATTTAACAACATGAAACATAAATCTCTAAAGTCTGTATGTGAAGGGGATTTAATCTGTATTTGTATTGTGCCGCAGATGACAAAGAAGATTAAGAAGCTGGAGAAGGAAACGACCATGTACAGATCACGATGGGAAAGTAGTAACAAAACCCTGCTGGAAATGGCAGAGGAGGTGATTGTTGTACTCCGATCTCTGAACTCAGACGTATTTGTTAGTTAAAGCTTTGTTGCACCAGCTGAAAATCTTAGTTTTATATCATATCTCTCTGTGTCCACTGTAGAAAACGGTACGAGACAAGGAGTACGAAAGCGTGCAAGTGAAGGTGCAGAGACTGGAAAAGCTCTGTCGTGCGTTACAGATAGAACGCAACGAGCTGAGTAAGAAGGTTCAGGGTGTCTCCACAGGCATTGAGAGTAAGCCAGAACCCGAGACGGGGTCACCATCAGAAGCCACAGACACGGAGGAGGGCAGCCCTGTCCATCAGAACAGCCCAGAGACTCCACAGACCGCTTGTAGCCCGGCCTGCCACTGCACTGCAGAACTAGAGTCCGAGACACACAGAGAGGTTTGCTTGGCCCAGGATTGAGTCTTGTTGTTTCTGGGCGGCCAGGACACACACAATCCTTCCCACCTCTACCCGACCCTCCGTCGCCTGTCAGCCTCTGTTGTTTTCTGCATCTGTGTCCACAACGGAACCACTGACTTGGCTGCTCCTGGGGGGTTTCATTGTGTCAGGGAAGATTGTGCCTTCAACATGATTCCTATGCTGCGTTTATATTCTTTTGTTTTTATTTGGCTTGCTTTATCCTACCTTTATTCCCCTAAAAAATCCCATATTTGCATTTAGAGGGGCATTGGTGTTGCTGCTGTGTTGGAATCCTCAGTGTTTGATCACTAAATGCTTGTCTCTTTTCAGTTTGGCTGAAGAATCTTAACAGGTGGATTGCTGAAATCTGTGAAACATTCTTTGCCATGAAACAGCAGTTAGGTGATGCGATTTCTGTGGGTGTTTTTATTTAATTTCTCGCCTTAAGTTGTTGCATCAGGAAAACTCTGCTTGTACACTTTCCAGCCACCCTCTCTCTTCGTTTTATCCCCCACAAATCATAGTTTGCACCTAATAAAAAAGCATGTATGATTTGTTATTCATCTTCACTACTCAGAGTTTAGAATTGTAGGCGTACAGTTAAGACTAAAATAGTTTTTTGCGTTTAAGGTTCATGTGATCAGAACTTAGATTTTCTTTTATGCTTTTGCACAGCACTTGAATTTGTCACATGTATCTTTTAGTTTTCACCGTCTTAGAGCACCACTAGCTTCTTGAAGTTTATATAGCCACCATTATAGATGTATTCCTTTAACCCAGTTCCATCAGTTTCTAATTAGGAATGTGCACTTGAATGATGTCGTGACCAATTCTCATTCTGTGTGTGAGTTCAGTCGGACAGGTTTTTTTTTTTTTCACTCTCAGATACTGATCACATGATTGTTTTTCTTACTAAATGTGTTATTCAAAATGTAAAAATAAATAAACGGTTACATTAAACATCAGATTAAACAGGAAGATTCAAGTACACTCTATGCAATTCTAGCTGTGTTCATGTCATCTCAGTGTTGAGCATGTGAGCAAAGCACTGACATGCTGTGAAATGAATGTACGTTCCACACAAAGTGACTTAGTTCTGTGATGTCAGTAAATTTCAGCACTCTTTTGAAATTAATAAATTTTTCCTCCATTACTTTGACAAATTATTGTTGTGCCCCTTCAATATTAGTAAAGTGTTGACATGTAGTGCATCAAGTCATCAGCTGACCTTGTAAATCCTTCCATATTTCATTCCAGTCAGTCAAGGTTTCTGCACAGGTTTATATTTTTACGTTTCAAAATGTTTGTCAAATGGTATTTTATTTTATTTGCTGGCCATTCAAATTTGACATTCCCATTACATAAGAAGGTACCAAAGATGTTTCTTGACCCTGTGTGATTACTGTTGTTTATTGTTGAAAAATTGATACATCAAACATGATAATGTAAACTAATAACTTTGCCTGTATGGTTGAGGAACAAAACTAAAGATAAGTCAAAGTTGTTGATGATGATTTTAAAATAGGATAAAATCCCTATTGATTTTATCTGGAAAAACAAGCCTCATTAACTGAGAAAAGAAATGTTATGCAACTCCAAAGATCATGGTGGTCTAGAGGTGTTGAGTTTAACAATGTACTTACAATAAATTGGCTTATTCAGTATTTAAAAAAAATAAAGACAGTATTTGGAACTCTTTTCCCAACTATCTGTTCAAGCAATTGGCTGACCTCAAATTTTTGTTGAAGTGCAATTATTCAATAAAAAAAAAAATACCGGTGAAGTTTGCAAAATTTCATATACAAGCTCTTATGGCATGGACTCTGGCCTACAAACATAATTTCTCACCAAGGAGGTATTATATTTGGACAAAGACATCTTATACAAAAATAAATCTTTATATTTTAATTTACTTTAAAACAATATTATAGTGGTTGGCCAGCTCCTAAGCAATGATGGAGTTCTATTAACGTATAAATAATTTTTGAATAACTTTAAAATACCATTTTGGAGTTTGCCATTATAATGGATTTTGCAGTTGTAATGGATGCAATCCCTCAAAAAGTTTTGTTCCTTCTCAGAAATGCATCACAGTAGAAAGAATGGAATTTGGAAGAGATCAAGAGTAAAATATTTATTGGTAAGTTAAATATTATGAAAAATAGAGTTTCAAATACAACCCGAATTCCGGAAAAGTTGGGACGTTTTTTAAATTTTAATAAAATGAAAACTAAAGGAATTTCAAATCACATGAGCCAATATTTTATTCACAATAGAACATAGATAACGTAGCAAATGTTTAAACTGAGAACTTTTACACTTTTATCCACTTAATTAGCTCATTTAAAATTTAATGCCTGCTACAGGTCTCAAAAAAGTTGGCACGGGGGCAACAAATGGCTAAAAAAGCAAGCAGTTTTTAAAAGATTCAGCTGGGAGAACATCTAGTGATTAATTAAGTTAATTGATATCAGGTCTGTAACATGATTAGCTATAAAAGCTTTGTCTTAGAGAAGCAGAGTCTCTCAGAAGTAAAGATGGGCAGAGGCTTGTGGAAAACTTTAAAAACAATGTTCCTCAACGTCAAATTGCAAAGGCTTTGCAAATCTCATCATCTACAGTGCATAACATCATCAAAAGATTCAGAGAAACTGGAGAAATCTCTGTGCGTAAGGGACAAGGCCGGAGACCTTTATTGGATGCCCGTGGTCTTCGGGCTCTCAGACGACACTGCATCACTCATCGGCATGATTGTGTCAATGACATTACTAAATGGGCCCAGGAATACTTTCAGAAACCACTGTCGGTAAACACAATCCGCCGTGCCATCAGCAGATGCCAACTAAAGCTCTATCATGCAAAAAGGAAGCCATATGTGAACATGGTCCAGAAGCGCCGTCGTGTCCTGTGGGCCAAGGCTCATTTAAAATGGACTATTTCAAAGTGGAATAGTGTTTTATGGTCAGACGAGTCCAAATTTGACATTCTTGTTGGAAATCACGGACGCCGTGTCCTCCGGGCTAAAGAGGAGGGAGACCTTCCAGCATGTTATCAGCGTTCAGTTCAAAAGCCAGCATCTCTGATGGTATGGGGGTGCATAAGTGCATACGGTATGGGCAGCTTGCATGTTTTGGAAGGCTCTGTGAATGCTGAAATGTATATAAAGGTTTTAGAGCAACATATGCTTCCCTCCAAACAACGTCTATTTCAGGGAAGGCCTTGTTTATTTCAGCAGGACAATGCAAAACCACATACTGCAGCTATAACAACAGCATGGCTTCGTCGTAGAAGAGTCCGGGTGCTAACCTGGCCTGCCTGCAGTCCAGATCTTTCACCCATGCGCGTAATTTGCACGGGGGTTACGGGGGTCATGACCCCCCCAAAAATCAGATCCAGCTAATAAAACCCACCCAATATCATCACATCATTCAGATTAAAATAGATATGAAATATTCAGAATGAATACTTTTGTTCATTTTCTTTATTAATTTCATTTGCCAGTAAGAAAGATAGTATCATATTTTAAATAATCTGTAATGTACCCCCCGCCCACCGCACCGATTTGGTATTACCAAAGTCTCTGGTATTACCCAACCCGCTTTCTGTACCAAGTTTGTTCACTATTTTGCGCAGTCGATGGGATGAATGGTTGGAGAAAGCTGACGGAAAGATGAAAAGGACACTGAAAGGCAGCCAGACAACGATTTTTTATGGTTTGTCGACACCAGCCAAAAAAAAAAGAAAAAAGAAAAAAAAAAGAAAAACGAAAAATCCTGACCAAACGGAGGTACCCTTAAGTTAGCTGTTAAATTAGCTCTCAAAGTGTGGGGAATAGAAACATGACAAACAGGTTTTGTGCCCATCTTTTAAATTCCGTTATTTATTGACCATACACTCAAAACAAAGACACATTTAAATGTAAGCCTTGACGTTACTTAACCTCTTCACACGTAAGTTTAAAAGTATTTCAAGGCTACCGTTATTGATCGTAGTATCGCTTTATGGTTCCCATGGAGACGCGCCATTAATTGCTTGTCACACCGTAGCCACAATAGTGCTGAATGACTGATGATCTGCTTTTATTTCCTTTTTTATTCAAAATTTCACAAATGTGTTAGCTATAGCAGGATATATCTGATATTCCGATTGTCAAATATGTGCAAGTGGATGTGTTTTGTTGTTCAAACACCTTTATAACGATCGCATTAGTTGAGCTGTATGCGCAACGTATTTTAGGTATCTATCTTATTAAAATACCTAAAAAAAATACGTACATTATTAGGAATTTACCACCTCTGGTTCAATTTGAGATTATTTTTATTTTTGTTTGTTTGTTTGTTTTTTTGTTGTTCTTTTTGCATGGATTTTGCAAAGTGTCAAAATGAATCAAAGCACAACTAGGTTAATGTTAGTCCACACTTGTATTGATGTTATCAGAAGCTAAATGCAAACACAATTATTATTCTTTTTTAATCTAATTTTGAGTCTTATTTCATGCAAAGTGATAATATAATTGCACTTTCATTTTCTTTATTTGAAATTTTTTAATGCTGTTATTTGATGTTAAGTTTTTAAAATGTGATGTTAATAAAATACATTTTAACAGTTAAACTTAAAGCCTAGTTTATTAACATTTTGTTGGGGTGATTGGGGACAGGTGGGGCTCGGAACCCTTTCCTACCTCTGAAGTGGGGAATGGCAGAAAAGTTTGAGAAACACTGAGTTAGCTGATGATTTGTTTTGTTGACTGGAGTTGGCTGGCTAGATGTTCGTTTGCCAGTGTCCTATGAGGTAAAGCCAGAGGGTGCCAGGGACTGTGTAGAACCAATGTCACTGAATTGTAACTGCTGTTTGCTCCAATACAGTCACCCGTTTTGGGGGGGATTGCATAATTAAATTATGCAAATTAGCATGTTACCTTTTACACAAGAAAATAATACAATAAATTAATAAATAAATAAATATGCCGCGAGTTTAACCCCCCCAATGGTAGACCCAAAGTTACGCCCTTGCTTTCACCTATAGAGAACATTTGGCGCATCATTAAACGAAAAATACGTCAAAGACGACCACAAACTCTTCAGCAGCTGGAAATCTATATAAGGCAAGAATGGGACAAAATTCCAACAGCAAAACTCCAGCATAGCCTCAATGCCCAGACGTCTTCAAACTGTTTTGAAAAGAAAAGGAGATGCTACACCATGGTAAACATGCCCCGTCCCAACTATTTTGAGACCTGTAGCAGAAATCAAAATTGAAATGAGCTCATTTTGTGCATAAAATTGTAAACTTTCTCAGTTTAAACATTTGCTATGTTATCTATGTTCTATTGTGAATAAAATATTGGCTCATGTGATTTGAAAGTCTTTTAGTTTTCATTTTATTAAAATTTAAAAAACGTCCCAACTTTTCCGGAATTCGGGTTGTAGCTATATCAGGAATATACTTAATAACATTGTTTATCCTCTAAAAACGCTTTTCCTGGGCTTCTGTATTTGGAGATGTGAATTGGTGTAAAGCTTGGTGAACAGTAGACAAATTCTATATTAATAATAAAATAAAAGAGGTTTCTTTTAGATTAAAACATAGAATATATCAAGTTAAACGCGCTGGAACACTTTAAATTAGAAATGGATTACTGTTGTAATTTCTGTAAAGAAATGAATTTCTTTTCTTACAATGAATTTTTTTCATTGTATACATACAAAAATATTTTAGATTGATGTGGAGTTTTTTTTTTTAAGATAATATAAATCTTAATCCAATTAATATTGGACATTTCTTTGCAGCGGAGTGAATTTTATGTAATAGCCTAATATACTTCAGTGATCATGGATTTGACAAAGAGAAAGCATATTTCATACAACAGTGAATTTTAATGGTGAAGTTTCATATTCATAAAATGAAGTGGCCAGGCTCTAAACCAAACTTTTCTCATGTAATTGCACAAGCAAAAAAAGCTATTCAAACTCGTATTGTAAACGGGTATGATATTGTATAAAGTGACGCTCCAAATTTTTTTTTACTTTTTATTTTGTTACTGTGCTCTGGCAGTTTCATATTATAATGTTGTTCATCTCTTTCTATTTATCCTTTACATTTGAATGTTTCTCGTTCTCGAACATATTAAGTAAAAATAAACGTTTATACTGTGTAAATTTAAGTATTAAATTAATAGTATATATATATATATATATATATATATATATATAAATATGTGTGTGTGTGTGTGTGTGTGTGTGTGTGTGTGTGTGTGTGTGTGTGTGTGTGTGTGTGTGTTAATAAATTTATTTATTTATTAATAGTAAAGCTCAATGTTTCAACTCGATTTAACAGCTTTCGATATTCGAGAGACATAATAATAAGAAGAAAACAATAAACCTTTCATTTACCGGCCATTCTAATAAAACTGACATGCTGAATTCAGTTGTGTAACTAAAGACAGTAAATGTACCGTATTCTTTTGTTGTTATTTAAGACCGGACCGTTCGAATTGTCTATCGTTCTGCGGGGACCTGTTTTTGTCTGTACCGGAAGTGAACTCCGTCTTTTCCGTTTATAACCGGGAGCAGTTGAGCACGCGTACGGCGCGCTGTTGTTTTCCTACGGCAGATTTAAATATAATTTCTGTTATATTCTGTCGATACAAAACCGGAGATAATGGTAAGCCTAGATATATGTAGTTTCTGAGCTATTAAAGGAATTGCATACACACCGGAAGTCTGTTGACCGCCTGTTTTTAGTAGCTAACAGATGCTAAGTTTAAAATTTGGCGAAATGTTACGTTAGATCCTTTATATGATTGTAAAATTTCATCAGTGACTGCATTGTGACAATACGAGGGAAACAAGAATACGTACAGCAGTGCATACAATCTTGTGTAACTACAGTGACTGAGACTGTATAATAAATGAACGTTAACGCGCTCGTGCTTCATGTTTTGCACAGAGACCGATTCTGCTCCAGGGCCACGAGAGGTCCATCACCCAGATAAAATACAACAGAGAAGGAGATCTCTTGTTCTCAGTAGCCAAGGATCCAGTAAGTAATAAACTACTAAAAAATGTGTAATCCCAGTCTGGTTGTGTTATGTTTCTCATGTATATTGTCATCCCAGATTGCAAATGTGTGGTACTCGGTCAATGGAGAAAGGCTCGGCACTTACAATGGACACACAGGGGCCGTCTGGTGTGTGGATGTCGACTGTATCCTTCCTAAAAGATCTTCTGGACTGTTTGAGCGATACTAAATCTCATTCATGTGTGTGTTAACTAAATTAATTTGGATAAAGGTGGATTTTTCACATGCACTCATTTGTTTCTGGAAAAGTTGTTCTTGACACGTTTCGAAGGGGACACCAAGAACGTATTGACGGGATCTGCTGATAACAGCTGCAGGCTCTGGGACTGCGAGACAGGTTGGCAGTTTAGTACAATATCAAATACACGCGCACCTCTCTGTTCCTTTCTTGACACATGACAGATGGATAGATTTATTACAATTTTAAAGAAATCTAAATTTGTCACACACACCTTTAGTCTTCTTGGATGAATGAGGTTGTGTGTTGACTTGTTCAGGAAAGCAGCTGGCTCTGCTGGAGACAAACTCGGCGGTGAGGACGTGTGGCTTTGACTTCAGTGGGAACATCATTATGTTCTCCACAGACAAGCAGATGGGCTACCAGTGCTTTCTCAACTATTTTGACCTGCGAGACCCCCAACAGATCGGTTAGTATTTGACCACTGGTGATTAAAGCAACATTGGTGATGCATTCCTGGCAAAGATATTTAATATAGTTTCTTTCCCACAGAGGACAACCAGCCGTATCTGTCTGTGCCCTGCAATGAGTCAAAGATCACCAGCGCTGTGTGGGGTCCGCTGGGAGAGTTTGTGATTGCCGGACATGAGAATGGAGAAATTAACCAGTTCAGTGCTAAGGTTTGTGCCTTTTGTTTCTCTCGCTTTACCATTCACAATTTGGGGGTCATTTAAAAAAATTGACCAAAAAAAGGAAAACCGTGAATATGTCTGTTTTTACTGTATTTTCAATAAAATAAATGCAGTCTTCAAAAACATTAGAAATCTTAGAGAGATGTTGGTTGTCTAATATGTGATTCTTCAGTCAGGGGAGATTTTGAAGACCGCAAAGGAGCACACCAAACAGATCAATGACATCCAGTCGTCTGTGGATCTCACCATGCTCATCAGTGCCTCCAAGGACTGTACAGCCAAGGTTTGTTGAAAAGCGAATGGTAAACTGTGTCAGGAGTGATGTTGGGTTAGTCTGACTCACATAGCCTTTCATTCATTGTGCAGATGTTCGACTCCACAAGCCTCGAACACATCAAAACCTTCAAGACCGAGCGACCTGTTAACTCCGCCGCTATCTCGCCCATCATGGACCATGTACGTCTTTGAAATCTACTGTAGTGTCTCCCATGCTGAACTTCAGTTCATTTGTGTAACTTCAAGCAAACTGTGTTGCTCAGGTGGTGATGGGAGGTGGTCAGGAGGCCATGGAAGTCACAACCACCTCTACAAGGATCGGTAAATTCGAGGCCAGGTTAGTGCGTTTAGCTGTGATTCACGCATGCATGGGAAATGTCATTCGCAGGCCTGGTAAAGTAATGGCAATTTATCATAAATCATGAAAATGCATTGATTTGAAGGAAAATGAATCCTTATCTGGAATTGTCACACTCTTCTAGGTTCTTCCATGCAGCTTATGAAGAGGAGTTTGGCCGTGTGAAAGGACACTTCGGCCCCATTAACTGCGTGGCCTTCCATCCAGATGGAAAAAGGTTAGTTACTTCATTTGTTATCTTAGAGCATTTACTTTGATTTAACAGTCATGTAAATCTTGCTTTCAATATCTGTCCTTCATAATTGAATCAAGCATCCCTCACACTCTTTTGCACCCACAGTTACAGCAGTGGAGGAGAGGATGGTTACACCAGAATTCATTACTTTGATCCCCAGTATTTTGATTTTGAGCTCGAGGCGTAATAACCAGAACATCCAGGACAGATCACCATCTGAACACCATAGTAAAACCTGATCCACTTCACAAGGCTGAACATGGAGGTTGTGTTATACAATGATCTACATACAAATATTGCATTTAAACTGATAAGTAATGAATGGAACATTATGAATAAACTGGGTTTGAGATTAAGAGGCCTGTTTGTGTTACTGCTTGTCTTTTCACACTTTGGTGCCGATACTATAGAAATACTAAAATGCATATGCTTGGTTTAACTAATACAAGTTTTTTTTTTCCTACAATTAATCTAGGTTTTGATATTGTTCATTATACATTACATTTAAGGGATATTTCATTTTACAGTGAAAACGTGGTCATTATCTCACCTGAATTTATTTTAGAGGTTATATATATATATATATATATATACACACACACACACACATCACCTTATGGGCTGCAGCAGATTTGATAATTTTTGCAGTGAGAGATGTTCCTTCACTCTTTCACCAAGATACTTGCATGTTCTCAAACTTCTTTTGGGGCACATGGTTACATTTGGGGTTACCACTGCAAGCATGAACCGTCATCTCCCTGTAGCACTGTCTTAGGTATCTAACATTACAGACACTGCCTTCTTGCAGCAGGACTACGGCATATGGCACGATCAACAGGTGATTCATGGTTCATTGCTAGTACACTAAATCCAAATATTTTGGGACAGTAGAAGTTCAAATGCTGTTATACCTGTGTAAACAAACTATAGACTGTAAAGTGTTACCAGTGTTTCACTTCCAAATATAAAACCTAATTCGACCAGTGATAATCACACATACTATACAGTTACTGCTAGACAATCTGTGAACATGAAGAAATTGTGTTTGTGCAAGATTAATGAAACCCACAAAATGTAACAATTTTATTTCTTTTTTATTTATCAAAGTCATTGTTATAATAAGGACATTTCATAACCACTGAACTCCAAACGGCTATATCTGGTCAGCCGTGTGACTGACGTGCTAGCGTAACCACAACAGAAAAGAATCTGAATCTAACAGCAATACAGCAAGTCTTTGACATGCCCCACCAGCCAGGGGAAAGTTCAATACAGAGCCATCAAGACAGACATCTTAATAAAAACAAACATTTAACGCTTAAAAACGAGGTAAAGGATACCATACACAAACAGCATCCGCAGAGAAAACCAAATAGGAGCGGCCAATAAGTGTGTCAATGCATGATTAAAAACAAATCCAAGGGGAGAGCTTCCCATGATGGGAGAGAAAAGATATGTGCTATCTCTGGTCCTGTTTCAGGTACTAACGTTGGTATACAGTAACATAAGGATTAAAAGGTGGGAGGCAAATAAACATGGTTTCAAAAAAATAAAAAAAGTCAAATAAATTGTCATTTCACACTTGTAAATGTAAAAACTTTTATACCGCTTCATTAGATTACAAATAGTAAAACGAGTTTTACAAAATAATTTACAGTCCTTAGCTCAGGACTAGAGCTAACATCTAGCATGTGAATGTAGGTTTGACGTTTGACAAGATGAGAGTGTGACAAGAAGTTCATGCATCCGTGAGGAACACATGTCCTTTCCTCAGACTGGTTTTAATTCTTCTTTTGGCCTGTAAATAAAAAAAATATACATATAGTTGGAGTGTTACGAACATTCAAGAAAATATGGGATAAATTCTATGCAAATATTAAAAACTAGAAAAACTGCGATATACAGTACGGTTAAGAACTTTGGTGTTGGTGAGATTTGGTGTTTTGAAAGTCTCATGCTCAAGCTACATTTATTTGAACAGAGTAAAAACAGTATTTTGTGTGTGTGCCTCTCTCAGTGGTAGAGAATTGCATAAGTAGCACAAAAGGTTGTAGGTTTGATTCCCAGGGAGCACATGTTAGGTAAAAAAAGTTAGCCTGAATGCACGCTTTGGTCGCTTTTGGACAAAAGCGTCTGCTAAATGCATAAATTTACATTTATATATATACACACACACATTTTAATATATTTTAAAATAATGTATTCCTGTGATGGCAAAACTTTTTTAGCATCATTACAACAGTCTTCAGTGCTGATTTGCAGCTCAAGAAAGAGTTATCAATATGAAAAGCAGTTGTGCAGTTCAATATTTGTGGAAACCATGATTTTTTTTTTTTAGAAAATGCTTTGAATAAGTTCTAAAGAACAACATTTATTTGAAGATACGTAACATTATACAGTTTTTACAATAACTTTTGATAAATGTAATTCTCTGATGGAAAAAAAAAAACTTATTAAATTAATAAAGTAACAACTGCAATTTACAATGAGGTTTATACAGCCAGAAAACCTGAGCACATATTTCATAATCCATGATGTGACATAACTTACCCCTTTGTGTCCATTTTTTCCTCTGAAGCTTTCTCCTCTTCTTTAACATCTGCTATTGAATGAGAGGGACAGCGTGTCAATCTCACGTCTCTTAACTAGAATACAGTGCTTTTATACAATTTGTGAACAATCAGCCCAATGCATTTTCAGAAGTTCAACTGTTGTTCTTACTGAAGTGAAAGAAACGGTCTGTACCTGTTGGCTCACCTTTCTTCTCTTCTCCATCCTTCTCTTCTTCAGTCTTCACTCGCTTAGGCTTTTTGTAACTGGCTGCATTTCTCCGGCCGCCCTGTCCTTCGTCCTCAGAGTCCGAGAACTCCTCGTCACAGGCTATCCGCTTGTCATGGGCACGGACTATAGATGAGAAAAACACCTGTCACGCTCTGCAGAACTCAGATCTCAAACTAAACTTATATGTGTCAGTATCAGTAAGCATCAAAAGGGTCCACAATGACAAGTCAAGGTGTTTCAATGTTTGGGAGTATGCAATTAAAGAAAAAGCTGCCAACAAGTGAATAAAGGTGGCACTCACTGGAGATGCGTTTGTCAGGGTCTTCCTCTTCATCTCCGCTGTCTTCCTGAACAGCATCCTCTGGGATCGCCTGCATCTGAACCCCTGGGGCATGAGGCAACATCCGCAGATTCTCAAACAGACGCTGCCTGAATATAACAAAAAAGAGGGAGGAGACATACAAATTACTTAAGAGGAGACAAATAAACCATTTCAATGTATACCTTGCAAAAATTGGTCGCTTTTGTTTTGCAATATAAAATCCAATATTTACAAACCTAGTGCAATTTACATTCATACATGGTTTCTCGTTATTCTGAATGAAACGTTTGGCCCTTCATCCCACTTACTTGATCTTTTCCAGATAGTCATTTGTATTCTGATTGGTCATGTTGGAGGGGCTGATGTGAAGCTTGAAATCAGGTCCAAAATACTCAAAGTAGTCATTGTACGGGAGCTCTGATGGAACGAAACAAGTTAAATGGTGTTCACCACGGAGAGAACAAAACATGTGATAATCTAACACAATCAGAGTGTCTCACCATTGGGAATGGTGCTGTCCAGCGCTACAGCCGTCTCATAGGTCCAGCAGCGGGCCACGTTCCTGATGGTGTAGCCTCCACCTCCCAGCATGAGCAGGGGCAGGTTAAAGCTCTTTATGTACTCCACACACTTAGCATGACCTGAGGAACACACAAGGGTTTGGTTAGACACAAATCCCACTCACTTTGGAAATGCTCGTGTGGTTTGTGTGTGATACCTTTGATGGTGAGGTTAAAGCAGCCCAATCGGTCTCCAGACAGAGAGTCAGCACCACACTGGAGCACCACAGCACTGGGCTGGTACATCTCCATCACTTTGGCCATGATCTGCAGGACATTCAGAAACAGGAGATTTTCAAGACTCAAATATCACTGCAATTTTGACTTTTTTTTTTTTTTTTTTTACACATGGCTAAGTTTACAGACTTACAGGTTTGAATATGGCTTCATATGACTCATCATCAATACCATCTCTGAGCGGGTAGTTCACTGCATAGTACTTTCCCTTCCCTGCACCAATATCCTGCAAAAAACAAAAACTTCAACCTCCCTTTTCACCAAAAAAGTATTTATTTAACTTGCAAGTACTTACTCGGAGGTCTCCAGTGCCAGGGAAATACTCTCCATACTTGTGGAAGGACACGGTCATGACACGGTCTGTTGTGTAGAAAGCTTCCTCCACTCCATCGCCGTGATGGATGTCAATGTCGATGTAAAGCACTCTTTGATGGTACCTAAAAAGATTTGAGGCCTTCGGTTAAAATGTTTTTTGTTCTAAAGTAATCCCAAATGTTTCTTTAATAGACATTCCCGGTAAAAAGCTTCAATAATTACTAGGTTGTAAAGATTTTTATAATGAAACACTTCCTATTAATATTGAATAATGATTATGCTGCTTAATATTTTGTGGAAACCTTGACACTACATTCAGAAAACTTGGAATGAATAAAAGCAGCGAAAACTGTTTTCAGCTTTGCATCAAAAAATAAAATTACATTTGAATATTCCGGTTTCACTGTATTTTTGATTAAATAAATAAAATGAAAGTGAAAGTGACATGACATTCAGCCAAGTATAGTGACCCATACTCAGAATTCGTGCTCTGCATTTAACCCATCCGAAATGCACACAGACAGAGCAGTGAACACACACACACACACTGTGAGCACACACCCGGAGCAGTGGGCAGCCATTTATGCTGCGGCGCCCGGGGAGCAGTTGGGGGTTCGATGCCTTGCTCAAGGGCACCTCAGTCGTGGTATTGAGGCTGGAGAGAGCACTGTACATGCACTCCCCCCACCCACAATTCCTGCCGGCCCGAGACTCGAACTCACAACCCTTCGATTGCGAGTCCGACTCTCTAACCATTAGGCCACGACTTCCCTTTAAATGTAGCACTGGTGAGCATAAGAGATTAATTTCAAAAACAATAACCAGACTTTTGACTGGTTATTGTGTGTATAAATAACAACAAATGAATAAAAGTATTGCTATCTGTAGTGTATGTTTCAGTTTTTAGTTAAAGGGCATACTTGAGCAGCTCCAGAATGGCGAGAACGATGTCATTGACATAGCAGAAACCAGACGCCTCAGATTTCTTGGCATGATGAAGGCCTCCTGCCCAGTTAATGGCAATGTCTGTCTGCTGTTTGTTGAGTTTCACAGCTCCAGCTGAAAATTATTAGCATATACAATTAGAAAAAAAAACATTTAACTGTACAAACCATAAAAAGATTCTGTAAACTTCATTAAATACACTTACCAACAGATCCACCAGTTGAAAGCTGACAGAACTCAAATAAGCCGTCAAAGACAGGACAATCCTCCCCTACGTTAACTGCACAGACAATAAAACATGCTCACAGTCCAAAGTAAAGCAACCTGCATCGCAAATCAATTTTACTGCACTCCCTTTTTTTTTTTTTTTTTTTTTTTTTTAAGACCTCATATTTAAACATATTGATTTATATAAAAAAAATCATCAACTTACATCTCTGCATCTGCTTGCTGTACTCAGACATGTTGTCTGGGCGGATGGAAAAGAGGAACTTGATGTAATCGTCACTGTGATACTTGGTCATTTCTTCAGCATTGGCTTTATGAGGCCGCTAAACACGCAAACAAGTGAAGAAATTGGCTTAGCTGAATAAACAAATAATGCAAAACCATGATTAATTTCCCTTACATAAATTTCCATTTTCCTATACAGCCCATAGTTGAGCAGGAGGTTGTGGGTCATGCGGATTCTGTGGGGCTTCATGGGATGACCCTGGCCATAGTAGTAATTCCCAACATCCCCTGGGAAAGAAGGAAAACAATCATTATTAATAAATAAATAAAAATATATAAAATTTAACAATATTACTAGAGACACTTCAAGATGAACTATAAAAACTTTATAAAACTATGCTGTAAAAAAAAATCTGAATTGTTGCTTAGTTTACGGATCAATCAATTTTTGCAACAGGCCTGGAGTTAGACACGAAGCCAGCTGCATGGTTCAAACTGATCATTAATATCCACAACATTCTGTTCATACGTGATTATAAAGGAAGATACGTGCAAAAAGCAGGGGGGAACGACAAAACAGCCCGCGCTATGAAGCAGAGCATCATTCAGACACGCTCGGAGTGATGAGTTACTGCTGCTAACACTGAACACATGAACAACAGCGCGAGCTCAATTCATACCAACTCTTACGGTCCATAATGTGAAGCTAATTTTATATATGTTATATGTGGGAAATAAAGAACACTCGCGGTTAAGTGTACGCAGATATACTGCACTTGCAAAAAAAAATTATATATATAAAAGTGTGTAAATTGTGCTGGTGTTAACTCCATGCTGTGTTCTTGATGCTAACCGTGAATAAGAAGAACAACAGGATGAAGAGGTGCTAGCACGCTAAGCTAACACTAGCATTAGCGCCGTGCGGCTAACAATTAGGCTGCACTCAGGAACTTAAGCGTGATGCGGAATTTATCCAAAGCAGACCCTGCGTTACATTTCTCTGGTAATAACAGCTCGATATAACGCCAGTAAAAACACCATTCTTACCGTCATAATAATAGCAAACTTTCTTCTTTGTTCCTTGAGAACTCAGCGCCATTTTACCCTCCAATTACAGCCTGCGCCTGTCAGGCTTTCGGCGCACTGAGGAAGTTCAATAGCAACTTGTCTCGGTGAGCTTTCAGCCAATCACAGTTCAGATTCCATCAAAGAGGGCGTTGCTACTGCGCGTCTCCGCCAATCATTGTAATCAAGTATTTAGGTTTAGTTCTATTTACTTCACAGCTGTTTTAACGTCCGCCAATATACGTATAGACCGAGAATAAAACAATCACGAAAAAACAAACACTTCTGATAGGTTACTTCTGATTTTTATTACCTTGTCATTAACTCATAAACAGAAATTACGAATGTAAGTTGCCTCCTCAAAGTCTTTTTCCTCAACAATGATAATAACTGATAGATCTCCCACTGCCAGCAGTGCTCTGCTCTGCTCTGTGCTGTTACTGATTACGTGATGAAAACTATAGTCACAGATGTAATCTAGACTCTACTTTTGGATTACTTCAGGCTATATTATTTTTGACCTTACTTGTTTATAGATTGGAATAGGATTATTGTTATAAAAGAGAGAAATAATATGTGTGTGTGTGTGTGTTTTGTGTGTGTGTGTATATATATATATTGTATATATATATATATATATATATATATATATATATATACAAGTCATATACGTTTTCTCCAGGGTTTCCCAAACTGGGGTAAATAAAAGAACAGCAGTGGTTTTATGGTTTGATGAAAAGATCATAATTAATTAATAACAATTGAACATTTTAATGAATAAATTAAACTTTATTACTATTATTTTTTATTTATCCTTCCATCTTAGAAACATTGCCAAGCTATGAAACATGTTAAATTAAATGAATTTAAATGAAAACAGTCAATATAAACCACTTGAACACTGAAAATATTTAATATTTCATTTGTTTAGCTGGATGTCAATATATCACTATTAACTAAGTTTAAAAAATAGGTTTTTACATTTTGTTTTTCAGGACATAATAATTGGTAAAAGTCACTGGATATTTTGATGGCATAGCATTTCTAGCTAAACACCATTTTAGTAACTTGCATAATTATTAATCTAATACAATCTAATTGAATAAATGGTCCTTTTGTCCCAAAAATCAGAAGCATGGATTGTATTTATATGGTTTATATTTTTACAAATTACATTACAAATGCCATCCATGTGTGTTAACAGATCAGACCTGGTATAAACGGTCTAAAAGTTTTCACAAAAGTGCATTTGTGATTTTTTTTTTTTATTTAACAGAATACAATACCAAATCACAAAACTAAAAATAGCTGATTTAACTGATTCTGTAAATTGTAATGTGTTTAAAAGACAAAAGCCTTCCAAACATAGAAATACATGGTTAAATAATTAATTGACTGCTTAAGGTTGATTAGATATGACTTTTTTTCTTTTATTTTTTTTTTCTGTAGTAGGAATATACTTTGCTTTTGATTTTAAGTAAATAAGTAGATTATAACTGCTTTATAGGGAATAAAAGATAGCCTAAAAACAATAAATCAGGTATATTTATACATCTTAGGTTATCTATCAAAGATATTGTTTTGGTATAATCTGAAAGCAACTGAATTTTAAATAATGATAACAAAGTTTATTTATATTGCACTTCTCAAGGTTACTCAGACACAAAGAGATGAATAAACACATATAACAAACACATAAAAATAACAAAAGTAATATAATAAAACCAATATCATGCAACATTAATCATATTAAAAGCAATCATATTAATTTTTTTTTTTAATTTGAATTTGAACATAGACATATCAGTAGACTATCAGATATATATTTTTCCATTTATGTAATTCAATTATTTTAGAGTGAATTCTGCCAGATGATGAATGCATAAACCTCATTAAGAAAAAAAGTGCCAAAAAGTAAGGAGAGTGGGTTAAATGTTTTAATCCAGTAATGTTGGCTCAACACACATATGACAAAAGTGTTTGTCGGAATAGAGATGCAATGAAACAAACAGAAACCCAAGACAATGTGCATTAAATATTTCTAAACCTTTGCAATGGTGCTGCTCATGTGAAACTGGAAAATGTTGCAAGTGTGACTGTAGGACTTCAATTCAACACATGATGGAGCCATATGCTTATATTTGAGCCTTTACCATCCAGACACAGACAGAAAAAAATAAAATAAAATTATATATATATATATATATATATACACACACACACTTTTTGCGTAAAATGTAATAGTTATCTTTTCAAGAACGTGTAAGAAAAAACTGCACAGTAAAGCAATTAACTCATTAATTTACATGCCTATTTTCGTATATTAATCGGTCCATCACCAGATACCTCCATACCATACCTTCCTAAAAAATCTTAAGGTTTTTTTATGTTTATTTTTTTTTAAGAAAAAGTGCAATGTAATTCATCATTAATAAACAAGCAAAATCTTCAAGCAAAATCGATGAAATGTGAAGCATAAGCATGTAATAAAATAGAAAGAGACTATTGATTATATCATTAGATATTTCTGAGCGGAAATGAGCTTTTCCTTTGGTACCCCAGTTTTATATTAAGTTATTTTCATTTGAAGTGAAGTAAATTTCAGTGGTTATAATATTAGAATGTATATTATATACAGTAACTGTATGTAAACACTGCCACATTACTGATTAGGTTTCAGTGTGGCTTGTTGCATGTATCTGCCATATAGTACAAATAGGATGTTTTCTTTTTCTTTTTACATGTATAAATGTAGGTAAAGTGGCTTATGAGTGACGTGCAAAAACATTAATATGTTCTAAACATATTAATAAATACAAAATTGATGTCACTTCCTGTTTGTTGTTGTCCTGTGTTTTGAGTTTGAGCTCTGTCAAGCTAATTCATCATCTTTTTTTTAAATCTTAAAATCAATTTTATACACCATCATTTTCATTTCTATAATGTGTGAATATATCCCCTCATATTCTACAACAAAAACAAAGTGCCTTGTTATCACTAGTTTTATTTTGATTTCCCAAGCCACTATTAGCCCATTAACATCATCAGCGTGGTGGCCGCTAATCTCACTCAAATTACTAATACTCTATTCACACACATTACCATTGTTTTACTCACTACATGCATTAATGGCGGGTGTGTGTCTACCTTGAGTGCAGATGAGGACACGTTTGAGCTGCATTTGGCAGAGGCCGTGGAGAAGCAGATCAGTGACCTGGAGGTGAGGCAGGCTCAGCTGAGAGAGTGGAGAGCCACGCTGGAAACCTCCTGGGCTGATGCTCATAAGACCGGGGTAAGTATACAGCATGCTGCTGACTCTCCCACCACCTCTACTCCATGCGTTTCCAGGATACAATCTTCCCAGATGTCCTTCTTTCTGGCGCCGGGACACCACTGACCCTGGGTGCACCAGCAGCAGAAGACGCAAGCCAGGCCCCGGGCGAAGACCTCTCCCCCTCTGCCGCCTCCAGTCTTCAAGATCTCCATCCAAAACCACTTTGCTCCCCTCTGTGAGACAGAATGCAATGCTGTGCTCATCGGAGACTCCATCGTCTGGCACGTCCATGCTAGGTTTGCTGAAGGTAAAGTGCACACTCACTGTTTCCCTGGTGCTCATGTTCTCGATGTTTCTGTGCAGATACCCACGATCCTGAAGGCCGACAAGAGCCCCAGAGCGGTCGCACTTCATGCCGGGGTTAACAACTCTAAGCTGCGGCAGACGGAGACACTGAAGAGGGACTTCAGGAGCCTGATCGAGACGCCCTCAGCGACGATCATTGTGTCAGGACCACTCCCCAAGTATTGATGAGGACATGAAAGGTGCAGTAGGCTTTTTGCTTTAAATAAATGGTTATTGTCATGGTGTAAAAAAACAGAAACTGCTCTTTGTTAATAATTTAAAACTTTTCTAGGAGCGTCCTAGGCTTTTTTGTGCTGATGGCCAGCACCCCAGGAGAGTCTGAGCAGAACTCCTGTCGGACAACATCTCCAAGATGTTACAGTCCATATGACTAGTATTCCAATTCTCAAATAAATGAACAAAAACAACTTTTGAAGTTTGGGCTTCTAAACATTAGATCACCCACACCCAAAGTAGTTATTGTAAATTAAATGATCACAGATAATAGTTTTGATGTACTCTGCTTGACTGAAACCTGGCTCAAACCAAATGAATATAGGCTTATTGGTCTAACTTAGCCTCCACCATGCTACTGTTATATGCATGAGCTTATCTCAATGTTACCAAGAAAACAGGATACAGGTTTAACTCATTCCATATACTTCTGCTTAATGTTACTGTGACGAGTGGGGCGGGGCCGAGGGACATGGGAGCGAGGCCGGTGGAGTGATTGGAGATGAGCTACACCTGTTCGACCCACCGGTCTCGAGGCCCACGGAGGAGATGGAAGGATATAAAACTGGAGCGACGACAGTGAAGGACGAGAGAGGACCAGGCCTGGGCTTTTAGTTGTGTTTTGGTTTTTATTTGCGCACACCAGTCGTCCGTGAGGGGCTGGTAAGCTGTTTTGTGTTTGTTTTGTAATTAAAGTTTCATTTTGATTGTCCGCCGGTTCCCGCCTCCTTCTTCCCGATGATTAGCAAGGTTGAATTCATTACAGTGGTGCCGAGGCCCGGGAGAGGGAGGGACGCGCTGCTGGGGATCCCTCGCCGCTGTGGTGAATCCGCGGTGCCAACGAGCAGGCGAGGAGTGTGCCGCCATGGACGCTTGAGGCGGTGGACTGGAGTGAGTTGCAGGGTACGGGCGAGCTCGCTACCGGCCGCCCACGATAGGGAGGGGCGGCTGCCGTCCGTGAGGGAGCGGAGGAGTCTGCGCCGTTCGCCAGGGGGCCGGAGCCTGCTGCCATCCGCCGGAACGGGGAGGAGCAGGGAACGGGGGACTCCTGCCGGCTGCCCAAAATCGGAGGAGCCGTCGCCGTCCACCGGGCGGCGGAGGAGTGTCGTGCCGTCTGCCGAGGGCCGTCCAGTGCCACCGCCAGGCACCGCGGAGGAGATCGCCCAGCTGGTGGAGGGCCGAGCAGCGGTGCGTCTGGGAACCGGATTTTTTTTTTCTCCTCTCTCCCCTCTCTCGTCTCTGTCGCTCCTCCTTCCATCTCCTTTTCTCTCGCCTCGCCTGTCCTACCCCCAGGTTCCCGCAGGTCCCCGTGAGCGGTCCCCCAGGAGGGAGGGGGGGGGGGAGTAGAGTGCAGTCTCGGGAGTACCCCCCGGCCTGCGAGGGGCGATGGGGGTATGTGACGAGTGGGGCGGGGCCGAGGGACATGGGAGCGAGGCCGGTGGAGTGATTGGAGATGAGCTACACCTGTTCGACCCACCGGTCTCGAGGCCCACAGAGGAGATGGAAGGATATAAAACTGGAGCGACGACAGTGAAGGACGAGAGAGGACCAGGCCTGGGCTTTTAGTTGTGTTTTGGTTTTTATTTGCGCGCACCAGTCGTCCGTGAGGGGCTAGTGCGCTGTTTTTTGTTTGTTTTGTAATTAAAGTTTCATTTTGATTGTCCGCCGGTTCCCGCCTCCTTCTTCCCGATGATTAGCAAGGTTTATTTCATTACAGTTACACTGTCAGATATGCAAAAGAAATCTTTTGTATCTCTTGCTCTGGCTACTGTGTACAGACCGTACGGACAGATTTCCTAAAAGAATTTGCAGATTTCCTCTCAGACCTATTGGTTACTGTTAAAACGCTAATTGTCTAAGATTTTATCACTCACATAATCCAAATGATGTATTAGGACTTGCGTTTAATGACCTAATAAACTTTTGGAGTCAAGCAAAATGTCACCGGGCCCACTCATTGTCAACATCATACTCTAGATTTAATTATATTGCATGGAATCAATCTTAATGATATAGATCTCGTACCTCAAAGTGATGATGTTACTGACTGTTTCCTTGTTTGGTACATGCTGTGTATTACTGTTATAAACTATATGGCTCTGCGTTATCATCCAGGAAGAACTATTGTTCCAACCACTAAAGATAGATTCACAAATAACCTGCCTAATTTATCTCAACTGCTCTGTGTACCCAAAAATATCCGCAAAATCATAGAAAATAACCAAACCAATCCAATTTTTTATTTAGCACAGTGGCTATATTAACAAAATAACCAGACACCACCCGATCTAAATATTCCCTCACAGTTTATAGAAATTACTTTATGAATTTATTCACTGATAAAATAGATAGCATCAAAAATACAAAAACAAATGTAGAATCTGCAGCATCGTGTAATTTCTAATGTAATATCTAAATTAGTATTCAAGGTATTCAAGGGCAGGCTGGTTTAGATCCTACCTGTCCGATCGTTACAACTTTGTTTATTTAAACGTGGAGTCATCTCATTTATCACCAGTAAAGTATAAAGCACCACATGGATCTGTCCTAGGTCCCCTGCTATTTTCAATATACAGTTGCCCCTTGGTAATATTAATAGAAAATACGGGATTAGTTTCCACTGTTATGCTGATGATACTCAACTATATATTTTAACAAGACCAGATGAAACTTCTAAATTATCTAAGCTAACAGAGTATAAAAAATTTAAAAGATTGGATGAAAAAATGATTTTCAATTAAATTTGGATAAGACAGATATTACTTGTCCAAAAAAAATCATATTTCCCATGTTACAAAAACAGCATTCTTCCATCTTTTTCAAACATTGCCATGCTACGAAACATGTTACCTGTTTCTGATGCAGAAAAGCTTGTTCATGCATTCATGACCTCTAGACTGGACTGCTGTAATGCACTTCTAGGTTGTTGTCCTGCATCTTCAATAAACAAGCTACAGGTAGTCCAAAATGCACTGGCTAGAGTCCTTACCAGGTCAAGAAAATCTAAACATATTACCTCAATTTTACAGTCTCTGCACTGACTAACTATTAAGTTCCTTATCATTTACAAAATACTCTGGACTTTTGGTATCTAGGATAGCAAAGTTCTCTAAAGGAGGTAGAACTTTTTTGCATTTGGCTCCCAAACTCTGGAATAGCCTTCTGATAGCGTTCAGGGTTCAGACACACTCTCTCTGATTGAATTTATGTTAAAGACACCTCTCTTTGGCCAAGCATTCAAATAATGCATCTCATAACCTGAACTGCAGTTATATCTATTCAGATGCACATTATTATTATTTAGCTTGGGTAAAAAAAAAATTGTATTTTGCTTTGTTGGAACAGCAACTACTCTAATCATGTCTCTATTTCTTTCTCTGTTGCTGCCGTGGGTTTTACATCCCGTTGTATCTAGGATTTACCCAAGCTTCAGTCTGGATCCAGAACACCTGAGAAGAGATGAGAGATGCCAACCCCTCAGAGGACCCCAGATGATGCCAACCCCCAAACCACATACAGAACTACCAAATTTTGCTATAACTTGGATTGCAACATATAATAATTGTTGTTAATAGTGTTCATTATCTGTTTGATTACATCTTCCATTGCTTTTTCTGTACATTTTGTGCCATATGTTCAATAACTGAGATAATCACCACTGATAAGCTACTACTAAATATATTCTAGAAACCTAATTTTCTGTAAAGCAATGATTTGAATCGTGAAAAGCACTATACGAATAAACTTGAATTTCATTGAATTCTGGGGGACTTTACCTTGGAAAGCAGCCACTGTGAAGAAGGACAAACACAAAGTGCGTATCTGTAGGTAACCAACATTTATTTACCATTATCAACTTTACAATAAAACCAGTAACATCTTTAAACATTAGCAAAATAAAGAACAAAATTGGTCAAATGTATTTACAGAGACCAAAAAGCAGATCAAGGCTCACATTTAACACATAACAACTCTGCTTCTTTTAAAACTTCAAATGTGAACATAGCAAGCTCAAATGTGTTTTTATTTTGTTTTGTATTTTTTTTTTAAAGCCAAGATGAAAATTAAAATGCGATTTCAAAGAAACGAGACAAAGCCTTCTGGATATTTAAAATGGTTCTCTATACACCACAAAATACTTAAATTTGGGTTAAAATATAGGAATGTAGAAAGTTGGCAAGTCTTTTTCGATTTCCTTTTTTTTAACAGTCATTTTATGTGGTGATGTTGATCTTGCACAATTCATTGGTAAAGTTGCATCTATTCTGTGGTGGGCTTGAAAGATGCTCCTCCTTGATCCCATCCTCAACTCACTCTTGTGTTGACATCCCGCTTCCAAGAGGTTTCGGCCTTCCACATCTTTGAGCCATTATCAGGGAAGTGAACTAGTGAATCTAGTCTGTCATTTGTTGTTAATCTTGAAGAAAGTGGCACGAGGAGTCTTTTTTTTCACATACATGTGTATATATACATATACATATATCCATGTATATATACATATGTATACATATACACATATATATAAATATATATTTTTTCTTGGAAAAACAGTTCACAAAGTCCTTTGTGAAGTACAATCACTCCTTCTGTTCGGATGGTGCGGGTGTTGAGCCGGTCTCCTCTGTTGGTTTTGTGGGCTCTGCAGCAGGTGCAGCAGCCTCTTCCTTGGGGGCAGCCGGTTCCTCAGCCTTGGCAGCGGGTTCCTCGGCCTTGGGGGTCTCTGCCGGGGCGGGTGTCTCCTCAGCCTTGGCCTCCTCCTCTTTCTTCTCCTCAGCGGCCGCCCCGTTCTCCTCGGGCTTCTCTTCGGTGACCGGAGCGGCATCAGCGGCGGCCTCTTCCTTCACCTCGGCGCTCTTCTTGTTCTTCTTCAGCGAGATGCCCTTGAATTTGAAGGAGTTCTTAAGGGAGAACTTCTTCTTCTTCTTTTTGGGGGTCTCCTTGGTTGCCTCGCCCTCAGGTTTGGCAGCCTCTCCCTCAGCGGCAGGTGCTGGCTCGATGGCATCACCGGCTCCAGCCTCAGATTCCTTGGCTGCCTCCGCAGAACCGTTGGTGGTGGCGGCATCTCCCTCTGCCTTGGCAGAGACGTCACCATTGGTCTTAACGTGGCCGTTCTCCTGAGAAAGGAAAATGAAATTGTCAGTTTAAAAATGCAGCACAAACCAATATAGATCAATATTTACTATGGGTCTACTATATATGTAGCAGGGCATTCCTTGAATCGTCGACGGACACATCAGTGACTCGTCACGTAAATAATGCATGTCTTCGAGGTGACGCCTTGCAGTAGCGCGCACCGCCGAGCGAGGGCGGTAGAAACACACACAACTCACACAATGCCGACCGAGACAGACGGCAGCTTTGGAACAAAAGACTGAGATCGAAAAAATTTCATTGAGCTTAATTCACTATTTACTCATCGACGATGGAATAACTACAAACATCGAATTAAAAAAGTGACTTGAAATATAAGTACATTCATTGATAAGAATGGGTTTTTGTCACATATAACCCCAAAAGCTTGACCAAATGTCGACTCTCGTCTGAGTGTCTAGACTTTAAAGCCCGAGCGTCTGCAAATTAAGACTCCACAAGATTCACAAAAAAAGCACAATCCGATATAATATAATTTAGAATGTAAAGAATAAAACAAAAATCATAATAAATAAATAATAAACAAAACATAACATGATATATGTATCCATTTTAATATAAGAATACTATAATAAATATAAAGAAAAAAGGGAAATGCTTTTAAAACATGACACTATATTCTCAAATACCAATTACAACCAAATTTTCCAAATTGATCGCAACCCCCTGCTGTTAACCCATGCATAGTGAATACGTGCAGCATCCTCCTACACGGGCATTAAATGGAGATCTCATGGCAACAACACCGACCTTCTCCGAGCGCTAGAAACAGACTTGAAAGACCAAAATAAATAGTGAACAAGCATTAAAAAAGCATCCATTTTTCAGCTCGAGACAGAAAACCGTGTCTGGTCAGCCCCAATGTAAATTGCGTAATGAAATCATTAGGTTTTCCAGCGTGCCACGAGACATGAAATAATAAATAAGAGCGTGCATGAATGGCAAACTAACATTTCCTTCTTTTTCACTACAAATCACCGCCTTCACTCTTTTCACCGCACTCGGAGCGATGGTTAAATCGCAACTCTCGCTGAAGCACTTGTTGGTCAGATGTGGGTGTGTCGCAGATGAAGATGAATTACCTGTCCGTTAGTCTTGACGGCAGCCGGGTCAGCATCGGCGGCTTTCCCCTCCACAGCCACTCCTCCCTTTGATGCCTGGGATCCCATTATGCTTAATGTGGTTTTAAAGTAAATTAAAAAGAACTCAAATTCAGGAAGGTGGGGAAAAAAATAATCCAGACCAACGGGTGTAGCGTGCATCCAAGGGCACAAGGAAAGCGTGATTTATTTTTTTCCCTTTAATAAGGAAACCTCGAGATGATCCACTCCTGCCTTCCAGCCGTGAGCGTCGAGGGCGACCTACTATTACCAGTCTTGGTGTACAGCGCTTCAAGACAACCAAAGCCCCGCCCATGGGCGTGCCTCAGTAACGCCAACCAATCTGAAACACCGCCCCGCCCACTTATTTTACAGTCCATGTCCCACCTCTTTTGACTTCGCATTATGTCCAAAGAAAAAAAAAAATGGCACCAGACTGGAAAGAAGATGGACCCGACAGGGTGACTTGTTGAATTGTCTGGTTACTGAGAGCAATGGGGTTTCAGTTTAACTGAACCCATTGAACTACACCCTAAAACTAAAGCATTTAGGACTGGTGAATATGCCTGTAGTTCATTATACTCGAGTGACTGTCTTCAAAGACGACACTAGCCTACCATTTAATGATCAATATCAGTGCATACTTTCACCCACTTCTCTGATAAACAACCTGAATGCGTCATTAAACTGTTCATGGCCAATAGTGAATGCAGTGTTTACTACAGAACAGAATTAGCTAACTGTTTAGATTACACTGTAAGCTATCTTTTACATTCTGTTTTTTTTTCATTAATAATTTCTATTCTGTATAATGGTAATATGAACACAACATTTATACCTGTGGTAGCAATACAGCAGCTCATTCCAGTGTTGAATTAGAAATCAATGTATGTGACAAATATTTTATGCTTGAAATGTTTAAATGTATTGTTTTTTACAATGAACTGCATAACATGACAAATCATAAATGTGAATAAACAACAGCAAAAGTGTGATTTACAACACATGGAATAAATACTGCACCAAATAATGTTTTCATGTCACATTAATAAGTAACAGATGAATTTGCACCAGACTGCCATAAACTTTGATTGGACTCATGACCTTTGGCAATAAGAAAAGATAGTGACATCTCCTCTCTTTTAACAGTTGATAAGCCGATTTATTTTATGACCTCATCTATACACGATTTTATGGTTAGTGCATTTTATTATTTGCATTTAGCACGAGAACAGACCTGTGACCCATTTTGAGGCTTGAATCCATCAGCTGAGAAAAGCTGTTTTATTGGGTCTCACTGTTTGTATTGATGATTAGATCTTCTCAACGTGCCACCAAGGATTCCCTGAGATATACTGTATTATATAACATATAAATCTTTATCCATTTTTTTAACATTCTCTTTCTCCTCCATTCACATATCCTTGTTATTTTTTTTTTTTTTTAATAATTTCTCTTTGGCCTTGTAAATGACATAAAGTCTAAACTGTTAGTGGTGGAATGCGAGGCATGTAAACGCTCATGAAGAATGTTTCACCGTATCTGCATCTCGCCACTTTCTCAGAATGTCCAGAACCTCAGGGAGGGGGAACGGGGCAGAATACAGTTTTTGTGTGTGTCAGATGAGAGAATCTAATGAATAAGCTCATGTATTGAAACAGTCTCCTCTTCTTCCCCAGGGAGAGAGTCAGGGGGGTTGGGTGTGATGGAGTGTGTGTGTGTGTGTATGGGGGGGGGGGCTTTTGTGATGTGGTTCATTTTCTTGATGATGGGTCAGGACACATCACCTCATCATCCATGCATCAGACTCTTGCTTTCCCCTTTCCTAATGACTGAAAGGCCAATATTGTCACCAGATCATTTGAAAGTTGGAGGGAAGAGTAAATGGTAAATCGACAGTGAAACCTGCAGTTCACACCTTCCATACAACAGAGAATCTGTTTTGGTCTTGGTTTTTTAATCCCTGTGAAGATGGGTTCAATTCCCAGGGAACATACATACTGGTAAAAATATGTATAGCCTTAATGCACTGTAAGTCGCTTTGGATAAAAGCGTGTAAATGCATAAATGTAAATGCATGGCCAGCTCCTGCAGGAGCAACATATTGCATATGAATGTCAATGGGTGTGTTGTTATGCCAATAATAGGCCCATCAGGCTGTGCAGGGCAGGGCAGGTGAGAACTGGTTTTCAGTCACCGTTGAGCCCTGTGACTGTTTTGACCACAGCAGGGAGCGAGAGATGAGGATGGTGATGGTGTAAATTTGGGGGTTGATTGCCCTACAGCATTATGGACTCAAATGACTCTAGATGCTGACTTTACAGAATCCAGTTCAGGGGACACTGGGGGAAATTTGCCAAGGAAGGAATAAATGACACATTCAAGTCTCATAGAATTGTTCCCAACCATAGCAGGGGTTTTTTTTTTTTTGGTAGGCTCAATGGTCATCACTTTGACCTTTAGGTCAAGTGAGCAGAGTTCACATTCCTCTGAGTTTCCCTGATCCCCCTTGGTGCCTTTAACAGGCTTCTGAGCTGATGTGCTGCCCATCTCAGTGGAAATATCTCAGCATTTATCAGCCTTTTGTTACACGTGCCATGTTAAATCTAAATAACCATGGGATGTTATCCCATACTGGTATTACTTATTTTAATTTATATGCACAAATAGAGCAATACATAATATTAAATAGCAATTAATCTACAATCAAAAATGCGGTGTCAGAAAGGTTTTTTGATGTTTTTGAAGGAAGGAAGTCTTTTATGCTCTCCAAGGCTACATTTATTTGATCAAAAGTACGGCAAAACAGTAATGTGAATTATGATTGCAATTAAAAATAACTGTTTTCTATTTGAATTTTCAGCATCATTACTCTTGTCTCCAGTTTTCATACAATACAGTTTTCTTCTTTGATGATTATAAAGTTTTAACTGCATTTATGTTAATTGTTTTTTTTACTTTAAAGATGTCTTTGCTCTCACATTTGATATGCAATCCACATTTAAAAAAAACATAAAAAAACATAAATTGTACATTTTATTAATTCATTGGAAAAATCTTTAAAATATGAATAATGTTACACTGAAATGTGATATTCTTGAGAGATGACAAAAGTTGTCAGAGATCAAAGATCAAATGTGTGACACGCTGTGAACTGATTCATAGAAATGAATCAAACTTGAACAGTTTAAACATTTAAGGTTTCATTCTGAGGTGCTACTGAAACATCTAAACTCCTTCTCACACTTGGGAGTCACGAGACAAGGAAGAACTGTCAAACTATATTCTAATGAATGGGCTGTTAGAAAACCTTTAACTTTAAAGTAATAGGCATTGTTTTTCTGTGCATCTAGAATTTGTAATTTCTTCATTTTGATCTTGGAGAGATTGTGGAGAGAATCATTCCATCCACAGTGAGGGAAACAACTATAGATAGGCAGATAACAGAAAACATGTCTGTGTGTGTCATGGAGGAAACATGGACTAAACAACAGCATGCTCTCAGGAGCATGTGAGCTCTAGCGTGTGATCGATTCGAGCCATGATAATTGTATAGAGTATGTTATTTTGCATAAGACCAAGGGCAAGATTCCATGACAGCAGCACTCAGGGTCTCTTTCGGGTGTGAGAGGCGAGAGCTTTGAGACAGTGCACTTTTAAACTTTAAACTCAGCTGTCTGGAAGAGAAGTCAGCACATGTTTTTGCTCCAGTGTCCCCTGAGCAAACTTCCCCCCCGATTAAGGGGAGGTGCATGACCCACTCCAAACTCTGTCTATTTCTTATGCTTAATAGCATATCTCTTTCTCTCTAAGATATGGCCTATGGGCAGTTGACTGGTTTCTGCCATACTTAACGTGGGGCATCTTATCTTTTTCTTATTTTTTTTTCTCTTCAAAACACTCAATGGGCCTTTTTGTGTGGTTGCCCAGATTTCATGCCTGAACACAGAGTGAGATTTATATCCTCAAAGGCCCTATTGTTCTCCATTCAGAAGGCAACTGATGAGCATCACAAGCTGGGATGAGGGGAGGGAAGAGAGAGAGAGAGAGAGAGAGAGAGAGAGAGAGAGAGAACCAGAAGAGAGATGTAACATTGTATTGCTTAATAAATCGATTTATTACAAATTACTCACTCAATACAGTTTCAGACATAGTCAACTTTACACAAACATCCCTTTTTCTTCTTCCTATTAGCCGAGAAATCTGACTAAACCGTTTTGCCAACAGTGAAAATGTCTGCTTTTACAAAAGAATGTTGCCAACTAGATTTTTTTTCTTTTTCAGAATTTTCTGGTTTTCGCATGTTTCCACATCAGAGGTGACTTTCAGCTCATTAAACGCACTCTGCAATTATCTAAAACGTCTGCTGCTTTAATCTGGACGCCGTCCTTGATCAGTAAGACAAGATAAGAATCTCCGGAGACAATGGCAGCATATGGCATCGCTTTTTATGAGACAGATGTTCAACTCAGGCAAGAAAATAATTGTGATTTTAGCTTTGAGCTTTAGTATCCTGGAGGGTCAAAAGGCTAAAATGTCACTCAGCTCTGGGACATTTTTCTAGATGTTTCGTATAAGGACTGACTAGCATAATAATCAATATAATAAACTATCTAGTCTGGATAGAGTCACAACACAACACAAAGTCAATGGGATTTAATGTTTCATTTACATTTATGCATTTATCAGACACTTTTATCCAAACAAAAAACATATTTCTAAATAGTTTTGTTCTCCCCAGAACAAAGTCATATAGGATAAGATAGGAAAGAAATAAGGGCAAGTAAATGATTATTCTCTCTTCTCTCTCTCTCTCTCTCTCTCTCTCTCTCTCTCTCTCTCTCTCACACACAAACACAAACACACTCACACAATTCATATTTTTCTTTACATTTTGTTATGATTATAGCACTAGATTATAACACTATAGATTATAACACTATTCACGAATAACTAGTTGCTTATTAGCATGCTTATTACTTGAATATGGCTGTTTATTATAACTTATAAAGCACTTTGTTTCACCATGTTCTACATCCCTTGATCCTACCCACCCAGTAGTTAAACATAACTACTACAACAACTACATTACTAAATAGTAATAAGCAACAAATTAGGAGTTTATTGAGGGAAAACTCTGTATTGAAATGAATATGTGTTCTCTAATCTAAAGTCTTTTGTTGAACTTCCCCTTTAAGCCAGGACTTTTTACCATCACCAACAGTAAAGTCCCTAAACAAGGGACTTTAATCCATCAAACATTCCCTACAGTTGGCAAATGTTAGTTCTGTATCGCCACTGACCCTGGAAAACACCTGCTGTACCCACATGTACAATAAGAAGCATTGGTGATGCTTTGACAGATACACACCCCACCTGTGTTTGCAAACTAACTAGCATGTGGTAGAGCCTAAGGTGCTTTCTGCACTGTGACAGTCACTGGGAATCCCTCAGATGAGATCATTATTTCAACATATACTCTCAGAGCGTGGCTTTCAAATTCGCTTGTGTCACATCACAGCCATGTCAGTTTCTGCTTTTACTTTCCCTTTTTGTGTAACCTCCCTACAACAGGCTACATCAGCAGTATCTGAGAAATTCCAGAGTGCAAATTCCAACAAATAGGCCAATTAGCCATTAAACAGAGTGAGATCAAATTTACACGGGCATTTCTGCTTCGGTAAGTACCCAGCTATTCATTGAGTGGAAGGTCCTATATTACATTAGAGGTGACTGTTGACCATCTAATAGTGTTTGCTTCGTATTTGCGTGCTCATTCTGCAAGAGCCGAGCCCTTCTTGATAACCCAGCTGTTTAAATCACAACAAGGTGGATTTGTTATTTAAATGTTATTATCTACCACCTATCACACATTCTCCTGACCACTAATGAGCCGGACAATGGCCCTCATGTCCTTTAGCATGGAGACACTGAAATGTCTGTCTTTCTGCAATCTCCAAATGAGAAAAATGGTTTGTTTACTGCATGGAGGAGAGATACTGTGAATTGAATTACGACACTGCTTAAGCTGTCTGCGCATTGTGAACAGATGCATGTCTTTCGAATGCTGCTGCTCTCTGGCCCCCTTCACACCTGGATTTTGGTGATTGGTTCATAATCGGATTTAGCTGCATTAAAAGCCAGGTCACAGCATAGTGTGATCGAATCACTGAAACCACATTCACTTATACAATTATGAGTAAAAGCAAATGCATTTTCAGTATCTGCATGTACAGCGGTTCTAGAAAATAATCACCTCCCTTTAAAATAAGCACATTTTGTTGCTTTGCAGCCTGAAATAAAGACAGACACAGTTGTTTTGTCCAGCTGTATTTACTCTGTGCAACTTATAACATTCAAGTGATTGAACACCAACAAATCAGAAAAAATAAATAAAAAATAACAGAAACACTGAGTTTGAAAAGTATCATACTCCCCTCCTAAAAATTACATCTAAACTAGGGTGTAGCTAATCACCTTTGCAATGGCACACAACGCAATTTGACATTCAACTGTGATCAGCTATGCTCATTTTGATTAGCTGAGCATGAAAAGAGCTTTACTAGAGCATTTCAGTTCTTGTAGTGCAACTGAAGCAAACAATCAACTATGGGTGACAAGGCATTGTCAAAAGATCCCTGGGATAAAGTTGTGGGCAGGCACAATTTAGAAGATTGAAACAATAAAAAAATATATATATAATGCTTTATTAATGCATAGAAGCACATTGAAGTATTTTTGTTGACACAGACCTTCCCTAATCAGGATGTTGCTCCAAACTAGATGAAAGAGGCAGAAGGAAACTGGTCGGAGAAGCAACCAAGAGGCCTAAAGCAACTCTGAAGCAGTCACAGGGATTTATGACAAAGACTGATCATTGTGTGCCTGTGACGACATTATCACAAATCATCCACACATGTGGCTTGTATAGGAGGGTTGCAAGAAAAAAGCAAGGAGCAAGGAGGACTGCCACATGCAGTCACGGCTGAGCTTTGCCAAAATGCACCTTGAAGATTCTGAAGCAGATGAGACTAAAATTTAATTTAATTGAAATTATTAATACACCAAACTAAATGTCTGGCGGAAATCCAAAAAAGTTCACCATCCAAATAACAGCATTCCTCCAGTAAAGCAGGTTTCTCTGCAGCAGGGACTGGAGCACTTGTCAGGATAGAAGGAAAAATTGATGGTGAAAAATACTGTCAAATTCTTGAGAAAAATCTGCTGCCTTCAGCCAGAAAGTTGTCAACTTGAAGAAGGTTTACCTTCTAACATGACAATGACCCAAAGCACAGAGCAAAACTGACCACACAATGGTTGAAGGAGAAAAAGGTGAATGTCCTTGAAGGCCTAGTTACTGTAAACTCAATTGAAAATCTGTGTAATGACTTGAAGACTGCAGTCCACAAACACTCACCATCAAATTTAACCGAACTTGAGCAGTTCTGTACAGAAGAGTGGGAAAATATTGCACAATCTAGATGTGCAAAGTAAGAAGAGACTTAGTAGAGACTAAAGGCTGTAATTAAAGCAAAAGGTGATTCAACAAAACACAAGGGGTTAAATAATTTTTGCTTTGCAGCCTAAAATGGTATTAAAATAGTACTGTAAAATATTTAAATTACCTGTCAATGGTTTTTATATCATGTAAATTATTATTTTGAATTTTTACGTCAATGTTTTTAATATTATGTAGATGATGAATTACTAATGATAAAACACAAGCACCTAAATATTGTTTTACACATTGTTAGGTAAGTAAGATTGTATCTTGAAATGCAATATGTAAATACAATACACTGGAGCTAAAGAATATCTATGTACTATTGAGATACAAAATGCATGCTTATGTCAGGCATAAAATGGACTTCTCCTTGTCTCAGAAACCTCACACACCTCTGATTTCACCTACCACATGAAACCACTGTATTCAGAGTGTAATTCAGAGAACTGTGATTCTCTCTGTGTATAGATTCCACGAATAGCCTAAGGCTAGAGATTGATACAAGGAGCACAATGCAGACACAGGTGAGTCGGGAGATAACATGCAAGCCAGCCAGATTGTTCCAACCACTGTCATTTTGATGGACAGTGAGCAGAATAGATTTAGGTGCACTGTCCAACCATCTTCCAAAACCCTTGAATTTAATAATAATAATAATAATAATAATAATAATAATAATAATATATATTAAAAAATATCCCTGTCCATCTTTGGTCTATCACCGTTCTCCTTCTATTAATGGCTTCGCTCCTGTCCCCAATTTTCATTCTGTTTTCTCCTCTCAGCTTCTCATCTTGGACTAGAACTGGGAGAGCAAGAGAGAAACGTGAGGACGTGGGCTAAATCTACTCACATGTATCTAAAGGATATTTTTATATTCAAGCGTGGGGCAGAGCTCCCCCCACACACACATTCACCCACACACACAAGCACATGAGGAAGTGAATGAGCCATTATAGGAAACACATCCGCATTCAGTAGACACATCTGATCAAAGACAGTTGGCATAACAAATTATCATTTTGAGTTTTCCAATTATAAGCAAATTTTACAGTTAAATTAAATTAATATTGTTTATATAAATAAGTATTATATCAACCACCTATTACAATCTAGTGATGGCTTAGCATCTAAACACCCTAAAGACAGCCTAGTAATACCTTAGCAACTATCCAGAACACCATAGAATGACCCCATGTAATGTTTTTGCAAAATCAGAACCAGAACACCCAAGTAATGCCTTATCAACCACCCAAAATATCCTAGAAACGTCCTAATATTGTCCTAGCATCCACACAGAGCTCAATTAATGACAAAACAATCACTCACAGCAATCTAGTAATGCCTTAGCAACCACTAAACACACCTTAGAAACACATTAGTAATGCCTTAATAACTACCAATAACACCCCAACAACACTACAGCAAAAATCCAGAACACCTACAAAGTGTAATGTCGCAAGCAACCAGTCTGAGTCAGTCATTCTGGACACTTCTACACTGTCAAACGGGAGTCATGCTTACTCACTGTTGATCACTTATAAAATGATGCACAACTTTTTGTTTTCAAGACTATATGGGTTGAAACGCACAACTGATTCATTTTAAACACATCAACCTGTTGTTCAGTTTTCGATTACGCTGTGTGTTTTGGGTTGGTGCAGTTACACGGCTCACACAAACAAGCCTGTTCACAGGTTTGTCGTATTAATATGGTCAGTGGTGCGTTCTCGTGTCAGAAAGGAATTGTACTCTTCGTTGCTTAACAGCGCTGTGGACACAGAATTGTGTAACCCAGTTTGTGAATGTGTGATCGTGTGTGGGTATGTGTAGAGCACTAACACTTATGCTAGCAGATATACAGGCTACATTCTCATTTTGCTATTACTGGATGAGACAAAATGACCAGATGAAAGACACTGTAAAATATTTCAAGGTTATAAATATAACAATGATTAAGTTCATTTTAAAAGATAACAACATTTCAGTCATTCTATTTAGAATTTCACACGCAATTCAATGTTACTTCCATGTTCCTTGTAAATATTAGTGAAACGTACTAGCAATGTCCGATCAAAAAGTGTTTTACAATTTTTTTTCTTCAATATCAGGCACATACAAGAACCGAAGCAGCCGGTTCTCTCTAACCCTGGAGGTTGCAGACACCTTCATCGACAGAAAAGAAGAAAGCACTCCTGCTGACTGCATTGCATGGTGCTTCACTGGCCAGCACAGTTTGGCATTTTTAAGGGTGATGTCCAACATGAAAGCATGTGTGAGGGAGGAAGGGAGATTTAGAGAGAGAGAACAGTGATGGTGAATAACACGATGGCACACTGACCCAGTAATGCTGCAGCTGCACTGCCAGTGGGCCTGCTCTGCCCTACTGAACCGCAATGATTCTCCCCCATACTAAACCCATGCACACACATTCACACCCAGCTGTCGCTTATTTTGTCTGCTCATAATAACCCCCTAGTACATGCACAATGATGAAGATAGAGTAAAGACAAGACAGAGCTGTTTATGAGCGGAAAACATGCTTTAACAAAGCGCAGACAGTGTAGACGCGGGACACACAGCCTCCTTTTCCACCCGCAGCACAAAGAAACAAAATGGAGGAGCGACATGCAGAAAAGGCAGGCATTTAAATGATGGAGCTGTGGCTTTTGAGTTTGAATGCTCAGATAGAGAATAGTGTGCTTTGGCAACCGCACTATGGGCTTTCTGGACAGAGAGATAAGCTCGATTTTGGTTGACAGAGGCTAAATCTAATTAATGTCAAATGAACAGAGCGGTAACCCTCCCTTGTATATGGCGTGGTGTGTGTGTAAGAGAGCAGGAGGATGGTGTCACATGATTCTGAGGTGAAGAGCATCATCTCTCCTGCCAAGAGCAGTAATGAGGAAGTAATGAGAGATAGTTTCTCTCTGTTCTTGTCTTGTCTTGTTATCGTGTCATTCTTATGCTTTTGAAATAAGACTCTTATATTTCTCCAAAGCAGCATTTATGTGATCAAAGATACAGTGAAAATGAAATATGATTCCAATTTAAAACAGTTTTCTAGTTTTAATGTATTTTAAAATTTAATTTATTTCTGCAAAGCTGAATTCTCAGAGTCACCGCTCCAGTCTTTAATGTCACATGTTCCTTCAGAAATCATTGCAATATGCTGATTTGCTTCTCAAGATTTTTATTTATTTATTTTATAAATGTTTAAAACAGTTGTGCTGCTTATTGTTTCTTGCTTTTATATCCTTCTTTAAAAAAGAAGCAATCAACTATTAACCCATTAATGCCTGCATATTTCCTCAGATATGTCTTTGTGGGCATACATCTCTTTATGGACACTGTCATTGACATCTGACAATGTTCACTAAAGTCTCTAAATGACTACATAAGGCAGCATAAAAAAAATAAAAATACACTATACAGCACATCCCTAAGATTGTCAGCCTGCTAGTTGTTGACAATATCTCTAGTATCTGTAGTTGCCCATCATATAGTTACAGATGGAAAAAGAACAGTGAAGCCTTTGGCAACTTTAGTGAGCTTCAAAAGGTTAGGGCTGCAGGCAACTGAAATTTCCAAAGAGATTTTCTTCCAATCTATCATGCCACTTTTCCAGTAACAGGATGCTGAGGGCTAATCCAGTGCCCGATTCAATGCATTTCCTATGAAGAGGCTGGAAAAGCTGGCCCAATACAAGCACCATCTCAGATGCCTGAAACTGATGCAACACAAAACTAGATATCTTTCATTTATAATATATGATCAAAAGACTAGAGAAAGTGCAGAGAGTGTAGAAAAGTTGAGAAATGCTTAACTTTATGCAAAAATGGAGTGGAATGCCAGTCAGCTACAAATAACAGGTAATGATTGTCTTCAAGAGCTTTTGCTAGATTTAGTGCATAAAACAATGTGTGTTCTAAAATTGGCCTAAAAATATTAAACATGTTTGATATCCTGCAACAGGATGGGATCAAAGTCTAAAGCAAAAAATTTGGAGTCTGTGACCATCATACACTACATGATTTACTGTGAAATCTGTCAATTCAAATAAACATACTGGCTCTGAATTTGGCAACTAGTGTCGACTTAAACTGTGAATCGGGGGAAAATCAGGGTAAAAGTTGTGTAGTGTATTCCAACCTTACGTTCTTCAGGATCACTTGATAAATCACAGGCTGGTGTGTTGAAGTAGGTTGGAAAACGACTTTGCAGGACAGTGGGTCTCCAGGAGCAGGTTTGAAGGTCTAGGGTTTACACATTGGATGCACTGCAGCTGTTCTCAAAACTAATTAATAAATAACTAGTAAATAACTTGTAGATAATAATTTTGCTGTGTGAGTAGGTTATGTATCATTGTTCAGCTCTCAAGTCAGTGAAAACACAGGCCATTTTCTGAGAGAGGTTCTGTCAGGTGCTCCAGGACAATTTTGGTTGCTTACTCTGGCTTTTTCCTGAGCACACATAGTTAATTTAGTTTTCAAACTCCACCAATAGTCTTTTTCTATAAAGTGCATAGTAAATTTCCACATGAGCAGCATTCAGTTTTTAGGATGAGCGGCACCAGCGCTCCCTTTGCTTCTTTTTGCTTTCCTCAAAGAAATGCAGAACAAATGAAGCAGTGGAAGCAGGCCATTATTTGCTCTTTTGTGCAGATGAAAACTATATTAAAGGTTCTCTCTCTAACTCAATGTGAATGGCAGCCAAAATAGGTCACCATGCAACCAAAATTTGAGGGAGAACAACCCTCATGGCAAAGGAACTCGAGAGATGAGCCAGGAGATGTCTGGAAAGCCGCCCCGTCCCACTGCGTTGGAGGACATCACAAACCATTGCTGCATATTAACCCTGAAATGACACTGAAGCCTTTGGGATGAGTTCCTCTCACTTATTGTGTATGCTGCAATAACAAAACAGCTGTTATGACTCAGTATGGCACGGTGCCATCACCAAAATAGTCAGCTTAGAAGAGGAAGTGGCTACATGGAGGATCTGAGGAAGTAGCCTTGTTGGGGACTGTCACAACAGCTTGCTATTTTCATAATGTTTGTAGGCCTACAGTATCTGCAGATGCAAATGCTGCTTCAAAGTGACCGCTTGCTGACTGCGTCTAAAAACTGGCCTCGTTAACCCCGCTCTTCACAGGGGTGCGAGACTGAGCACAACCAGCCAGAGCAGGATTTGGTTGATCAGTGGTGACCTGGGCAAATTTGAGAATTGGATGAATGCTTATGTGGCATTATGTGGCAGTTCTGGGCGATTTGCACTTTTCCTTCTCTGCCAGCACATGGGTTTGACCTCTCTAAAAGCCATGGTCATAGCCTCATTGTCGATACAGTTGCCCTAATTAGACAACAGCTCAATCCAAATGACTGTTTACCAAAGCTTATAGATTTAATTAAATGTTCATGTCCTTTTCAATGGCAATGATTGTGCAGAGCTGGTACAACAGTATGCTTTGTGAGACAGTCATTAAAACTCTTTATGGGACAGTTAGTGGGGGTAGATGCAACAGCGGTTGAGCTCTCCGGGTTCGGAGCAAGCCTTAAACAAGTCAGGCTTTGTGAAGTTGCAGTCTTTGAAGTAAGCGAGATGCACTGACAGTCCCGTGCAGGAAGGCTGCCACGAGCTCGTCCCTGTTTTGTCCCTCCCACTACCCTTTGCTCCTCAGATAAGATTGCTTGATGACAGATATTGTCACAATGCCCTGTCAGAATCTCACTGTCCTACTGGGGTTAATAATAACATCTGTGGATTGTGTTCAGGCTCATCAAATCATAAAAAGGGGCTGGGTGCAGGCATGTTCAGAGTGCAGGATAAGAAAGATAAGAAAAACAGAGTAATATAAAATGGAAGCATAGAAATTGCAATAGTTGGGTCATGCTATAAAACTGGTGCATGAAATGTGTTTTTACATGTTTAAACATTCAGTCAAATAACGTCACAAAGTGATATTAAATTATGCTGTGCAATTTCAAGTAAAAAAAATAAATAAATAAATGGATGTAATAATGTCTTCACATAAGTAACAGGGCTGAGAGTTTTACAGTGTAATTTTAAATTACAAAACTTGTGCTTTAGGCTATGAAACTACAAAATACTTATTAGAAATAATATTTTATACTGACTTTCCACTGAAATCCACTTTTAAGTTATTATTTGCTTACTATACAGAATTATGGTAACAGGGCTGACATTTTAGGATCACATTTACTTATGCTTTAAGAGCTCACTCCTTGAAAGTATCATAATGTCATTATGAAAAGTATTTTTTTTCTCTGTGAAGTACTTTAATAACTGTCACTCACATTTTTTTAACAAAATATATACTCGGAAGTCTTAGACCTTTCCAACGATATATAGTTTGTCAAGATTAGATTAGATTTAATTGTAATATAGTGAAGTAAATGTAGGCGTCCCTTATACGGGACGGGGTGACAGTTAAAGGGTTAAATAGGGGAAAAATTATAGTAACTGGGTTGACATGTTTCCCAGGGAAGAAAAGACTATTAGTAATGCAAATAAAATCGAATTATGTATACAGAGAAAATCAAATCAAAATGTTTGCTGTTATTAAAATAGAGATATGTACAACTGTTTGAAAGTTTGGGGCCAGTAAGATTTTCATTGAAAGAAAAGGACACAATAAATTGATAAAAAAATGACAGTAAAGACCTTTATACTATTTCAAATAAATTATATATTTCAAATTTAAATTTTCAAAAATCATACTGACCCGATCTTTTTAACATTGGTGTATGTTTAGAAAAATGCATATATATATATATATATATATATATATATATATATATATATATATATATATATATATATATATATTTTTTTTACACATGTATGAAAGACATTAATGTATAGAAGTATATATCAAATTGCATGAATATGGTAAGATATTCCTTTAACAAAAACACTGATAATATAGTGAACACTAAATTGTAGCTATAAAATGTGCAATACAGTCCAAATGGAAACAGCACAGCAGAGAATCAGAGAATGCCGCTACAGTATGTGTTGACCAGTGAGCCACTATATTCGTCTCTCTTTAAGGAAAACAGGACTGATAGACTTTTGTCTTGCCTCATTAGCACTCTATACAATTTAAAGTAGGCCATGTTTACTTTCGATGGGCTGATAAGAACATAAATGAATTCCTTCACTCCTAGTCATAAATAAACGGCAATGACTACAAACCATTCAATGGCTCAACAAAAAGACTTCAATGACTAAATAGCTCTATTAATTATTTTAGCCACTGACAGAGCCTCATTGTGCTATTTCTCTCATACAGTTTAAATCCTGTGTTTGTATTTGCCTATCCATGGGAGAGAATCTTTTTGGATTGCTTGATCAATATCTGTCTGCAAAAAAAAAAAGATTTCTTGCCAGAGTTTGTTTGTGATTCTTTGGTATTAAGCAACACTGTAACTGTAATGTCAATAAAATCCATGGGCATATGTGTGTTCAGAACATAGAATGAAACATTTTGAGGGACTCTAGGGAATTTCTGGAATTCTCTTGAAATGCCAGGCATTTTAAGGGAGGAGTGAATGAAATCTACCCAGATGAAGATTTCATAGCTCACAAGACATAACGGAGCGCTCATGTTTCATTGTATAAACGTTATCTTAGATGTTTCTCCTAAAATTAATTCGTCAGATGACAGAAGACATGTAGTGGATTGTTTACAACAGCAAAGTTTGTTATTTAGAGGCCTATTTGCATATCAAATCCAACACATTAGGCTTTAGAGTTAAAAAACAACATTTAATAAAGCCCTCCAAAATAATTGAATGTAAAATCTCCTGAAGAGTAACCCCCTCCCACATTCCCTCTCTCTCAGCAGTGTCTCTGCAGTGGGGTGGTGTCCATGGGAGACATGCGGGGGGCTTTGTCTGACTTCTCATAGTCACTATCCCCCACTCACAGAGCTGCCATTAGAGCCCCTTCACCCAGCACAGACTAATCACTCAGTCCAGTCACCGCTTACACACTATTCCTCTCCTGCTCACTTTCTCTCCCTGAGTCTCTTCGAAATCTCATCACTTCTCCACCACCTTCCTATCTCTCAGTCATCATGTCATTTGGCAGACATTTATATAGGCTGTTTACTCATCTGACTGACAATCCGCTATTATTTGGATGTCTGATAATACTGCACGCTCTCTCTATTTTGTCCTTCATATCTCCTCTTTCCTTTTCACTCTGTACTCTCACCCTTGGGCATCCGTCCCTCCCCCTCCATGTGCCAGTTGGTGGTGGAGTGTGTGGAGAAGGAAGAGGGGAATGGCGGAGAGTGTTAGTGGGGTGTGTTGTTGATGGTAGTATTGAAGCGAGACCAGGCAGTGGTCAGTGTGTGTGCTGAGTCAATAACACTGGTCCCTGTTTTCAATAGGAACAATAGGAGGGGCAAGTGTGTGTGTGTGTGTGTATGTGAGGGATAGCGAGTGGGGGTAGGGATTGGGTAGCAATCCGACTGCTGGGATCGAGGTTTGGGTGTTGCAGACGTAATAGCGCACACACATTTTGTGTGTCTGTTTGTGGAGATAAAAGAGGAACACTTTTATAGAGAAATGTTTAATACCACAGAAATTTCATGGTGGAAAATGAATCGATTGCTTGTTCCTCTATTGAATTATCTTCCCCTCACTGATGAGCGAGGGATTTTGACTGCTAAATGCCACCAGCCCAAAGTGGCTGCCACACTGACGTACCCCACTGTCTGGGTTACAATGGGAAAGCCGGCTGAGCTCATCCTATCAGGAACTGTCAAGTCAGTAAATGCTTTTTGCCTGTTGATGTGTTGGCCAATCAGAGATGGTCCACCTAGTTAATGCTGAGCAACCAAAGACTGCAGAGCTGCTGGGGGCAAGACTGCTACACACCCCTTACTTAAGCACATCTCACCTTCAAAGCATCGGTTCCACCTTCAAAAAAATGGATCTTTGGCTTGAAGAAATAACGACTACAGAGGTGTTTCTAAGGTTTATGTAAATGTATTGCAGGAGAGTTGCCTTTTTTTAATTTAATTGTTTACGAAAGTAATGAAAAAGGTCATCTCAGATGATGTATTGTCTTTATCAACAATTTTGGAATAAAATGGTCAATCCCATAGTCTTGCTATACAGCTAATTTTTAACAACGAAATTTTTTTTGTATTATAAAACAGTTTACGAAATTATTACTGTGACGAGTGGGGCGGGGCCGAGAGCCATAGGAACAGAGCGAGGCCGGTGGAGTGATTGGAAATGAACACCTGCTCGACCCACCGGTCTCGAGTCCCACGGAGGAGATGGAAGGATATAAAACAGGAGCGACGAAAGTGATGGACGAGAGAGGACCAGGCCTGGATTTTAGTTTGTGTTTTGGTTTTGTTTTTGCGGCAGTCGGCCGTGAGGGGCTGCCGTGCTGTTTTGTCTTTATTTTGTTATTAAAGTCTTATTTGATTGTCCACCGGTTCCCGCCTCCTTCTTCCCATGAATATGAAGTTTTAATGCGTTACAATTACATGCAGTTAATTTGACAAAATCACATCTTGATTAGAAATGTAAAAAAAGAAATAATAATAAAAAAAAATTATACTATTAAATAATAAATATTTTAGCTTTTTTATTTATTTATTTTTTTACGCCTGATATTTACCTTGGTAAATAAATGGTAGAAATTACCACCCACCCAAAAAAAATATATTTAAATGTTTTATGTTTATTACATTTTCAAAATGTAATAATAAAAAGCATTTAAACAAAAAATTGTATGATGGATGTTCATAGAAAGAATTGGCCCAAGATGTAAAAAATAAATAAATAAATAAATAAATAAGAAAACATAAAAGGCATTTGAAAAACACCAAATATAAATGAAGGTATAATTTAAATAATAATATTCATCTTCATCATCTTCTGAAACATAAAAGTGCCTGAACAAATACCCATACATTTTGCTTTTGAGGAATATTCCTGGTCAATTGCAAGCTGTACAGACATTATATGATGTCTCAAACTGCTGCTGATGCTGTCAAAAGAGCTTTTTTTTCCTTTCTTTTTTTCATAGATCTAATGATCATTTTACCACTGAGTGTACAAAAATATTTTAATATTATACAACTGAGAATGTCCTCTATAAATAAACCTCATGGTGGTAGACCTATGCTAATATACAGTGAGCTGCTAAATCTAGACACTAGCCTCTAAGGAGCAAGAATGGACAGCTCTGACCTACATTAGCATCAGCGCTAACATCTGAAAACAGCGTGGGCTGAGTAGGCGTTCATTTTTAACTGGAATGCTTCCCATGTCCCACATTTCCACCTCACCAAACATATCCACCCAGGAATCCCTAGTGAACAAGATGTTTAAGATGAAAAGGCCAGGTGAGATTTTCCTCAAGTGCCAAAGAGAATAAAAGCAGAGCCAGTATTAGTTACTAGTGCTGCTGGCTAAGGCAAACATCACTCTTGCTACTACTCATACTCTCCAGCACTTGTACTACAGGCATGAATGATACCTCAAAACTTTTAGTTTATTGAGGAAAGGTATGCTATTTTCTAAATGTTCAGTGTTTGCATGGAAGGGAAGTGAAGGTATCTAAAATGCAGTCATATCTAGAAACTAGAATACAGTATATTCGGTAAGCACATAGCACACCAAATACCTTTAAAACCACACAGAAACAACCTGGCAACCACGCACAACATTTTCATTCTGCACAGCAAAAGCAGCACTCCGATTTAAACAAAAATCTAGTTTGAAATCATGTGCAGTCACACGTTATGTAAAATAATTCAGCTAGCATTATTGCACAGATAAAGATTCGGAAGCTATGGTTTACATTTTCTCTCTGCAGTCACACACCATCCTGTCTCTGTTTTTCTTTATGCCTTTCTCTTTCCTAATAGTCAAGAAGAACCCACGCTGTGATGTGAGATACAAAAGCCTGATGAGATGTGTGATAAATAAAGACAGATGAATAAAAGACTGAATACCACATCTATAACTGATTATAATGACCTTTTGATGCATTTCGCACCAGAAAAGCATCAGCATAATAGACAGAAGGGGAGTTGTGCTTCATAGTGTCTTATTTTAGCTCCAAATTCAATAACAGAATTATGCTAATGTTGCAATGGCACACACATGCTCACAAAAAATGCATATTTATGGGTGATTCTGAGCACTAGATTGTAGAGGATACAGCAGACCAACGCAATCTGGCGTACTACATTGGGACTGTGATCCACGCACCTAAATCAGCTGTTTAAAATGCAGAAAGTGTTCTTGACTGCAGTGTCTCTGGATATATGGCCAGTTATTATGGTCTTCTCCATCATTTGATCATCATTTGATGAATTGCTGCTGCCATGGTCAATAGAAAATGTATGTAAACATCTCAATACAATTCTGTGTGTAAAAGTGGCCTCATTGTGTTTGCCCTAGTGCCATAGCTTTTCTAAACGCTATTTCAACCTGTCGTTTCAGTCCATCTCTCCTGTATGGCAGGAAAACCGTGAGAAAGAGAGAGGAAGAGAGTGAAGGGAAGAAAAAAGAGGGACTGAAATGACAGATCACCCAACACTGCACTCAGCTGTGCCAGCTCTCATAAATCATACATGTCTCTCTTTATTCACTCAACTCCTTCTCCCATGATTCCTTTCTTTAAAGGTTTCACAGCTCTCAAAGCACCAATGTACGCTGGAATACAGTATATTTTGGTATTTTTATGTGCTAGGTTTACGGCAGATATTTCAACAAGCCTCAGGTGTTAGATACACGTTTTCTCAAGAAAGCCATTGTGAGATTGATGTATTCTATGTATAGGAACTAACACATTTGAAATGATAGTTGGCCGATGTAACAAATGCTGTCCCAGCAAGATTTGACCTTGACCGAGTTACTCAGTGATTTGCCAAGAAGATTTACAAAACAGCAAGCGGATAGTATGTAACCACCGCATAGCAATGCTTGCATAAGTTCTGCATGGACCAACACTACTCACATTTTCTTCAGTTTTTTTCTGGTATTATTAATGTATGTTTTTTTTCTTTTCTTTTTTTCTGGTGTCTTTTCTCATTTGTAAAACCCTCTTTCCTTTTGCCCAGCATGCGCCTGCTTCTGTGCCTGCTGTTCTGATGAAGAGTGGCAGGGTTTGAAAGCAACTCTCTCCTCCATGCATTAATGACACTAGCATCTCACACGTGAGGGAGACAGACTTGAGAAGTTGTATTCTACTGTTCTCTCTCCCATTCCACTGCCAGCTGCTTTTATGATGTGAAAGAGAATTTATAATCGGGTGGCTGAGGAGAAGAGACGAGTGGAGAGATAGTGGGAGAGAGAGAGGGAGGAAGGGAGGGGAAGGAGTGGAGGAGAAAGTGTTGACCTAATTCTGTGCAAATGGTGGCTCTGCTCTGCTGTGGTAGGCAGCTCTCTCTTTCCCTCTTTATCTCTCTCTCTTTGTAAATGTATTGCCCGAAAGTAGACTTCAGAGGGCATGGAGCTTCTGCCTAGTCTTCCTTTGGGTTTTCTCCTAACAGTGTTTCTTGAAGGCTTTAAGCTTCTCTTCTGCCATTACATTTCTGCATGCTATGCATTTGAAGACTCTTCATACACCACAAACATGAAGACACACAATATATGCAATAAAATAGGCCACTGTAAAAATGTGAAAACATCTAGATGTGTATTTTTATAAACCTGTTCATACTCAAAGAGAATACAAAAAAGATAAAAGTAAAAAAAGTAAAAAAGCACTTTGGCCAGAACAGACTGACAATGATAATTATACAACAATATCTAAAATGAGGTCATAAACGCCTCATATTTGACTTGTCTCTAGGGGTTACAAAGGAAAGTTTGAATAATGAAGAAGATTACACAGCGGCTAGTGAAAATGAAGGTCAAGGCATCAACTCTCAATATGAGGAGTCTTTGGAGCACAAAGCATTTGTAAACATACCGCAAAGAGCCATTCACTTCCCATGATCCCATTTCCACATCTAAACCAATGGACTGCTCTCATTCAGAGATAGAAAGAATTAGATAGACAGATGAGCAGACAATTAGACATGTAAATAGGCAAATAGATAGATGAGCATATAGACACAATGAAATAGACAGCCAGCCAGGCAGGTAGACAGACAGACAGACAGACAGACAGACAGACAGACGAGTAGATACATAGACAGCCAGCCAGTCAGGCAGACAGACAGAAAAACAGATAGAAAGATGGCAGATGGAAAGGCAGATGGACGGACGGACAGACAGACAGACACACAGACAGACAGACAGACAGATAGATAGATAGATAGATAGATAGATAGATAGATAGATAGATAGATAGATAGATAGATAGATAGATAGATAGATAGATAGATAGATAGATAGATAGATAGATAGATAGATAGATAGCATTTGTAAACATAACGCAAAGAGTCATTTACTTCACATAATCCCATTTTCACATGCAAACCAATGGACTACTCTCATTCTGAGATAGAAAGAATTAGATAGACAGCCAGTCAGGCAGGCATACAGAAAAACAGACAGACAGATGGACAGCCAGATAGATAGATTAACAGATAGATCCTGACCACAACATTCTTTTGCATAGATTAGAAAACTTTGTTGCCATCAATTTGTTGCAGTGAATGACGAGGTATCATATCGATCACAAGTGCAGTATGGAGTACCTCAAGGCTCAGTACTAGGGCCGTTACTCTTCATGCTTTACATGTTACCCTTGGGAGATATCATCAGAAAACACGGTGTTAGCTTTCACTGTTATGCTGATGATACTCAGCTCTATATTTCTTTGCTGCCTGGCGAAACATACCAATTTGAAAAAACTATGGGAATGCATAGTCTACATAAAAACTGGATGAATAGTAATTTCTTACTGCTAAATTCGGAAAAAACAGAGGTGTTAATTATAAGCCCTAAAAAGCCTTCATGTAATAACCTAGAACGCTGTCTAAGACTTGATGGCTGCTCTGTCAATTCTTTGTCATCAGTTAGGAATCTAGGTGTGCTATTTGATATCAATCTTTCCTTAGCATTTGTAAAACTGCATTTTTCCATCTCAAAATTATATCTAAATTACGACCTATGCTCTCAATGTCAAATGCAGAAATGTTAATCTGTGCGTTTATGACCTTAAGGTTAGATTATTGTAATGCTTTATTGGGTGGTTGTTCTGCACGCTTAACAAACAAACTCCAGATAGTCCAAAATGCAGCAGCTAGAGTTCTTACTAGAACCAGGAAGTATGACCAAATTAGTCTGGTAACTGGCTCCCTATTAAAAATCGCAAAGATTTTTTTTAAAATCTTGCTCATTACTTTATAGCCCTGAATGGTTTAGCACCTTAGTATTTGAATGAGCTCTTGTTACTTTATAGTCTTCCACATCTGCTGCGTTCTCAAAACTCTGGCAACTTGATAATGCCTAGAATATCAAAATCAACTGTGGGTGGCAGATCCCTTTCCTATTTAATGCCTAAACTCTGGAATAATGTTGTTCGGGAGGCAGACACACTCTTGCAGTTTAAATCTAGATTAAAGACCCATCGTTTTACACATAACACACTAATATGCTTCTAATATCCAAATCCGGTAAAGGATTTTTAGGCTGCATTAATTAAGTAAACCAGAACTGGGGACACTTCTCATAAAACCTGATGTACTTGCTACAACGTTAGAAGAATGGCATCTACACTAATATTAGTCTGTTTTTCTCTTATTCTGAGGTCACCGTAGCCACCAGATCCAGTCTGTATCCAGATCAAATAGTCACTGCAGTCACCCGGATCCAGTATGTATCCACCCCAGATGGTGGATCAGCACCTAGAAAGGACCTCTACAGCCCTGAAAGACCCTGAAAGAGACCAGGACAACTAGAGCCCAAGATACAGATCCCCTGTAAAGACCTTGTCTCAGATGACCACCAGGACAAGACCACAGGAAACAGATGATTCTTGTGCACAATCTGACTTTGCTGCAACCTGGAATTGAACTGCTGGTTTCATCTGGCCAGAGGAAAACTGCCCCCCCCCCCCCCCCCCCCGACTGAGCCTGGTTTTTCCCAATGTTTTTTTCTCCATTCTGCCACCGATGGAATTTTGGTTCCTTGCTGCTGTAGCCTCTGGCTTGCTTGGGGACACTTCATTTACAGTGACATCGTTAACTTGATTGCAAATGATTGCACAGATACTTTTTTCACTGAACTGAGCTGCGAGATGACATCACTGAATTCAATGATGAACTGCCTTTAACTGTCATTTTGCATTATTGACACACTGTTTTCCTAATTGATGTTGTTCACTATCTTTGACACAGTCGATTTTGTTTAAAGCGCTATATAAATAAAAGTTAACTTGATTTGACTTGACTATAGACTAGACTAGACTAGACTAGACTAGACTAGACTTGACTTGACTTGACTTGATAGACAGACGGATGGATGGACGGACAGACAGACAGACTGACTGACAGACGGACAGATAGACGGACAGAAAGACAAATGTGTACAGTGTGACCCTTGAAAATAAAGCATAAGGCAGCAGGAGATGAGCTTGTGTTGTGGTGTGGGTTATAAAGGTGAATATCTGCCTCATCTGTGTCAACTCTTTCCTTGTGTTGACAGGTGCTGTCTGGGGGTAATTGGTTCCCATCAAAGTGCTACTCAGCACAGGGTCAAGCACAGGAAGAGGAGACATGACTTACCCCTCTGTCACAGTCTGTCACTGATCCCACAGTGGGGTGAGAACAGAGACGGCAACAACAATTTCTGAAAGGACAAACAGGGATTGCTTTTGTTATCAAATTAAGTTGTACACACTAGATTAACAGCAGACAGACTGACACATTGCTGGCATCCTGGCCATCTGTAGTTCCTGCTTCTATGAGTTTTTTAATTTTATAGAGAAAATGTAGTGGTGGTAGCGCTTGTAAAACTCTCTGTCATTGTGCTAGGGTGTTGTTAAGGGTTGCCAAGGCATTGCTATGTGGATTCTTTAGAGATTTTATTTATTTATTTTAGCATGGTTCTATATGAATGTTGTGTTCTACATAACATATTTACATACAAAGTGTATGAGTCACTTGTTTTTCTAAAGTAAGTAAGTTAGAGCAGAGACTTGCCTCTCCTGAGTCCATGTACTATTAACGAAGACCTCATAGCATGCCGTGACTTTCCTGGGGGGTAATTAAGAGTTGATGGGGGAAAATCATGTGAGAGAAGGCAATGCCTCCATCACAATATGATTGGATCTGACTTGTTATGTTCAACTGTGATTGGTTCATGCAATAAATCCAGAGGTGGGTAGTAACGAGTTACATTTACTTCGTTACATTTACTTGAGTAATTTTTTGGGGTAACATACTTTTCGGAGTACATTTAAAGATGGGTACTTTATACTCTTACTTGAGTAAATATTGGGGGAAATATCTGTACTTTTACTTCGTTACTGTGGGCGAGGCTCCTCTCGTTACTTTATCTTAATGCAATAAATGTTAAAAATGCTTCAGTTTATTCCAAACGCGCCGTCTACTTTTCTCAGGGCAATGAACGATGCCCATTAGCGAATGATTCATTCTTTTGAGTCAATTCTGTTCAAAGGCTTGATCAAACCAATTGGCAAACGAGTGAATTGGTTCATGAATCAGTTTGAATGAGTCGTTCAGTTCCCTGCCGCGCGCGCTGAGTGTCTGAAGTGGTTCACTCGGAGTTGTAACGTTTAAGAACATCAGCAGCGTTGAAAACGGGGCTATGGAACTGCACTGAATTGAAAGCAAATCTGCAAAGGCTATTATTTGCTAGCGATGGAGATCCTTATTAGATGAACACCGCGTGTGCTGTCTACTGTTCAGCAGGTAATAACTTGGGCTACATTCGATTACATTACACGATACCACTGTGACATTAGTTTGTTGTATGTGTGTGGCTTATAACAGAGGGGAGTCATGTTGAATGCAACTTCCAAAAGACAAAAAATAGCCGATTAAGATTTTATTAATTGTAATACAGTCACACCGCTGCGAGTACGATCAGCAAGTCCAGCTGCTAAATTCAGATCTGTGATCGCTTGCTGGCGCTGAGCCAGAGCTAGATGCGTTTATACAGCGCTGCGCATTATAACCAATCACACATGATTCTTTTTGAGCTTATTAAAGCAATGGCCAATCAGAGGTGTTCCGATGAGTCATCGCTAAAATGCCGGTGCTTCCTTCACTCGCTCCTGACTGAATACCTCTTTCTGGCGAATTCTCTCGTCAGAAACAACAAAGTGCAGATGTGTGTACGAATCTTTAATTAAGATATTGATTTCACAGTGTTAACAGTTTCAGTGATTTTAATGGGAGTTTCTGAGAGTGATTGAAATCTAGACTGTCAGTGAAAATGATCATAACATAATTCAACATAATTATGCTTTAATGGGAAGACTCATTTTAAAAAATTAAAATAAGTAAACAACACACATACTTAGATATAGCCAATTTATTAAATCAAAATAAGACTAAAAATGGCATGAAAACATGATCTGTTGGAGTTTTTAGTGAACAATCAGCTTGGTGGAATTTGATGACTGGTGACTTGAAAAATTAGTTAAACGTTAACTATTAAGAAGACTTGCTGAACATATGTTCACAATTAAAATATATTGTTTAAATTATACTGCTGTGACTATTTTAATAAATGTAAAATGCTTAAAAAACACTAACTTGATGAGATTAATACATGGCTTTAATAAACATAATATTGATTGCATTGTTGTTAATGTAAAAATTTAACATTGTCATTATAGACAATAAATAAAAATACATTTCTTCAAATGTGACATGTGAATTAATATTTTTACATTTAATAATAATAATAATAATAATAATATACATACAGTACTGTGCTAAAGACTAAAGGCTAAAGGCCACTAGTATTTTCACCAACAAAACAATGGTTTTAAGTCAGTAATTTCTATCTTTTGCTGTAGTGTGTCAGTAAAAATTATCAGTTCCCTTTTGAAAAATAAGTGCCACTTAAGTATACTTTTATAAAGTGTTCTTATTGCAGAAATAATACACTTTAATATACTTTAAAAGAAAATATGTTGTTTTTGATGCTTAAATGCATTGTATTTGTAATTAACTACAGATGTATCACATTTTAAAGTGATAATAAATGCAATTAGTTGAACTTTTGAGTGATTTTTTTAACCACTTAAGTGGAACTTTTTAGTACATCTTCATATGTACTTTCATAATTGCTTCTAGTTACTTTAAAATATAGTTATAGTATATAGAGTGTTTATTATATATATATATATTGTGACGAGTGGGGCGGGGCCGAGGGACGTGGGAACGAGGAGTGAGGCCAGTGGAGTGATTGGAGATGAGCTACACCTGCGACCCCCCACCGGTCTCGAGTCCCACGTAGGAGATGGAAGGATATAAAACTAGAGCGACGATAGTGAAGGACGAGAGAGGACCAGGCCTGGGCTATAGTTTATGTTTGCTTTTTATTTCTGTTTTGTGTTTATTTTTGATTATTAAAGTTTCATTTGATTGTCCGCCGGTTCCCGCCTCATTCTTCCCGATGATTATGGAGTTTTAATTATTACAGTGGTGCCGAAGCCCGGGAGAAGGAGGGACGCGCTGCTGAAGATCCCTCGCCGCTGTGATGAATCCACGGTGCCATCCAGCAGGCGAGGAGGATGCCGCCATGGATGCTCGAGGCGGTGGGCTGGAGTGAGTTGCCGGGGACGGCGAGCTCGCTACCGGCCACCCGCGATGTGGAGGGGCGGCTGCCGTCCGTGAGGGAGCGGAGGAGTCGGCACCGTTCGCCAGGGGGCCGGAGCCTGCTTCCTCTGTGAAGGTATCCGGGGGAGCAGGGAACGGGGGACTCCTGCCGGCTGCCCAAAACCGGAGGAGCCGTCGCCGTCCACCGGGCGGCGGAGGAGTGTCGTGCCGTCCGCCGAGGGCCGTCCAGTGCCACTGCCAGGCACCACGGAGGAGATCACCCAGTTGGTGGAGGGCCGAGCAGCAGTGCGTCTGGGAACCTGAATTTTTTTTTTCCCTCTCTCCCCTCTCTCGTCTCTGTCACTCCTCCTTCCATCTCCTTTTCTCTCGCCTCGTCTGTCCTACCCCCAGGTTCCTGCAGGTCCCCGTGAGCGATCCCCCCCGGAAGGAGGAGGGGGGGGGGTAGAGCGCAGTCTCGAGGGTACCCCCCGGCCTGCGAGGGGCGATGGGGGTATGTGACGAGTGGGGCGGGGCCGAGGGACATGGGAACGAGGAGTGAGGCCGGTGGAGTGATTGGAGATGAGCTACACCTGCAACCCCCCACCGCTCTCGAGTCCCACGTAGGAGATGGAAGGATATAAAACTGGAGCGACGACAGCGAAGGACGAGAGAGGACCAGGCCTGGGCTTTAGTTTATGTTTGCTTTTTATTTCTGTTTTGTGTTTATTTTTGATTATTAAAGTTTCATTTGATTGTCCGCCGGTTCCCGCCTCGTTCTTCCCGATGATTATGGAGTTTTAATTATTACATATACATATACACTAATGTACTGACAAGCAATTAATGTTAACTAAAATATAGGCTACTTTAATGGCAGTTAACAATACACTTAAGCCACCTAAATGTATCTTATTTGTAATTGATTTCAAATATATTACAGTTAGAAATTACATTAAATGCAATTGCTTGAACTTTAGTTGAACACACAAAACTAAAACCAAAAAAATAAATAAATAAAGTAAAACAAATGAGACCTTATTGTATAACATTACCAAACTGTGTTAGTGGTAACCCGATTTCACAGACAAGGCTCAATACCAGCCCCAGACTAAAATGTAATTCTATAATTATGCTTTGGTAATACTATGCAAGTAATGACAATATAGCTCATTTGAACTGAACTGAATGTAATTCTGAGCTGTTTCAACTGAAAGAAACTGGCACTGACTGAACCTTAAAATGTCAGTGCCTTTGTTGTTTCTCAAGATGCACACCAGTAATGTTTTTTTCTAAGGTATTTTAATGAAAATGACTTAAATGTCCTAATTGAACTATGGCCTAATCTTGGCTTATAGTCTAAGACCTGTATGTGAAACCAGACCATATATTCTCAAACCTTTTCTAACATTAAACAGGACCGAAAGGTTTCTTCTAAAATCTGAACTAATTAATTAATTATTAATAAAAAAAAAAACTCCAAATGAACTTGCTGGGAAGAGCTGTTTGAGTTTGTCTCAGAAGCTCTCCTTCAGCAGTAAACTTCAAATATCTTGAAGCTGCACACCATCTCTCCACAGTCTGTGTGAATGGAAACATTCTAAAAAGTCATTCCATGGGGAAAGAAAGTAGAACAATTGTTAAAAAACATATCCAGTCATTATAAATGGTTTAGTTGAGTGAAAGCAATAGACACAGTTGCAGTCCAAAGTATATACACCTTGCAGTCTCTGCAAAATGTTTATAATTTAAGCAGTAAGAGGGTTGAGGGGTAGAATCATTAAAAAATTGCAATTTCTGCTCTGATGAAGCAGTTAATTCTGCAAGGTGTATGTCAACTTTTGACCACGTCTGCATCACCTAAGAGCTGAATTTCCTCATCATCAGGGAAACATCATTGTAGAATGTTCCTTCAGATTTCCAAACACCAGATTTCCTGATCACACCATTCACTGAAACTGGACTTTAAAAATAGATAACATTTTTACAAACATTTTTTATTCCTACTTTACAAGGAATAAAATATAACTTTATCAATTACCTAAATGTAGATAAATATACCAATACTATTGAAAATGAAAAAAGGTACAACTATTGAAAAAAAAGCTATATATATATAGCAAAATTGCAAAATGTAATACCTGATGTTATGGGTTTGTTTAAATTCCCAACTCTACGTATGTGTTATAATAATAGAGATGCTTGCCTAAGCAAACACCACTAACTACAAAAGCTCACTTCTACTAAAAGCCAGTTGTGTTTTTACTGCAAATGGCCTCTTTGCATTCCTGAGTGACTCTGAAGCACTTTGGATTGACGGAATAGTCTCACCACAAATAAAGGAAAAGAAACAAACAAGGCCTATGTGATGAAGAGCTTTTCTCAGCCATGTGTTTGTTATCAAGCACCAATTAAGCTCCTTATTGCGCTTTATGATGCAAATCACATTGGACCAATAGACTTGTACTTACCCTATCAGAAACCCCCTGACATCCGTGATTACTGCCCCTGGGACCAATCAAATATAGACAGGAATCTCCTCTCTGCAAACATCCCATTCACACACAAACACACAACTAAAAAAACAAAAAAACATTTACATTGAAGGCACTTAGCCGGCGCGGTCTTGCAAAGTGGCACAGAAAAAGTGCTTTTGTTTTGAATGTAAGAGTGCAATGAAAAACAGTTTAGATTCAGTGTGGTTGCTCATTTCGAACCAGCATTTGATATCAAAGTAAGACAGCTGAGTGAGCATGCTGAGAAGTCTCCAACTCCAAACAAACAGACAAATTGGCAATAAGGCCGGCTGATCAGAAACAAACAGCGCTGACCAAAGATGGGGGTTTAGATTCCTGAGAGGCCTTTCAGCGGTGGGTGGTCACATCTCATCAGTATGGGGTCAAAGAACCGTGATGAGTGACGGGCAACCTGTGCGGGGTAAATAAAAGGGGTGGATACAGGGAGATGGCCACCATACGGCCACATTAGCAAAAGTAAGTATTGCTTCTAAATCAAAACCACACAGGGCTGATAACAGGCAGTTCAACTAGAGAGCGATATGATAAACCACTGCCTGACTCTCCCTGAAGGTATTTCTGCATGAGGTGTGGGGGATATACAAACTGCACACTCAAAGCAGTGCAAAAATGTGGGTTTGCATACAAGCGGAGAGTCAGTTTTAGTTTTGTTTGCAGTTTTAGGATTTTGAACAGATTTTCAACTTAATAATAATAAATGTTTCTTTAGCAAATCAGTATAAAAGAATGATTTATACTGAAGACTGGAGTAATGATGCTGAAGATTCAGCTTACAAATGATGATGAGATTATTACATGGCTTTAATAAATAGAATATTGATTACATTGTTGTTAATGTAAAAATATGACATAGAAAAAATATACAATTCCCATTTTGCAAGGACAGTCTGGCACTTCTGACTCACAACCTGTTAGTACATTTTCACATGTAAAGGATTTGCCACTGGTGATTCAAACGTGGGTTTTAAGCAGTGTAGAGTAGCGCTTGTTGTTCGTCATTTCTCCGATCACAAATTTGTAAATAGATTTGTAAAAAAATGCCCCTCAGAAAGTCTGGCGAGGTGGTACTTTTTCAAAGTTCCTGAACTTTCGGGGGCGGGACTTGGCCGCTAAACATCCTGATTGGTTGAGTTCACGCAGCATTGGTTGAGTTCAACCACCATTTATTTGGATCAACATTTTCAAAATATTACTGTTATTGTGTCATGAAATGTAATTTTAAAAGTATTTCAGGCGAGAATGTAGTTGTTTAAAATTAAAATCTGTGGTTTATTTATAAAGACAGCGCCTATTTAAAAATGTGTTTCGCCGATCTCAGAGCCGGTCAGCTCGACGCGATCAGCGGGAGCTCAGTGATCATCTATCCGCCGAGAAGCAGCCTCACCTCGGCTAGACCTTCTGATATGTGCCGCTGGCTCTGATGTCTCTTTAGTGGTTAAACATAAAATATAATTCAGCTGCGGGGTAAATCTAACAGGTTTTCTTTGGTCTGTATTCAATTTATCTATATGTTAAAATGAAAATAAAAAAGGCAAATCTATATAATATTTCGTTTCATTGTAATGGCTGTATATCCCTGAACTAAGTACATTTATGCAGCTGTTATTATGTTTAAATGAAAACGAAAGGAGGCAGTGGTATTTGATATCCTATTTCGTTTTATTGTAAATATACTGAGAGGAAAATTGCAGTAGCCAAAGCGAGTTGACTTCGACAGCATTGATTGAGTTCAACCACCATTTCAATAGTTCACGCTTACATATAATTAGCTGAGGTATGGAATGCGTATTTGGCGTGCTGTCCGGGGAAGGGCTCCGAGCTCGGGAATGGCCCGAACCTAGAGTACCCCCCCCCTTCCCCGTCTATTTATAAAGTGAACTTGAAGTGAGGAGATGGGGTGGAGGAGGGATGCTGATAAACCGTCAATGGATAGAGGTAAGTCAGCGATATTTATACTATGGGATTGATTACTTGATTATGGTCCACCTGTGTTGATTAGGCTAAGTATCTGACGCGCTCCTCCCGAATCTTATTAATAAAATTACATTTATTCGGATCATGTTCAAAATATTACTGTTTTATTGTGTCATGAAATGTAATTTTAAAAGTATTTCAGGCGAGAATGTAGTTGTTTAAAACTCAAATCTGTGGTTTATTTATAAAGACAGTGCCTATTTAAAAATGTGTTTCGCCGATCTCAGAGACGGTGAACTCCACGCGATCAGCGGGAGATCAGTCCTCATGTATCCGCCGAGAAGCAGCCTCAACTCGGCTAGACCTTCTGATGTGTGCCGCTGGCTCTGATGTCTCTTTAGTGGTTAAACATAAAATATAATTCGTTTTGGGTAAATCTAACAGGTTATCTTTGGTCTGTATTCAATTTATCTATATGTTAAAATGAAAATAAAAAAGGCAAATCTATATAATATGTTGTTTCATTGTAATGGCTGTATATATACACATATCCCAGTACATTTCTGCAGCTGTTATTATGCCTAAATGAAAACGAAAGGAGGCAGTGGTATTTGATATCCTATTTCGTTTTATTGTAAATATAGAGAGGAAAATAGTAGCCATGGTCAGCTGACTGAAGTTATCAAGTATATGCTGCTGTTTGCAGATTAACTGGATTTGTGTCGTCGCGGACATCCCACTCCCGAGTCGAATGCAAAAAGTCTGCACTACCGAGAATGCACGTCCAAAATCAGCGTACTTTGTATTGAGAAACGCGCGCAGACCTACGTCACCAGTCTATTTGCCTAATCTTCCCGGTACTTTACACCGCGGTGGAAACGCAGAAAGCAACAGGTCTGGGGGGAAAAAGTTCCTGGTACAAATGTTCCGGGTAATTTCGGTGGAAACGCAGCACTTAAAAAGCCTTTGCTTTGAGACCGGTAACCCTCTGGCGCGGTTTCCAAAGCATATGAAGAGCTGCTCTGATCGCCTTATTGGCGCAGAACGCTCTATGTAGACTTTTAGAGCCCTCACTGGGCAAAGCTGATTCAGCTATCGATCGTCCTCTGTGTTTTGTAATGCAGAGAGAGTGACCACTTGTGCTCTGAAAGGTGTGGAGAGCACCTTTGGTACATAGCCATGCCTTGATTTCAGGATGACCTTGGTTCTGACCTTGGTCAGGATGGTCCCTTCTCCAAGAGCTCTTGTAAAAATGACAGTATCACTGATACGTCACAGGAGGTCGGGTTTTCACCATGGTCTGAGCACCATGTGGAGAACACAGACCATTTGGAGGCATAGAGGCGTTGTGTAGACGGAGCTCTAGCCTGTGAAATTGTGTTTAGCACACGCTCAGGCAGTCCCGTGGGTTCCCGTCGAGGGACCAAAGGTGCAGAGACCACATCTCTGGGTGCGGATGCCAAATCGCTCCGTCCGCCTGAGAAAGGAGGTCCCGTCTCAGAGGAATGGGCCATGGGGCCGCAGTGAGCATCTGTGACAGGTCGGCTATCCAATGCTGATTTTCCCAGTGTAGGGCTACAAAAAGAACCCTGCATCTCTGGTCCCTGACCCGCCTGATTACTTGGGGAATCAGAGGAACCGGAGGAAAAGCGTAAAGAAGACGGTTGGGCCAGTCCTGGGACAACGCGTCCTCGATCTTGGAAAAATATGTTGGGCAATGAAAGTTGTCTTTTGAGGTGAAGAGGTCTATTTCCGCTTTGCCAAAGACGTCCCATATCTTCTGAACTGTCTGCCGGTGGAGCCTCCACTCTTCTGAGGAGACTCCGCTTCTTGACAGCATATCCGTGCCCTTGTTCAGTTTGCCCAGTAGATGCACTGCTCTCAGAGACCCTAAGTTGCTCTGGGTCCATTCCAGCAGTCGCGATGTTAGTCTGAAGAGACGCGTCGATGACAGCCCACCTTGGTGATTAATGTAAGAGACCACTGTCATGCTGTTTGATCTGACCAGCACATGGTGGCTCTTTAGGTCTGACAGGAAGCTCTGGCAGGCTCGTTGAACTGCAATCATATCGAGGCAGTTGATGTGTAGCCTGTTCTCCTCTTTCGACCATCGCCGAAAGTGGGTTTCCCTTCGCACAGTGTGCCCCAACCTTTGTTGGACGCGTCTGTGGAGATCACTTTCCTTCTGCAAACCATACCAAGTGGGGCACCCCGTTCCATCCATTGCATGTTCCTCCAAGGGGTCAGGGCCAAAATGCAGTCCTGACTCACCTTGATATTCAGGCGTCTGTGACACCACGCATGAGGTGGAACACGTGGTTTCAGCCAATATTGGAGGGGGCGCATGCGTAGCAGCCCGAACTCCAGCACCGGCGATGCTGCTGCCATAAGACCCAGCAAATTCTGGAATGTTTTAAGGGGGCGAGAAGCACCTATTTTGAAAGAGGCTGCGAGTCGCTGTAGAGCCGCGGCGCGCACCTTCACCATTGTTGCCCTCATTGTAACTGAGTCTAACACTGTTCCACCAGTGCGAGGTGTGTCAACGGCCAATATATATCCAGATTCCCGCCCATTTTGGCGGGCTTCGCTGCCATAGGTTCGTGCAGCACCGCTGCCGAGCCATTGGTTTGTTTTAATAACACTGCACGAACCAATGGCCGTGCCGTTTCACTGCGTGATTGAATAAGGCTTCAGTTCAGGAGAAAAAAAGGAGTTTTTCCCCATAAGCGTCTTCGACACAGTACGAGTGAAGTATTGAAAGGGAACAGTTGTTTTAAATTGTAATAATATTTCACAATATTACTGTATCTTTAACCAAATAGACAAATAGACCAGACTTCTTTAAAATAATAATAATAATAATAATAATAATAAAAATAAAGTAAATTTACAACCCCAAACATTTAAAGGTTGTGTATATGAATGTCACTGAATTTTGATCAGTCCATAAAGTGTGTTCCTGTTGTTGTGTGGTTTGCTTGAAAGGTTTTTTTTATTTTTTAGAATAAATACCACTGATATTTAGTTATATAATCGGATATATTTTAAGTGTCGCTAATTTTACTATAAACATGTTCACATGATCACTCAGTATGTTTACATGGACAACAATACTCAGATTTTAATACAGTTTATACAATACTCTGATTAAGAATCCGGCTAAAGTCATAATCTAAGTAAACACTAATCGAATTAAGACGTGGAGTATTCCTATTTTAGTTGCATTATTGAAGGGCAGAAAAGACATGTACACACCTTAAATCACACGTGTAGGACTTTTCACCGCATTTTGTGACAGGATACACACATGGCACTGGTCAACCATTTGAGGGCAAACATAAGAATGGCTTCATCTGTTTGCACGTATAGCATAACAAAATAACGAACTGCACTTGAAGCTTTCAGTAAATTAAAAATGAAACACCCGAAACTGTATATGGCACCATAATGAAGACTAACTATATGTTTTCATGTGAAATTGAAATTGAGGGGACGTTGGATGGCGTTGCGTGGTGACATAATGACGTGTGCCATTAATTGATCTATGTACTATAACATGTAAATCAGGAACGTGAAAAGAATATTCTAAAAGCAACTCATGTAACGTTAAACACTTTAGTCGCAACATTGTCTTATTCAGAATAAGGTGAATAATTAGATTATTGATGTACATGTGAACATATTCACTTATTTAATTATTAGTGACCTACAAATAATCCAAAATATTACTTATTATTTTATATGCATAATGTTTCTTTGTTTATATTAATAATAATAATAATAATAATAATAATAATTATTATTATTATTATGTTACTGTAATAAAGAAAGCATTTTCTCCATGCCAATGAGCCAGAGAAAAAGTATATAGCTGAGGTTGAGTAGGACCTCATTAACTTCACAGAAACACATGCAGTGTTTGTGTGTGTGTGTGTGTGTGTGTGTGTGTAAGAGAGAGATATGGCACTATGTATTTTCCCTTGTGCATGGCTCATATATAAACGGCGCCTCACCTACACACACTTTCCAGTAATATGATCTGATGTGACAGCTGACAGTGACAGCGGCAGGAAAACGAGAGATTAGGGCAGTGCAGGCGAAGAGAAGAGAGAGAGAGAGAGAGAGAGAGAGAGAGAGAGAGAGAGAGAGAGAGAGAGAGAGAAAACTAAGATACACTGTGGAGGAAAGAGAGGAAGCTGGATGTGGGGTTAAAAAAGCTTCAGCATCATTATTTCATCTGCCTGCCTGCATAAATATTTTAAACACACACACACGCACGCACGCGCACACACACACACACACACACACACACACACACACACAGCAGGAGCTGGTGTGACTGACATGTGCTTATGTCAATATCTTCTTATGCTCAGTTTTATAGCAAAAACCTGTGTGTTGTCTAGATGAATACACTACCTTTAATTTAAAATTGACTCAATACTTTACGTCTAGATTACATAATGTGGAATTATAGCTGCAATATGCAGCACAATAAACTATTTTTCATCCAGATGCTCAATAATTTACCTTAATAAATCAGACGATCAAATTTATTTTACAGAAAACTAGTAAGAGACTGAAGTGAATTTAGAACATTTTCTACAAACATTTAGCTACCACGAAAACACTACATCTAAGTAATATGCATTTGCAGACAAGTTTGAGGAGCCATTTTGTTAGCCAAGCCAGCTAAGTCTGTGCTAACTCCTCCCATGTGACTGTTAGCATCATTTATTCAAAACACTTCAAGTGTTAAGGCAACAGGTGTGTTTACATGCACAAATTTACATGCACACCCATCATCTCCTCCTGCAGGCAGCGCTCAGCCGGGTGGACCAGTGCATGCAGCGACCGTGATTAGAATGTAATGAACAGTCTAGACAGTTTTCAGCTGGATTTGGTGACTTGCAGAGGTCACTTAAGCCTGGGTAGCATTAGCAGAGCAATGCTGTCCTGCTAGCTGTGCACAGAAATGTTTGGGACAGAGTCTGGACAGGGTAAAAAGGAGGTCAGGAATCCTCTAGTCTAAATCGTGTGGTGGATTGCAAGAAGGGGTGATTAGGATGTTAGTACAGGGGTCTGACATTTAAACAAAGGGTGAAGGAGGAAGAGTGTTACAGCTGACATTTGGACTACAACACCCAATTGCAATTTCCCTCAAAAACTACAATTGACAGAGATTTCAGCACATCTTTTAAAAGTGATTTTTTTTTCTGTTCTTTATTTCAGAGTCCCACACATAAAGTGGAAGACAAATTAGATAGCAAAAAAAATAAAAAAACTTTTTTACCATTACTTAGTCTTAGTAAATCATATGGCCAAGTTACACTACTTTGTTTTCTCGTTTTAGTTAAACTGTGGCCAAGTTGCACTAACTGCTTCAAAGTAGTTAAAATGACACTTGAATTCATTATTTAAATTGTGGTCATGTTGCACTAATTGTTCTCTCATTTTTAGTTAAATCACATTGCACTACTTTGTTCTCTTGTTTTAGTTAAACTGCAGCAATGTTGCACTAATTCATTCCCTTGTTTTAGTTAAATCAAAGCCAAGTTGTATTTATTTGCAAATTGCACTAATTTGTTAGATTTTTTCAAATGGTGTTACTAATTAGTTCAATTTTGGCCATGTTGCATTAATTGGATTCTTGTTTTAGTTAAACCATGGCCACATTTGCAATAATTCAATCTTTCGTTTTAGTTAAACCATGACCACATTCCATTAAATTGTTCACCCATTTTGGATAAAACCTGGCCATGTTGCACTTGGTTTAAATTTGTTCTAATGGCAATCAAATTCATTAGTTAAATTGTGGCTGTACTGCACTAATTAATTCTCTCATTTTAGTCAATCTCTCGTGTTAGTTAAATCATTACCACACTGCTTTAAAATGTTCTCTTGTAGTTAAACTGCGATCACATTGCATCACTGTGATCACATCAGATTTATTTTCTTTTTTAGTTAAATCATATACATGCTTCACTAATTTGTTCCCTTATTTTAGTTAAAACATAGCCGCATTGCACTAATTCATTCTCTGGTCATGATTTAACTAAAATCAGCAAACAAATTAATAAATTCTCAATCTGTGTCCACAGTCTTCTGTTGTTGTTTTTTTGTATATAGGGGTTCCAAGCTTTTTGACTGTTTGCTTTTCATACAATATACACACAGTGAGATCTCAACAACAGCATCAACTGTAGACTGTAGAATGCATATTAGCTAAGACTTTGTTCACAATCTACAGCACTGACTGGGTGATCAATCGTGGCACGTTGTGACATCCTCATTAACATGCAAATTTGATATGGTACCACACAAAACCAAGCACCATGTTAGCATACTTTGTCTGGAATAAAAAAAAAATAGAAGAGTTGTCATGACTAGGCAAAAGGGGCATTCTTCAAGGCAAATTTCAGGATGCTGAATGCTGAATAACTTGAAATGACTTAATAATATCGCTTTTTAACGCAGTGGTATTCATACTTATTTTGTGGTGCATTCTAAGTGTCCCCACTTTTTGGGGTAACTGTACATGTACTCACACATGGTGAGAGAGAAACCCTAGTTGTGTTTGCTTTGAAAGTGACAGGGGTGGATTCAGAATGACCATTGACATTTCTGGCACAGGAAGAGGAAGTGATCCATAGTGGTCACAAACAGGGATTGGGTGAATGTGTGCACACGGAAAGACAGAGACGCCGAGAGACAGTGTATGCTCCCATAATAAGCAGTATCCAATGTTGGTGGAACTGAAGCCCAGGACACAAAGTATATTCACTTAAACAACATCCCAATGAGAGATAACAGCTGAACATCAGCCACTAATCACATAATATCAGCGTCATCTGTGTTTACCCAAATTGCCCTTACATTCTCTTCAGCCGTAATGCAAACATGCACGATTTCAGAGTCTTCGGGAAGTTAACAAAGCAATGTCATGGAAAATTCTAGCTCAAACCCTGCACTGATTCTTGAGGAGATGAATAAAATATTGTAGAATGCAGTTACATGAAGAGCACTGAAGTACCTTCTTCAAGTATGACAGATCTGTGGTGACATCACAGTGAACAAGGCGTCTGATTGGCTAAGGGTGCTCAATCGCTGTTATTTTTCATCAACTTGCATCACACACTTACTGAACCCCATTCCTACACATGCACAGAGTCTTCTTTTATCATCCCACATCATCAGACTTTTAATTAAGCTAATGCGCTAACCTAAATGGTGTTTGTGATCTTTAGTTTTTGTTGCATTTCTTGAGGTTGCTTTTATGTGAGACTGTTTAACAGTCTGTTACACACACAAATATGGAAAATGGAAAATGTAGACTCATACAGTACTACACGACCCACTCTTCTCATGCTCTGTGGGAGCAGACTGAGGGAGGGGAGGGGTGGGGGCATGCAAAGCGATCTGAAACAGTCTGAAATATTCATGTATATGTGCTTACCTCTCAGTGTGACAGAATGTGCACGTGGACTGGCAAGTGTGTGATGGAATAATATTTGCTAAGGATACAGATGTGTATATCAGAAAAACAAATGTGATCACAAATACGTTAACACAATACAAAGTAGTGGTGAATCTTGTGAAAACTCTGTGACAATAAACGAAGTCCATTCAATTCAATTCAATTCAATTTTATTTGTATAGCGCTTTTTACAATACAAATCGTTACAAAGCAACTTTACAGAAAATTATGTTTCTACAATATTTAGTAGTAGCTTATAAGTGGTGACTGTCAGTTTGTGCACATATGACAGGATTTGTAGAAAAATTAATACAAGACGTAGTCAGCCAGATGATGAACATTATTAATATTATTAATAATTATTATATGATGCAGTCACACTTGTAGCAATATTTGTTAGTTCTGTTTGTTGATTCAGGGTTAGCATCATCTGGGGTCCTCTGAAGTCAGCATCATCTCTTCTCAGGTGTTCTGGATCCAGACTGGAGCTTGTGTAAATCCCTTGTGTAAATCCCGTGGCAAAACATAGAAACAAATAGAGACATCATTAGCATAGCTGCTGATCCAACAAAGTAAAATTAATTAGTTTAACTCAAAATGCGCATTTGATCAGATGCAACTATACTCACAATTTAAGAGTAAGATCTATTCCATGCGATATAATTAAATCTAGTGTATGATTAAAACGATGAGTGGGCCCGGTGACATTTTGCTTGACTCCAAAAGAGTTTATTAGGTCAGTAAACGCAAGTCCTAATGTATCATTTGCATTATCAACGTGAATATTAAAATCTCCCATGATTAGCGCCTTATCAACTGTAACCAGAAGGTCTGAGAGGAAATCTGCAAATTCTTTTAGGAATTCTGCATACGGCCCTGGTGGTCTATACACAGTAGCCAGAGCAAGAGATACATTAGACTTCTTTTGCATGTCTGGCAGTGTAACATTAAGCAGAAGTATTTCAAAAGAGTTAAACCTGTATCCTGTTTTCTGGGTAACATTGAGAATATCACTATATATTGTTGCAACACCTCTGCCACGACAAGTCTGACGAGGCTCATGCTTATAACTGTAGTTTGGTGGAGTCGACTCATTTAGACCAAAATAATAATTTGGTTTTAGCCAGGTTTCAGTCAAGCAGAGTACATAAACTATTATCTGTGATTATTTCATTTACAATAACTGCTTTGGGTGTGAGTGATCTAATATTTATGAGCCCAAACTTTAAAGATTGTTTTTGTTCATTTACTTTACATGTTTCTGGTTTAATCACAATAAGATTTTTTCTAGATCCTACATTAAATTTGTATTTTGACCTCACTATTCGGGGAACAGACACAGTCTTAATTTATTTTACAGCGCAAGTACTTTTGTCATTTAAACGGGTGGAACAAAAGTCATCATAATAGTTATTAGAGAATTGTCTTACTAGTCACATGGAGCGAAGTGTCCTGGAGATGTTGTCAGAGAGCAGCTCCGCTCTGCCTCTGCTGGGGTGTAATCCATCAGCGCGAAACAGCCTAGGATGCTCCCAGAAAAGATTCCAGTTATCAACAAATAGCAGTTTCTGTTCTTTACACCATGACAACAACCATTCATTTAAAGCAAAAAGTCTACTGAACCTTTTGTGTCCTCGTCGATACGTGGGCAGTGGTCCTGACACGACGATCGTCGCCGTGGGCGTCGTGCTGCGAACCGTCTCGATCAGGCTCCTGAAGTCCCTCTTCAGCGTCTCCGTCTGCCGCAGCGTGGTGTCGTTAACCCCGGCGTGAAGCACGACCGCTCTGGGGCTCTCGTCGGCCTTCAGGATCGCGGGTATCTGCGCAGAAACATAGAGAACACGAGCACCAGGGAAACAATGAGTGTGCACTTTACCTTCGACTAACATAGCACGGACGTGTCGGACGATGGAGTCTCCGATGATCACAGCGTCGCGTCCTGTCTCGCGGAGGGGAGCGAAGCGGTTCCGTGTGGAGATCTCGAAGACCGGAGGGGGAGAAGTCGTCGCCCGGGGCCTGGCTCGCGTCCTCCGCTGTGGATGCACCCAGGGTCCGTGGTGTCCCGGCGTCGCATCGAAGGACATCTGGGAAGATCGCGTCCTGGGTGCACCGGGCCTGTGCAGAGAAACTCAAGGAGTAGACGTGGTGGGACTGTTAACAGCACGCTGTATACTTACCCCGGACTTGTGAGCGTCAGCCCGGGATGATTCCAGCGCGGCTATCCGATCTCTCAGCTGGGCCTGCCTCACCTCCAGGTCGCAAATCTGCTTCTCCACGGCCTCGAGCTCGAGCAGCACCGAATGCAGCTCGAACGTGTCCTCGCCTGCAATCAAAGGTAGACATTCATCCGCCATTAAAGAAAGTAACAGTGAGTACAGCAATGGTAATGTGTGTGAATAAAGTATTAGCAATGTAAGCGCAGTTAGCAGCAACCACGCCGCTGATGCTAACGGGCTATAAGCTAATAGCGGATCCAGGAGATCAAAATAAAACTAGTGATAACGAGGCTCTCTGATTGTTTTTGTTGTAGAATACAATAGAGGATATATTCACACGTTATATAAACGTGTGATGCAAAGCGATCTGAAACAGTCTGAAATATTCATGTATATGTGCTTACCTCTCAGTGTGACAGAATGTGCACGTGGACTGGCAAGTGTGTGATGGAATAATATTTGCTAAGGATACAGATGTGTATATCAGAAAAACAAATGTGATCACAAATACGTTAACACAATACAAAGTAGTGGTGAATCTTGTGAAAACTCTGTGACAATAAACGAAGTCCATTCAATTCAATTCAATTCAATTTTATTTGTATAGCGCTTTTTACAATACAAATCGTTACAAAGCAACTTTACAGAAAATTATGTTTCTACAATATTTAGTAGTAGCTTATAAGTGGTGACTGTCAGTTTGTGCACATATGACAGGATTTGTAGAAAAATTAATACAAGACGTAGTCAGCCAGATGATGAACATTATTAATATTATTAATAATTATTATATGATGCAGTCACACTTGTAGCAATATTTGTTAGTTCTGTTTGTTGATTCAGGGTTAGCATCATCTGGGGTCCTCTGAAGTCAGCATCATCTCTTCTCAGGTGTTCTGGATCCAGACTGGAGCTTGTGTAAATCCCTTGTGTAAATCCCGTGGCAAAACATAGAAACAAATAGAGACATCATTAGCATAGCTGCTGATCCAACAAAGTAAAATTAATTAGTTTAACTCAAAATGCGCATTTGATCAGATGCAACTATACTCACAATTTAAGAGTAAGATCTATTCCATGCGATATAATTAAATCTAGTGTATGATTAAAACGATGAGTGGGCCCGGTGACATTTTGCTTGACTCCAAAAGAGTTTATTAGGTCAGTAAACGCAAGTCCTAATGTATCATTTGCATTATCAACGTGAATATTAAAATCTCCCATGATTAGCGCCTTATCAACTGTAACCAGAAGGTCTGAGAGGAAATCTGCAAATTCTTTTAGGAATTCTGCATACGGCCCTGGTGGTCTATACACAGTAGCCAGAGCAAGAGATACATTAGACTTCTTTTGCATGTCTGGCAGTGTAACATTAAGCAGAAGTATTTCAAAAGAGTTAAACCTGTATCCTGTTTTCTGGGTAACATTGAGAATATCACTATATATTGTTGCAACACCTCTGCCACGACAAGTCTGACGAGGCTCATGCTTATAACTGTAGTTTGGTGGAGTCGACTCATTTAGACCAAAATAATAATTTGGTTTTAGCCAGGTTTCAGTCAAGCAGAGTACATAAACTATTATCTGTGATTATTTCATTTACAATAACTGCTTTGGGTGTGAGTGATCTAATATTTATGAGCCCAAACTTTAAAGATTGTTTTTGTTCATTTACTTTACATGTTTCTGGTTTAATCACAATAAGATTTTTTCTAGATCCTACATTAAATTTGTATTTTGACCTCACTATTCGGGGAACAGACACAGTCTTAATTTATTTTACAGCGCAAGTACTTTTGTCATTTAAACGGGTGGAACAAAAGTCATCATAATAGTTATTAGAGAATTGTCTTACTAGTCACATGGAGCGAAGTGTCCTGGAGATGTTGTCAGAGAGCAGCTCCGCTCTGCCTCTGCTGGGGTGTAATCCATCAGCGCGAAACAGCCTAGGATGCTCCCAGAAAAGATTCCAGTTATCAACAAATAGCAGTTTCTGTTCTTTACACCATGACAACAACCATTCATTTAAAGCAAAAAGTCTACTGAACCTTTTGTGTCCTCGTCGATACGTGGGCAGTGGTCCTGACACGACGATCGTCGCCGTGGGCGTCGTGCTGCGAACCGTCTCGATCAGGCTCCTGAAGTCCCTCTTCAGCGTCTCCGTCTGCCGCAGCGTGGTGTCGTTAACCCCGGCGTGAAGCACGACCGCTCTGGGGCTCTCGTCGGCCTTCAGGATCGCGGGTATCTGCGCAGAAACATAGAGAACACGAGCACCAGGGAAACAATGAGTGTGCACTTTACCTTCGACTAACATAGCACGGACGTGTCGGACGATGGAGTCTCCGATGATCACAGCGTCGCGTCCTGTCTCGCGGAGGGGAGCGAAGCGGTTCCGTGTGGAGATCTCGAAGACCGGAGGGGGAGAAGTCGTCGCCCGGGGCCTGGCTCGCGTCCTCCGCTGTGGATGCACCCAGGGTCCGTGGTGTCCCGGCGTCGCATCGAAGGACATCTGGGAAGATCGCGTCCTGGGTGCACCGGGCCTGTGCAGAGAAACTCAAGGAGTAGACGTGGTGGGACTGTTAACAGCACGCTGTATACTTACCCCGGACTTGTGAGCGTCAGCCCGGGATGATTCCAGCGCGGCTATCCGATCTCTCAGCTGGGCCTGCCTCACCTCCAGGTCGCAAATCTGCTTCTCCACGGCCTCGAGCTCGAGCAGCACCGAATGCAGCTCGAACGTGTCCTCGCCTGCAATCAAAGGTAGACATTCATCCGCCATTAAAGAAAGTAACAGTGAGTACAGCAATGGTAATGTGTGTGAATAAAGTATTAGCAATGTAAGCGCAGTTAGCAGCAACCACGCCGCTGATGCTAACGGGCTATAAGCTAATAGCGGATCCAGGAGATCAAAATAAAACTAGTGATAACGAGGCTCTCTGATTGTTTTTGTTGTAGAATACAATAGAGGATATATTCACACGTTATATAAACGGAAACAATTGATTTTTATAAAATTGATTTTTAAGATAAAAATAGTCGATAAAAAGAATATAGTGACGGAGCTCAAACGCAGTACAGATACCAACAACAAACAGGAAGTGACGTAATTGGTTTGTGGTCCTGTGCAGTCATTCATTCATTCATTTATTTATTCATTGTGACATTGTTTCATGACAATTAAACACTGTCTCCCCAATTCTCTTATTCTGCAGGAATATTTGGTTTATCTGTGTTCTTCATAACTTCTCAGGTATTTTCATAACAATGAAGTATATTTATAATCCATCGCTAATAGAAAACAGGTTTAGAAACACTTCTCATTACAAGTTTTAAGTCAGAAGATGTTTGTTGTCCGTTGCTTTTTTCAAATGCACATTATAAGCGAGGAGGCATTTCCTCGTCTGCACACAAACACTCCCTGTGTCCCAAATAAGTGTGTCCCAAAGCATAGTGTGTTGAAAAGAGTATATGACAAAAGTCCCCGGACAGTCTACTATTTCAAACTTTTATTACAAAAATTGATTATGTTTTGAAAGAGAATCACCATTATGAATAAATGGTGTTATAAAAAAAATTTCAGTATAAAATGTGCTTAATTATCATTAAAATAACAACATGAATTATATCAAATATAACTGGAAACGGCATTTGATTAATTGTTTAAATTTTTTTTTTTGTAGTAATATGTGACCCGTGTATGTTTGTGTATTCAGAGTTATTTTGCCTGCTCAGGCGAAAAAGTGCTGTCGCTTTACGTACATACTAAAATAAGAAGTCTCCTTATGAATTAAACATGGAGCCAGCAGGCCTCTGCTGCTCTGTCTCTGATTGGCCCCAGCGGTTTGGCCAAGGGGTTGGTTATTTACAGTTGGCTCCCGGGTTGGGGTCTCACTTTGATTAATTCGCAGAAAGGCATGATGGGGGTCTAGAGATTGTGGAGTCAACTTGTGTGTGCCTTCCCAGAATGGATGCCATTCACACTGGCCTCATTCTCTTCATCTGACTGCACCCATTCAGTCTCAAAATCATAGTCAGCTTCCTGCCCGCACAATATGGAGGAGATGAAACCAGGGGAGGCTCATTCGGCACCCCTTGCACCCCCGCAATGTTATTTGCATGACACGCAGACAAGCTTTAGAACAGCTGTCAGTTACTTGTATACTCCTATTGTTACTGTGACCCATTTTTCATTCTCTATCCAATAATCTAGTGCTTTGAACCCTTCCGAGTCACGGTCACCCCTCCTTCACACCCCAAAGCTCTTACAAAAGGTAACTGGAGGCAAAAGCAACTGCACTGGTTGCTATGCGGATGCCATGGCAACCAGTGCAGATTCCATATGGGGCTCACATATCGAATGGCTGTAATGGATTGAACTTTGGGGGGCTGAGGGAAGAATTAGGTATTAGGAGCTGGTGTTCATTTTCTCCGCTTCATCCACTGGAAGGACGGCAACAGTGTTTGGAGAGGTTCTGCGATATTTGGCCCAGTGGGTCACAGCGAAATGCCAGCTATTTTCAGCCTTTGAAGACCAACGTCATAGCCAGGCACAACAACCAATATTACATGCACTCAATTAACTGGTTCACGGATGAAATGCTACATCCATTTAGTGTGATGCTTAGTTACAAAAATGATGCAGTTATGTTGCATTTTTGACTGACTTTGTATATAAGAGTAGTGTCTTGTAAATTTTGGTTACACTTTATTTTAAGGTGTCATTGTTATACTGTAAATATACATTTAAGTACTGAGTAATATTAGTTAACTACATTTACTTTATGGTTAGGATTAGGGCTACATGCATGTAATATTAATAATTAATTCTTATTATATAATGAATATAATTGTATGTACATGTATAATAAGGCCACCTTAAAATAAAAGAAAAGAAAAAAAAATATGTATCCAACATTACTCAGAAATTTAAAAGAGATAAATCAGAATTCCAAGTTATGAACAAAAACATCCTCAATCCAGAAAATAAATGAATAAATTGATTTAAACAAAATCCATAATTGTGACCTGTAAAACTGTAAGATATAAACTTTATTAAAAATAAATTATTTCAGAATTGTCAGGGAAAAAGTCGAAACTGCATTTTCTGTACATGCGGAAATGATCTTCCACGTAAATGATCTTCCATGTAAGTACTCTGGTTTTGAATGTAATAAAAAATAAATAAATAAAATAAATGACTGTTCAAAATTTTCAATATATATTTGTTGTTTCTTGTTGTGTTTTTTTTTTTGTTTTTTTTAATATAAATAATCACAACCAGGTAATATGCTTTTAGGCAAACAAGGCATTGCTAACTACTTGCAATTTAGAAGGCGAATCACTGATGCAAATGTGCTCTAGTAATTAGGTGTGTCCAACCAATCTGTGTATCAAAGTAACTCTGAATTCTTTGAGTATGAAAATACAGTAATATTCAGCGTTTTTATACTTTGATATAATACAGATATTTGTGTGACTAGGCCTATATATAAAATAAGGGTCCTAAAGTAATATCACTGCCCCACAGAAATCTGCTGTGTGTATGTGTGTGAATGGGCCCCCAAAAGGTTCCACTGGCTGGAAAAGCCATTTTTCTAGACTAGTGGAACGGATGAGTGAAGTAAAACACTGTTTAAACAATCAGTTTCAGAGACAAGAGCTGATAAACCACTGAAAGTGTGAATGAAAATCCTTATGGATGAATACATATTGTAAACAGTCAGATCACATGGACAAAACAAGCAGGCCAAAGAGACGGATCAGTTGATGGTGTGGAGGGTGAGCATGAAAATTAGTGATGGAGGATGTGACAGAGGGACTGCAGGATATCAGTCATCTCTAGCATTCCCAAAGAGAATCTTGGCAGGTTTTTTTAATTTTTTTTATAAAAAAGTCATGTGCACTTTCTCCTGTTAGTTGATGTGATTCTATTTCTGGTAACACCAGGGCCCATATTTATCAAGCTTCTCAAAGTGCCATTTTAAGTGCTGAGAATTCATTAAATTTACTCCTACTTTCAAACTTAAGTATAAAACCAAGTTATCAAATGTCTTAAAGCTAAGAATCACTCTTACTCTCCCAGTTATTTAGGACAGCTCGAGAGGTCTCTCAAGTGGTAAGGAGTTGCCAGTAGGGGCTTTTGATGGTGCTGAGGAGACAGAGATGTGCACGGATCTTTCAAGAAATGAAGAATGTTCTTGAAATATGAAATTTATCTTGGAATATATTCTCCTAAAACTGTCAGACAAGTCATTTGGAGAGCAGTTTGCTAATTGCTGGGAATGGTCTTCATTAGTAAGTGGTAATGGCCTGATTTGTTGAATTGTTGCTGGAAATGTCACTATTATATATATATTAAGTATATATAATTATATAACTAAATATATATTTTGGACACATAAATGAATGCATTACATTCAGAAAGGTTTTTTTTACAGTGATGCCATTGAGCTGGGTTGTCCAATCCTGCTCTTGGAGGGCCAACATCCTGCAAATTTTAGCTCCAACACACTTGCCTTGCCTATAGATGTCAATAAAGAATAACAGCTGATAGTGAGTAGGGTGCTCTCTTTGGTTGTTAGGGAGTGGCTTGGCAGCTGCCAATAATAATGATCCACAGGCTGCTTGTCAGTACTAATGATATAAACCAACCCCCATGCCTCTATGACCTTTGGATTTGAAGATATGCCACCATAGTATGTCTATGGGCCAATTTTGGGTGGCTCTTGCAACCCATGGGTACAACTTATACCCCACTGTGAGGTATATTCTCACACAGTTTACCACCCTCTTTAAATGTGGTGAACCACATGTTTCTATAAAATCCTTGCTCGGAGCAATGTTAAGTCTATGGGATTTCTGGCCCATTGTGCAAACATTGTGCATCATCGCTGATAAAAGTCATAGCAAATCTCTCCTCAATAAGCTGATTCATTCGTGGGTCTGTGACAAACTGTGCGAGTTAACGCACCAAAGTTTTTATGGAATAATAATAATAATAATAAAGTGAAGTGTCATACAGCAAAGTATGGTGAAGCACACACTCTGGAGACCCACAGCAGATGTGTGTCAGTGTTTTTGCATCATGATGGCTGATCATTGCAATCTCTGAGGCTCTTAAATGGCAAAACATCATCTTAAGACTCTTTGCTGAGGGCAACAACCCCAAAGCTTGAGATGTCTCTCTTAGCCAAGTTGGTACAGCATTGCCCACTGTAATCCACCTAGAGGTTGGTCCAGCCAAGATGGGTGCTTTAAATAATACCACCCATAGTCCCAACAAGTAGGTCTGTCTGGGATTACCCAAATGTTCCATGCAAAATAAGGGTCCTTTCTGGATTCATAAATGACCAGCCTTTGGTTGATCAAAATCCCCTGGTGTTCTGGCTCGTGGTTGTCCCTAAGTCCACAGACGTCAGGCCTCTGGCAGCTAAATATAATGGGAATTATATAACCATTATTAGAAAAATCCCAACATGAAGTGCACTGACCCGCACAAGGCATGATTAGCCCAGAAGAAAGGAAATTTGTTGGGTAATTTGACAAAATGTGTTTTGTGATTCCAAACTGTAGGAGGAAAAAAGGACTGTATTCACACAAATCCACTTCCTTTGGGAATGACAGTGTCACTTGGTGTGGATGCCAGCTGTCATGGTGAGCTTCACTGGGCATGAATGTCAAAGTACTCTCCTCTTCTCTCCCTCTCTCTGGAAAGAATGTTTCAGACACGCACACTTATGCACATACACACACAATACACTGTCACACAGCAAGCTGAACTTTTGTCATGCACAGATCATTAAAATCTTATGACTTATGAGGCTTTATACAACAACGTTATCCTTCCAAATTGTAAAAAAAAGTTGAGGATATGACTGTTACATTACTGTTCAAAAAATGCAAGGCAAAAATGCACTAAATTGGTCAAAAGTGACAGTGAAGACATTTATGTTCCAAAAGATTTCAGTTTCAAATAAATGCTGTTCTTTAGAACTTTCTATTCATCAAACAATCCAGAACAAAAAATATGTTTCATGTTTCCACAAAAATATTAAGTGTATATTAGTGTATAACATTGAACTTCAGATTTCTTAAGAAGTGAATTAGTTTTTCATCGAATCTATTGGAATATTTATACAAAATTGACTTCAAACAGCCTAAAAGGTTATTATGGTGAAAACTTGGTGGTTGTTACCAGTTAGATTTTAATGATCTCAAAATGGTCCATAAAGGTGGTGCATTGCAGTGATTTGATGTAACTTTACCCTCTCAGCCTCTGGGTATCTTCTCTCAGACCTGTGACAGCTGTCCATTGTTTCCCATATGGCACTTACATATAATGCATCCTGCTGTCTGTCTCTGTCTCAAGCTGAGGTGGGACCTGTCCATGTCGCGATGACAGTACACTGCCCTCATGATTGCAATCCCATCATCCCTCACAACACACAATGGGAAGCTGATACTGAAATTAACATTTAAATTTTTTACCTGAAGAAATTAGTATGTTTGATTTTAAAAAAGTGAAAAACAATTTGTTGGCGAGCCATCCCTTTAAGAATGCATAATAGTACAGGGATGACAAATGCACATACACACAAAAATGTTGTAAGATTTACTTTGAGAAAATTATCCCTCTGAAATTTTACAAATAAAGAAGCACATATATTGCCACAGTGTATAATGTCCATCACACACACACACACACACACACACACACACACACACACACACACACACACACATATATATAACCTTTTTACAGTGTACATGTATGTCAATAGGGTTTCTGCAATGGTAACTGAAAACATCTGCGTGATGCTGCATCCATGCTAATTAGTTTCAGTCAAAGACAAATCACAAGACAAAGTGCCTTTAAATAGCTCAGCTGTTGAATTTACGTTAGTGGATGATATAGAGTTTATTTTATTCAATACAGGGGCCTGGCGAAGGAAAGTATGGGTGAAAGAGTGTGGCTGTCAGAGGAAGCAGATGTAGATAATGATAATGCAGATACCTTTGTACTCATCATTCTGGGGCTGCAGGTTTTTTTTACTCAGAGTATTCAGATCCTTAGATTGCACTCAGCAGAGTGCTCATAAAACACACATACACACACCTAAACACATAGGACTCACTCACAATCTTGTCAACATGACTCAGATTTAACCTCAACACCACTTTGTATATCCCTGCCAGTCACATACTTCCAATGGACGGATGAATATAGGAAAAAGGAAAGTAATGAGAAAGGAAGCCTTAAAAATTTACCGTTCAACAGTAAAATCAGAGATGACACACTTTAGAAGGGAAACTGTGTCATAAATGCTAGAATGCTAGAAACTGGAACAATAGCACTTGGTCAACAGTTAAGCTCAGGGTCACAGAAAGTCAATATTTGCTGATTTGTAAGTGGTGCTTTTGAAGGAAAACATCACTATTACTTTTACTCCAAAGTAAAAACAAACCCCTAACCAACATATTAATCATTACTCATAATAGCCATTGCATAGGTCTTCAACCCTGCTCCTGGGGACCCACTATCCTGCAAGTTTATTTCCAAACTGCTTCAGCACACCTGGCCTCTGTCTATTCAAGTGATCCTGAAGACCTTGATTAGCTGGTTAAGTTGTGTTTGATTATACTTGGAGCTGAACTCAGGAAAGTGGGTTCCCAGGAGCAGGGTTGAAGACCTATGAGCTATAGTAAAAATAATAGGTATGATATTAATACTGTAATGATCCTCAGAACTGTATGTCGGTGTGCTGTTGTTCCCATTAGGCTATTCAACTAGCTCAACCAGGAGGTCATCATCATTAAAAGACTGTGCTACTTGACAGGCTTTACAAAAAGAGCACAATAAACTTGCTTTTATGTAAAAAAAAAAATAAAATAAGTGGAATTGCATGATATTCTATGACTTTCAGTGAAAATGTCCTCTCTCTCAGGCCATCCGAGATGTAGATGTTGGAGAAATGTTTGGAGAAATTGAACATTACAACACTTGCTCACTATTGGATCCTCTGCAGTGCATGGGTGCTGTCAGAATGAGAGTCCAAACAGCTGATGAAAACATCACAGTAATCCACAAATAATTGTGATGAAAAGATGAGATGGATTCAATAGCAAGTAAGAGAGTTTTATTAATAAATGTGAAACAGGGATGATGATGATGATGATGATGAAAACAAAGTCCGAGGAAGCCAACACTCAGTGACACAGGGATGCTGTGGTACAGCTCAGTCTGGTGTGAAGATCCTGGGAGGTGAGTGAAGACAAACGCCAATCCGGGTGTTGGTGAAGACGAGAGGGCAGACGTGCAGGACAAACAGCGAGGAAACTGAACAGGCGGGAAACAGAACCGACATCCAAACAACGATCTGACAAAAGACAAGGGGAAAACAGAGAGACTAAATAGTCAGTGCAGATCCTCTGCAGCTGGCGTACTGATTAGTCCTGATTGCAGAGCTGATGAGCCCAGTGATCGGCGGCTCCACCCACATCAACACAAACACAGACAAGAGAGAGAGACAGCGAATTCATGAACCGTGACAATAATCCACACAACTCCAGCCCATCAATTAACGTCTTGAGAAATTAAAATAAAAACGAATCCACCATTGAGATATTTTAAGGGTCCCATTTTTCGTGCTTTTTTAAAGCTTTGATTGTGTTTACAGTGTGCAATATAACATGTGTTCATGTTTCGCGTGTAAAAAAACACAGTATTTTCCACACAATTCACCTATCTGTATACCGCTGTTTTCACTGTCATAAAAATGGGGCTGATGACTTCCTTGTTCAATAAAGTCCCTCCTTCAGAAATACGTTACGAGTTCTGATTGTGCCAGCGGTTCCTGTGTTTTGATTCGACAGCAGCTGACCGCACGCTGCCCTCCTGGAAACGCGATTGGGCTAGTTTTGAGAAGCAAGTGGGCAGGAACATGTGCTGGAGATGTACTTATAATCACAGAAGCGTTTTTACTGACGAGATGCGCATGAAAATCGCATTCGATTTTTTTGCACAGCCCTAACATCTAGTTAACAAAGCTAAACAGCGTTGCCCTTTGTGTAATAAGTTACAGAAACTGTTAAATGCACCAACTTAAATAATAAAATACACTTACCGGTTGTGGTCCATAAACAACGCCTTCTCCAGACAAAGAGGGAACTGCTCCATTTTTCAGGAATAATCTTTGTGCGAATCCGGCATTAAACTGATTGAGATTGAGGAAGCTGTCCTCAGCAAAATGTGCTGCACATAGTTTTACATTTGGATTATAATTTTCGGGAACCGAGTCAAACATAAATTGTAACCATTAATCTCCAAGTACAGCGTCCCTAAGAAGGCCAAACAAAGATGACTGGACTTCGATATGAAAATAACAGCGTTTCGACGACATGGCGACAAACACAAATGCAACTCTTCCTCATCTCCGTCAGAGCACAAAAAGACCACGCCCCCCTGTTTGTGTATTCATGTGGGTGGAGGTTAGTCAAACTGTTTTAGTGACGTCATTACTGCAGGAACTAGAGGGATGTAGTCCAAACGGGTCGTTTTTTGTAGGCGAATTCTGTTAAATAAAATATCTCGCTTGGCATTGAACTTTGAGCTTTAGAATTTTACAGATATTATTTATACTCTAACAATAACATTACACACTAACTAAAGTTTAAAACATGGGATCACGAAGAACGGGACCTTTGAACTTTAAACCACTGCTTTCGGCTAAAATAAGAGTCATATATCCATAAAATATCTTTCTCCAATGAAAAAGTCATCTTGCCATATTCCACTATGTTCTTCCCTCAACTTAGGCGAGTTGATACGTATCTCTCCCGTCTCAGTGCGTGCACTCAATCGCTGTAGTGCGCGGCACCACTATGCTAGTATTTAGCTTAGCACCATTCATTCCTTAGGATTCAAACAGGGATGAATTGAGAAGCCACCAAACACTTCCCTGTTATCCCTATTTAAAGACGGTTACATGAGTAGTTACACGAGTAAGTATGGTGACAAAATAAAACGTGGCGACTTTATAAGCGGATAAAAAATGATGACTATAATGTATGGCGGAAGAACACTTCGCAGCACTTTGACCTCGGCACAGTAATATCATCACTCCTGAAAACTCCCCCACTCCCTCTACCTCTCCCTGCACGCCTGCACTATTGGTAGTAGTTTGGGGGAGTTTTCAGGAGTGTGCCACAAGTGGTAGTTTTAGCGGCTCTGGTCATATGAAAAATGTCACACTGATGGCATGAAATTGTTAATGTTGGTCTGAACAGGTGCATTAACAGCTGTTAATTCAAGTTAAAATGTTTATCACATCAAATACGCAGCCTAGTGTACACAAGTCCACCCCCCACCACCCATCACACTCGCAAATTTTTATCTTAAAAAAATAAATATATTTTTTAACAATTCTGACTAAGCTGATGTTTTCAGCATGGTTACATGAGATTTTTTGAATACACAGTGTGGCTCTCTGGACTGGATTTGAATCACAAGCACAATTGTTTGAGCTATGGTTCCTGCATTGGTTTGTTTGTCTGCACTGGTGCATTGTGATTAGGTGAATTGGAGGCCGGCATCCAAAATGCCATCTGTAAAAAGTGCATCTGCTGCCTGACTGAATGAATGGCATGCATCTGTGTCACATGTCATTAGTCTTACACAAACAAGCTCTGTCTTGCAAAATGCAAACATATGCATGCGCACAACCATAATTAACTTGTGCAACATCACATCCATGGCCGTTTGACCTTTACTATGCACGTGAACACTCGTAATCACGTTTATTTTTCTCATGTGTTCCTGTAGCTCAAGTGGTAATGCATTGTGTTTAGCAAGCGCAAGGTTGGGGGTTTGTATCCCAGGGAACACATGTTAGGAGAAAATTGTTATCCTGAATGCATTGTAAGTTGCTTTGGATAAACGCGTCTGCTAAATGCATACATTTTAAAATTTACATGTTTCTCGTGTGCATCACATGATCAATGGTTGTGTTAGGATTCTGGGGCCGGATTCACGAAAATCTTCTTAAGAAATAAATTAAGAAATTTCTTAAGATAAATTCCAGGAAGTTCGTAAGAATGTTCTTAAGTGCAATTCTTGAAAAATTCTTAATAAGTTCTCAACTACATTCTTAAGACCTTCTTAAATTTTTTCTTAAGAAGAAAATAACAGCCGTTATCTGAATGAATACATGATGCACTGCTAAACTCACACTTTTGTCTTGCGCTTCTGGTAGATTACCCTAATAATCGTAATAAGCAGGCACCATAGACTGTATATTTTAGTTGCGACTTTGACTGGCGCTCAGCTTCACGTTTTTAACGTGGCCTGTTTTTGAACAGTTACTTTTAAAATAGCCTTTCTCAAGCAGAAGCGATATTTTTCATTAATTTTTGTGCTGTGTTTTTGCGCTCTCATCTGAGTGAATGATTCCGGTATGTGAGTCCGCGCTTCTACAGCAAATGCATTCTGCGCATTCATATGCGCTGAATACTGCAAAAGATTATGCATTTATAAGCTCAAATTAACGGCGTTCAATTAATGCTCCCTATCTGACTTGTTTCAGTTGCTAATGAGTTTTGAAGTCAGCAAAAAGCAGCGTCATACACAGGCTAATCATGAGCGATCATGTTTACATTAACAGTCATCACTGTCCCTTCAGAAAACTTGTGCACATATGTAACTGTTGTTGTAAAGCTTAAATATAACAATTAATTTGAAATAACCCAATAATTACATTAAATAATTTTTCTTGTTTGGGATATAAGACAAGTCTGGGGCTGTCCTAAATTTAAGAAGTTATTTACGATTATTTTTAAGAAAGTTCTTTTCAAGGTTTGAATTCTTCTCAGGTTTTGTCTTAAGAACAATCTTAAGAAAAAAGATAAGAATATTCTTAAGATGAATTTTTGGGAATACAAAATATTCTTGTATTTTTTCTTAAGTTAGAAAATAAGAAGAAATTGGCAGTTAAGAAGAATTTTATTCTTAAGAATGTTTTGTGAATCCGGCCCCTGAACTGTTCTGTGTCATGTTTGACCCTGGTCTTAGTTCCTGTTTGTCCTTATTTGGTCGTGTTCCTGTCCTAGTTTAGTTAATTAGTCATTCTGTACACCTGTGTTTCTCCATTTATCCTTGCTTTTAAGTTTGAGTCTGTATTTGTCTGAGATTGAACATCAACCCATATAGTTCCAGTGTAATCTCCTGGATCTTTGGATTAAAAGACTGTTGTTTGAGTGTACGCCTTGTCTCCTCGTTCCTTGCCTTAGGCTAAGTGTGACAGGTTGACACATTATACAGATATTCATGATTATGTTGCACATATGGCAAAGAATAACCATTCGAACACATAAAATTGTATTCAGAGTCACACAGGTGTCTAGAGCTTGGAAGAGGTTTCTGGGTGTTTTCCTTGTTTCTTTGGGGCTGCTGTGCTCACTTTGAAACCTTGTACTACACTGTTGATACAGCTCAGTTGAATTCCATGAATGAAAAGAACTGAAAGTATATGAAATAAATGTCAATCCATTCCTCAGACTGCTCTCTCCACTGTTCTTTTGTTCACTTATTCAATCAATCAGTCAGTCATTCAGTGGCCCCTGGTTTTGAATTGGAAAAGGTCTGACATATTTTAACATGAAACTGAAAAAATAAAAATCAAGATTTCTACACTCACATCCACTTGACACCTTGAGCAAATAAAGGGATGCCTCCACTTAAGATTTCCATCAAAACTGCTCACAGTGGATAATAACCGTGTCCACAGGGCCCAGTTGCAAATATAACAGGAAGTGATGTATTTCCGAACAGGAAGGTGACTTTCCCCCAAAATAGCTCTTTAGCATCTCACTCTTTCATTCATAAAACTGACACAGACGTAATGAATAAAGCTTCGCTCATAAATCTTCTTCGGAGACGGCGAGTGAGATAGCAATCAATGGAAGAAACAAAAGAGATTTTCATTTCTGATGGAGACTTTGACATACAGGTCTTCTGTTCCCCAAACATGTACATTTTTCATTGGAGAAATGAGCAGTTTTATAGTCCACTATTATCGCCACATGGTACACTGCTTTTGAATGTATTTGCATTAGCATAAGCAGAAAATGTTTTAAGCACATACTTCCTGAAGAAAGGATATTTATTAATTTTTTTTAGGCTTCTTTTTTTGTGTTTACTTTAATCCTGTGACTATTTAATTTATTTGGGTTTAGTAGATAGTTCTATCCAAAGTGACTTACAGTGGATTCAGAGTCTACAGACCCATGATGATTTCAGTATTTTAAAGCACTGCAGATTTTTTTTTTTTTTTTTGTAAATTTTGGAAAAAAAAATTAATAATATTACAAAAGTTTTCTATTTTAAAAAACTTTTCAAAGAATCTATATTAAAGGGTTAGTTCACCCAAATATTCCTTCGCAAACCGGATATCACTAAACTGCAGTGAATGCACTCACAACAGAAGAGAATACAATGCTGAGTAAAGTCGTAGTTTTTGCTATTTTTGGATCAAAATGTATTTTCGATGCTTCAAAAAATTCTAACTGACCCTCTGATGTCACATGGACTACTTTGATGATGTTTTTCTTACCTTTTTGGACATGGACAGTATACGTTCACACAGCTTCAATGGAGGGACAGAGAGCTCTCGGACTAAATCTAAAATATCTTAAACTGTGTTCTGAAGATGAACGGAGGTCTTACGAGTTTGGAACTACATGAGGGTGAGTTATTAATGACATACCGTATTTTTAGGACTATAAGTCGCACCTGAGTATACAACCCGAATCCCGTCCGTGATTTCCAACAAGAATGTCAAATTTGGACTCGTCTGACCATAAAACACTATTCCACTTTGAAATAGTCCATTTTAAATGAGCCTTGGCCCACAGGACACGACGGCGCTTCTGGACCATGTTCACATATGGCTTCCTTTTTGCATGATAGAGCTTTAGTTGGCATCTGCTGATGGCACGGCGGATTGTGTTTACCGACAGTGGTTTCTGAAAGTATTCCTGGGCCCATTTAGTAATGTCATTGACACAATCATGCCGATGAGTGATGCAGTGTCGTCTGAGAGCCCGAAGACCACGGGCATCCAATAAAGGTCTCCGGCCTTGTCCCTTACGCACAGAGATTTCTCCAGTTTCTCTGAATCTTTTGATGATGTTATGCACTGTAGATGATTAAGAATTGCAAAGCCTTTGCAATTTGACGTTGAGGAACATTGTTTTTAAAGTTTTCCACAATTTTTTTACGCAGTCTTTCACAGATTGGAGAGCCTCTGCCCATCTTTACTTCTGAGAGACTCTGCTTCTCTAAGACAAAGCTTTTACAGCTAATCGTGTTACAGACCTGATATCAATTAACTTAATTAATCACTAGATGTTCTCCCAGCTGAATCTTTTCAAAACTGCTTGCTTTTTCAGCCATTTGTTGCCCCCGTGCCAACTTTTTTGACACCTGTAGCAGGCATTAAAATTTAAAAGAGCTAATTAAGTGGACAAAAGTGTAAAATTTCTCAGTTTAAACATTTGCTACGTTATCTATGTTCTATTGTGAATAAAATATTGGCTCATGTGATTTGAAAGTCTTTTAGTTTTCATTTTATTAAAATTTAAAAAACGTCCCAACTTTTCCGGAATTCGGGTTGTAAGTCGCATCAGTCCAAAAATATGTCATGATGAGGAAAAAAACATATATAAGTCGCACTGGACTATAAGTCGCATTTATTTAGAATCAAGAACCAAGAGAAAACATTACCGTCTACAGCTGCGAGAGCGCCCTCTCGTGGCTGTAGACAGTAATGTTTTCTATTGGTTCATTTCTCTTGGTACATTTCACTCGGTTCATGTCAAATTAATTTTGATAAATAAGTCGCACCTGACTATAAGTCTCAGGACCAGCCAAACTATGAAAAAAAGTGTGACTTATAGTCCGGAAAATACGGTAATTGTAATATTTGGGTGAACTAACCCTTTAAGCAGAAATATTTAAGAAAATATTAAGCAGCACAACAGTTTTCAACACTGATAGTAATAAAAAAGGCTTACTGTGCAGTGAAAACGCATATTAGAATGATCTCTGAGAAATCGCATGACACTGAAGACTGGAGTAATGACATTTGTACACATTGGACACATTCTGAATCAACCATGTTTTGATATTGAAACAATATTCTTTATGTTACTTGTTCAACTAATCATCATATGCTTGTAAAATTCCTCAATTTATTTTCTTCATTTCTAAAGTGTTTACATCTCATCATGTAAATATATTCTTGTTTTCTGTAAAAACATGACAAAGATACTGATTTGCAAACATAATGAGCTGTAGAACTGGAGCAGTTAAAGTGAAGACAGAATTAAACTCAAACGTGTCTTTGACCTTGGCAAAGATCCAGAACATCTTGACCCTCTATCAACCTTTATCTCTCTCTGTCTCTCTCTCTCACACACGCACACACACACACACACACACACACACACACACACACACACACACACACACACACACACACACACACACACACACACACACACACTCGCTCTCTTGAAGTGGGAAATGGAATATGGCAGATAGGAGTAGAGAGAAAAGAAAGCAAGGGAGCAGGGTCAGGAATGCGGTAGCATGGGAGTCTGGGAAAGGGGGAGGCAGCTTCGAAGCACTTCCTGCGTTAGGAGGGAAGAATCCATCAACTATGAGACAGGAATCAGGGTCAGTGAGATAATAAACATACATGCATATACATACATACACATGCATGCCAACTCACACACATCTGCCTCGGCCTTGAATGGCTGGATAGTCCAGGATGAGTGTCATTCTGGATACTGTTTGATTGCTACTGATTCCCATATAGATAATGATACTCTACACGTCAGATGTGTCTCTCAAATAGGAGCCACTTATTCTAAAGTTATGGAGATTGCAATTACATTACATTTATATCCATGCATTTAGCAGACACTGTTATCCAAAGCATTTGCAACAGAGACTGCAGGCATACTGAAAGATATAAATTACTACTGAATACTACTTATAATACTTAATTTATTATTACTACTACTAGTAGTAGTACTATAGCTTTGAACTATTTATTATATGAAAAACACTAAAAAGGTATTATTATAAAATAAATAAATGCATAAAACAAATGGACCAATAAATAAAAATAAAAAAATACATTTACAGATTCTGTTATCCAAAGCGACTTATAATAGAGATTGAATAGGCATAGTAAAATTAAAAAAGGTAAAAAGAACAAAGAAAATTACAAGAGATTTATATTTCTTACTACCTAATTTATTAGTAGTAGTAGCAGAAGCAATAGCCAGTAACAATACATAAAAGATTAAGATTGAGTTATATATTCTAATAATCAGTTTATCATTATTAGTAGTAGTATCGTAATAAAAGTAAGTAATAATAATAATAATAATAATAAACTTAGAATTAAAATAATATTCTAGTGTTTCCAAAAGCAATAGTGTGAATGCAAATGAAAATTTACAATTAAACTGATTTGAAATTAAACCTGATTTCAATTATTAAAAGCACAATTAACTTTTTTTTGTTTTTCTTTTGGTTGGGTTTGGTACTTTTAAAGTTTTTATACCTCTATATGTTTGAGACTGAGCTCTGTGGTTCATGCCCCTCTCTACAGCTACTCCTCTGTGTTTTCGGTCTCACTTCAGGGAAGTCCTCCACTACTGTTGGCTCAGCTGCATGTGGGAATACCCAAATACCCACAATCCCCGACCAGCCAGACCAGCATTGCCAGCTGCCAGACTTCCTCATGTAACACATACAAACACACACATCTCTGCCAGTCTGAGACAGACTGAAATGGAAAGATACAGAATATGACAGTGAAAGGTCCAGTGATACTGAGCCCTAGTAGTTTGTTCATTCTAAGTATGAACAGAGCTAATGGTGATGCCTGTCTTAGTAAACTTTGCTAGTTAAAGATCGAGTTCTCTAGTACAGCTAGAGAGAAAAACAACAATGCTGAGTGGGTGTAAATCAGGAAGTCGAACATTAATGAGCTCTTTTTATGAGCTAGAGCAAGACATTTAACCAGAACTTCCTTGTTGAGATCTGATTGTGACATGGCACACACACACACACACACACACACACACACACACACACACACACACACACACACACAGACACACACACAATGGAAAATGTCACTACAGTGCAAAATTCAAAATACAGATAAAACACTTGCAAAAAAAAACAATATGGAAAATCCCTCATATTAATACAGCACACTGTCCCTTATTTTTTAAACTTGTTTGTTTGTTTTTGAGTGTACAGCACTTTGAAGAAAAATAAAAGCATTGTGAGTTGTCACCAGGGTTATTATAGTTAACTAAATACATACTGTATAGACATGTTTAAAATAAAACAACTAATAAAACATTTACTTAAAGGTACAGGTTGTAGGACCTGCCACTAGAGGGCGCATTACCAAAACAATAACAATCGCGTGGTTTGATGACGCTAAGAAGGAGCATGGAATGATGGGATTTGTTGTCTTCTACCCAACTGCTGACGGCCATCAATCAGACGATATGAAAACGATTACCACTTGTTCAACAAATATATACATTCGTGTATATTCAAACACAGTAATTGGACATACAGTACAGACCAAAAGTTTGGACACACCTTCTCATTCAAAGAGTTTTCTTTATTTTTATGACTATGAAAATTGTAGAGTCACATTGAAGGCATCAAGGGCTATTTGACCAAGAAGGAGAGTGATGGGGTGTTGCGCCAGAAGACCTGGCCTCCACAGTCACCGGACCTGAACCCAATCGAGATGGTTTAGGGGTGAGCTGGACAGCAGACAGAAGGCAAAAGGGCCAACAAGTGCTAAGCATCTCTCGGGGAACTCCTTCAAGACTGTTGGAAGACCATTTCAGGTGACTACCTCTTGAAGCTCATCAAGAGAATGCCAAGAGTGTGCAAAGCAGTAATCAAAGCAAAAGGTGGCTACTTTGAAGAACCTAGAATATGACATATTTTCAGTTGTTTCACACTTTTTTGTTATGTATATAATTCCATATTTAATTCCACATGTGTTAATTCATAGTTTTGATGCCTTCAGTGTGAATCTACAATTTTCATAGTCATGAAAATAAAGAAAACTCTTTGAATGAGAAGGTGTGTCCAAACTTTTGGTCTGTACGGTACATAACACACTCGAGTTCAACAATTTCAAGAGTAGATTACATACAAAGTCATTGCAAAGACGCGATCAGACTATGGATCAGACGCGTCCTCGCGCGGGTATAGAGATGCGATGCGTGTATGCCCCATAACTAATCTTGTTGATCGTTATAATAGCATAAGTTTTCTGTAAAGATACGAATCAAAACAACTCACCTGTTGAGTAAAACACAAGCGAGATCGGCATCTCTTTCTAGTTGAAGTTTGTTGAGAAGCTCTCTACATCTAGAAAATGCAACACAGATATTGATCCTTGCTCTTTCTCTCCTCTTGTCCCAAACTCTTCTTGGGTCGTTTGGTTGGCCCATACGCTTATGTTTACGGGAGCTGTCCTTATCGACAGATCCAGCGGCAGACGGTCAACAGTAATTATGTTCCATAAATAAGTAACACAATCCACCATAAAACATGCAAGAAGAAGTAACTAAGGAACTACTTAAAGCAAGCTAGTGGTTTGCTGGACGCTAGACACTACTTCCGCATTTGTCCACGACACTGTTGTCATGTGGTTTCTATGTCAGTAAAGGGTAACTAACATCATTGACAGGCGACTGCACTGCCCCATGTCACTGTTTAGAATGGGAATTTTCTCATGATTTACAAGTAGTTGAAAACATTAGATATATTGTTATTAAACAGCTGGACAAAATATATAACACTAGCCTAGTGGTTTTTGGATATTTTACTGCAAATATCTTACAAATTGTACCTTTAACCACAGTTACTAAAACTTCAAACTTATTTTTAATATTTAAGCTAGTTGCCCAGGTGACATTTCTCCTTTCCTCTGCAGGTTAAACTAGTTAAACGGCCAGCATCCAAAATACAAATTATGCTGGTTACTATCAATGACCAAGTAAGCAACCAAGACCAAAAACACCAACTGATCACACACTTCAGTCTATTATACGCTTTACGGTGTGATTTTACTAGGCAGACTGAAACAGCAGCAGCAAGCTGCAGAATTTATATCACAGCGATTGTATCTCAGCTATATATTTTCAGTCTATAATCTTCATTCCCCTCAGAGGAAATGAAGGCCTTCGTCTATCACTCGCTAACATGAAGCAGACATATCGCGCTGACCAGTCCAGGAGAAAATTGGGTTTCTCGATTATAAATCAAAGTTTAGTGAATAAAGGCGATTTAATTTGGTTAATGCTGTTGCAAGTCATATTGAATAAGAGCTTTATTCTGGTCCATTAAGCTGCTTGTGGCGTGCCTGTGGACAGCTGTAACCTTGCGTAAATGCCCTCGAAAACTCTGCAACAGAGCAGCTAAAAGAGTTTAGAATATTCATTATATCACAAGAGTGACACAATTTACTGCTTCCTGCTGGGTGCAACTATTAATAGTTTAATGAAAAAGACATAGGCATTTTAACAAATGCACACAGATGCACAAATCATCCTTACAAGAGATGAAAGGTCATGAAGAGGGTCTCAATAGAATATAATGCATGTGTGTACCATCACATCCCAGCTAGGATCAGTAAATAATAACACTCTTCCAAATAGCAAACAAAACATACATATACATTGAGTGCTTATAAATCCACCACATATATACAGTGTTGCTCATAAGTTCACATACCCCTTGCAGAATCTGCAACATTTAGAATGATACATATTTACATACAAACCTGATTCCAAAAAAGTTGGGACACTGTACAAATTGTGAGTAAAAAAGGAATGGAATAATTCACAAGTCTCATAAACATATCAAATGTTGAAAGTGAGAAATTGTAAAATGTCATGCCAAATATTGGCTCAGTTTGGATTTCATGAGAGCTACACATTCCAAAAAAGTTGGAACAGGTAGCAATAGGAGGCCGGAAAAGTTAAATGTACATATAAGGAACAGCTGGAGGACCAGTTTGCAACTTATTAGGTCAATTGGCAACATGATTGGGTATAAAAAGAGCCTCTCAGAGTGGCAGTGCTTCTCAGAAGTCAAGATGGGCAGAGGATCACCAATTCCCCCAATGCTGCGGCGAAACATAGTGGAGCAATATCAGAAAGCAGTTTCTCAGAGAAAAATTGCAAAGAATTTGAAGTTATCATCATCTACAGTGCATAATATCATCCAAAGATTCAGATAATCTGGAACAATCTCTGTGTGTAAGGGTCAAGGCCGGAAAACCTTACTGGATGCACATGATCTTCAGGCCCTTATAGACGGCACTGCATCACATACAGGAATGCTACTGTAATGGAAATCGCAACATGGGCCCAGGAATACTTCCAGAAAACATTGTCGGTGAACACAATCCTCCATTTCATCTCGGAGATGCTGTCTTTGCGCTTGCCAAATTCCGCCGTGTAAATAGTAAATCCTTCATGGCACGAGCGCAACTGGGAATTAAAGGGAATGGAAGATGAGACTCTGATTGGTTTATTGCACGTTACGCCCAAAAAACACCCAATACTCATTAAGAGAATAGGGACAACCCGTTTAGACCATGCACCCGGTCGCGCCAACCATTTTTCCGTATTTAAAATAGCAAAAGTGGATTTGGATACGCCCTGAGTGCACCTGCGCTTTACACTTTGAATTTAGATTTGTTAAAATAGGGCCCTATAGGTCAAAAAAGAAGCCATATCTAAACATGATCCAGAATCGCAGGCATTTTATCTGGACCGAGGCTCATTTAAAATGGACTGTGGCAAAGTGGAAAACTGTTCTGTGGTCAGACGAATCAAAATGTGAAGTTCTTTTTGGAAATCTGAGACGCCATGTCATCCGGACTAAAGAGGACAAGGACAACCCAAATTGTTATCAGCGCTCAGTTCAGAAGCCTGCATCTCTGATGGTATGGGGTTGCATGAGAGGTATATACAAGTTCTAAAACAACATATGCTCCCAGATCCAGACGTCGTCTCTTTCAGGGAAGACCTTGCATTTTCCAACATGACAATGCCAGACCACATACTGCATCAATTACAACATTATAGCTGCGTAGAAGAAGGATCCGGGTACTGAAATGGCCAGCCTGCAGTCCAGATCTTTCCCCCAAAGAAAACATTTGGTGCATCATAAAGAGGAAGATTCGCGACAAAGAAGACCTAAGACAGTTGAGCAACTAGAAGCCTGTATTAGACAAGAATGGGACAACATTCCTATTCCTAAACTTGAGCAGCTTGTCTCCTCAGTCCCCAGATGTTTGCAGACTGTTATAAAAAGAAGAGGGGATGACACACAGTGGTAAACATGCCCTTGTCCCAACTTTTTTGAGATGCCATGAAATTTTAAATCAACTTATTTTTCCCTTAAAATGATACATTTTCTCAGTTTAAACATTTGCTATGTCATCTATGTTGTATTCTGAATAAAATATTGAAATTTGAAACTTCCACATCATTGAATTCTGTTTTTATTGACAATTTGTACAGTGTCCCAACTTTGTTGGAATAGCGTTAAATTGGTTCTGTTTATTTTTTATTTTTTTTTGTTTTATAGTATACTGGCTTTAATAAGTTGCTTAAAAGTCTAAATAAAATGGTAATTGTTAGATCAATAATTTCTAATATTTCAAGATATATGAAAAATAAATGTGCAGTTACAAGAAATTAATCATCAATTAATATTCTAGTCAGTTTCTGTCTGAGAGTAAAAATAAAACGTTAATTGTAAATAACAAATAAGGCCATATTGTGACAAATAAAGTGACATAGTGAAAGATAAGTTTACATTAAAAATCAGTGTTTTTTTAGATATACAGTCACAGTTATGTGAAATAAAAATGCAATAGTTAATATGTCAAGTCATATATTAGTCAGAAAATATATGTGATATCACTACTATGAAATATAGCCTTGTGAGATAAAAACTGTTTAAAAGTTTTGGTAAGATTTTTAATGTTTTTGAAATAGTAGGCTACATTTATTTGATCAAAAATGCAGCACACAGAAATATTAGTCAATTTGTATATTAATCAATAACTGTTTTCTATTTGAATATATTTAAAAATTTAATTTATTCCTGTGATTCAAAGCTGAATTTCCAACATCATCATTACTCTGGTCTTCAGTGTCACACAATCCTTCAGAGATCATTTTAACTTGCTGATTTTTAAGAAACATTGCTTATCATTTTCAATCAATGTTGAAACAGTTGTGCAGCTTTTTTTTTTTGGAAACTGATTTTTGCATAATTTTTTATGAATAGAAAGAGACACTTTTTTGTCAATTTAATGTATTATTGGTGAATAAAAGTATTAATTTCATAGGCCTTATGAATAACCACAGGTGCAGTGACTTTGAGGACACGCACAGTATTGGCTGAGTTTCTGTCCTTGTCTCTCGTCTGGATATAAACGGACATGCGCATGTGGCGATTAGATTCAGAGATGGTGTCAGAGACCCTGAGTTTGATAAATGAGGAACACAGTTCTCAGTTCCTGTAGGGTAAACAGGATAGAAAACTACAGGTTCAACCCTCTCAGCTGAGGAACAGTCAGGGTCATCTAGAACCTGACCTTACACACACACACACACACACACACACAGCAGGCCTCTCCCATCTGCAAATGTTAAATAATGTCTGATAGGCCTTCATCTGCACATATAATATGCGTCTTAAATGCACGAGGGAATTATTGAAGGCTTTATTTTTAATGTTTGAACTGCTGCGTATGCTTCTTGCTGCGACTTCTCTCTCTTTCACGGTCTGTCGCTCTCTCATCTTTTCACTATCTCTGTTACAAAACAGGATTGGGTTTCCTAATTACATTCCATTAGAACATTTCCTCTGGCCACTCAAATAGAGTTTTTTTTTATACTTTCACCCATCTCAATGCACACAATGAAATTACTTTTTTTTAATATACATATTTTTATTTCTATTTGTACTATTGTATTGTGGGGTTAGTCTAATTATTATTTTGGATCACTACTTGTTATGAATAGGAAATGTTTCATTTGTTTTTGTGTATTATTATTATTGCCAGTGTAAATACAGCCAGTAGCCCAGTTCCCCACAAATGATACAACATTATATATATATATATATTTATTATTATTTTTTTTTTTTTTTTTTTTCTAAAAGCAAAACACACTATATACACAATACATTATATAATAATGTACACAACTGTTAAACAGTTTTTTTATTAATACTTTTTATTCAACAAGAATATATTAATTTGATCAAAACTGACAGTAAATACATTTATAATGTTACAAAACATTTATATAAAAAATGCTGTTCTTTTGATCTTTCCACTCATCAAATAATCATGAGAAAGTAACACAACAACAACAATATATATGCATCACATTAATAAATTTACATTATAAAAATACATTTTCAATTGTATTAATATTTCACAATATTACTGATTTTACTGTACTTTTGATCAAATAATTGTTCCTTAAGAAACTTAAAAAATAAAAATAAATAAATAAATAAATCTTACTGACCCCATATTGTTAACAATAAGCAATATCTACAAATGCATGAATTGAACAAATGTGAATAATCATTGAATCTGCTCTTGTATATAAAATACAACCGTACTGTATATACAGTGTACAGTACACATTTACAGAAGTAGCTTTTGGAACACAGTAGTGGAGTGGAACATAATTTCCAGCTGTGCAGGATTCCCAAGATCTCAAACACACTTGCCTTTTGTTAGATATTAAGACACATGCACATTCACTGCATGTACAGTATTTTATTGTGTGTGTGTGTTCAAATGAAAGTGATAATTGATATGTGGTGCAGGAATTAGAGATGCTTTTCAGTGTGTCGTATAGTGTATTTGTTTATACAGGGAAATAAATGAAAAACTTTGTTAATTTCTCTCTATCTTTCTCTGTGTGTGTGTGTGTGTGTGTGTGTGTGTGTGTGTTAGACAGACTTGGACAGATGGGGCCAGTGCAGCTGTTGACTGGTAAGAGCAGAACACAATGAAACTAAAGATAACCTGTAGTTACAAGCAAGCCAAGCATGCAGCCATTTAGTGTCTTTAGATTTAAACATCCGAACGATTCTGATGTACACACCCATGTCTCCTCAGCACAACCACAGTTATTCTGTCCTCTTCACATCACACCACCCAAGTTCCCCACTCATTCCTCAACTAAACAAACAGCCCATATTATCTATAATGTCTACAACAAAACATGGCAACACATAAGCTCATAAACACAGAGGCTGGAGCGCTATATGTGGATGTGCATGTGTGTACTGTATATGTGTTTCGGCAAAGCGAGTGATTAGTCTACAGTGGCTGGAGCACAAAGTAGAAGGTCATCCATCATTCCCCAGACAAAAGTGTCAAGCCTACTGCACAACAAGAGAAAGAGAGAGGGAAGGAGGGAGAGAATGCAGGAGAATTATGAAACATAAGGGCAGACAGATGGAAATCTGAATGATGGATGTCGAGAAAAAGAGAAAGGGAGAGATATTCCTGACTTAGCAATGAAATACACATGCATGTGGAAAGACTAGAGAAGGAAAGATGGAGAGAAAGCAGAAAGGAGGAATACACACTCAGCTGGGCCTCAGAGGATATGAGTGAGAAAGGGCTAAACGAATAATTTAAATTATAATGACATGAAGTTGGGTGAGGTACAGGGGAAAATGGAGAGAGGGAAGTAAAAAATATGGAATGGGTGTTTTTTCAACTTCAGGCACTTTAATGCCCCAGGGGATTTTTTTATTTATTAAAACTAACATATTTCATATATATATATATATACAATAATAATTGTTTTTTTTAATGGAAGTTTATTAAAACTGTCTTTAAAACTGTATTTCATTGTTTTACCCTTGTTCCAGACTTAGAAGTTTAATCTAAAATGATGAAATCCATCTAAATTAAATTTAAATAAATCATTAACCTCAGAAAAAATAGAAATTATAATTTTTTTTTATCTATGTTAATCTAAATAAAAATATAGTGAAAAACACAAAACGTTTATATTCATCATATGAAAAGGAATTATATCATTTATTAAAAAACAACAAAAAATATTGACCCAAGAAAGTTATCTATCTTTCTTTCTTTCTTTCTTTCTTTCTTTCTTTCTTTCTTGAGCTTGAGATAAAATATGAGACATGCAATTTGCAATATATTTTTTTTAAAGTCAAGCTATTTTTATAATTTTGCAAATATGCAGAAAGTGTATATATTGAAGTCAGAATTATTTAAATACAGAATACTTGAAATAATCCTTAGTCAAATTTGAAAATGTGCTTTCTTCCTGAAAAAGGTTTTTTTTTTTTTTGCTCTTTGGATTAACTTTTCACCACAAGACTATTACGCTAACAAATCAAAAGGGTCAACTTTGGTTTCGTGTGGACTTTTAATTGTGTTTAGTTAGGATACATAAAATGTTAACTGTGGAATTAGCCTTAGCAAAAAATGAGTTCCAAAATTCATTAAAATGTAATTTCCACCACAGAATACTATTAAACACAATACATTATTTAAAATGTGATAAAATAAATAAATAAATAAATAAATAAAAAAAACAGACCAAAATCAGAATTCTCCTATTGGAAATTGACAAGTATATATTTTATTTTCTTAAAGTCCACAGTGCCAAGTATTCAATACTGAAATAAACACTCAAATAAAAAACAAACAAACAAAAAAAAAAGTGGGGAAGTTGACTGGAGAAAGGCTGTCCGAGGGGGCATTAACCCGCCAGAGCTGGTCTGCCAACCAAACCCTCCATCACAACTGTCCTGCCTGGCACCATGCCACACTGAGAGCAGGAGACCAAAACAAGGGAAAGAAGAATGAACATTATGCTATTGTTGGTCATTGTATCATGGGGGGCAAGGCACTGGAGAAAGAACAGCAGCTAATCTTTCCAAGCATATGGACGCTAGCAGGACAGACAGAGGGACACCGTCCGAATAAGAGAGAGCGGAAAAGAGAGAGAGAGAGAGAAAACAACAGACAGCTTCAAATCTGGGCAGTTGGTCAGTGAGTCTGTGAATATGTTTACTCAAATACAAAATGGGCTTTTAGGGCGATGACAATAGGGCAGGAATCTAGCCACAGAACACTCTGGGATAATCCATATTGACTGAGCACTAACAGGAAAACCTAACTGAGTGGTACAAGGCGCTTATACTTTGAATGGGTGATCTTATTACAGACACACACAGACACACAAAGGCCGGAAGGGTGGATGTTGGGGTTCTTTGACAGGACCCTCAGCACACATCATCAAACTCTGCAAGCAAACATCACTGTTATTATATTCTCATTCTTGAATTAAATTATTAAAAATCATGTTTATTAATTTAAATAATGCAATTTAAAGATCTTCTGCATAGAAATATCCTGACAACACCCTAGCAACCTCATAGACACAGGGGGCTAATTACCCTTAGCAATCAAATACTAAAGCAACAACTTGGCAACCACCCACAACTCCTTAGTAACTGCACAGTAAAGATCTGACAACCACCCAAATCCCCTTAGGATCCACATAGCAAAATTTTGGCAACACCTCACCCCCCCAACCTCCTAGCAACTACATAGTAACTCATTGGCAGTTATTCACAACCTAATAGCAACTTCATATCAGTGCCTATACATACAGTATTTCCCCATCTGATTTTCTGCACCTCCACCACAATGCATCAGTGAATCACTTGTATTGCTCAGAGTTCTGAAAACTTTTCCCTCAATGGACGATTAATATGCGTCTGGAGTAAGAAACGCATAAACACATGGGCCCACCCTGACCCATCACACTCCCTGTTGTTTATCTGTTGTCACTGTTTGTTTGTCTCCTTTTACTCCTTTCGCTTTTGCAAACCAAAGCCCCATCTGCTGGATCATCAACACGCTTGAGTATTTTAATTCACATCTTCAGATACCATCTGCCAACATCCTCTTCCCGCTCTCTCTCTCTCTCTCTCTCTCTCTCTCTCTCTCTCTCTCTCCCCCTCTATCTCTCTCTCACACACACACACACACACACACACACACACACACACACACACACACACACACACACACACAGAGACCCTGAATATGATCTCAGCCCAGAGAGTATCACCGGTCTCCTCTGTTTAGGGTTGGATACTTGTTACACTCTAACATCTGCCATTCTCTAGACTTTCACTTTCAATGCAGCCCTCTGACTCCAAACCACCAGCCCAGAATTTAGGAAAAACTTTACAAACTCTTTCATTTGCACATTACCTTTTCATCCAGCTATATTTTAAATAAAATCTCAATAAATTAGAATGTCGTGGAAAAGTTAATTTCAGTAATTCAACTCAAATTGTGACCCAACACCAACACCATGGTCATTTAACCAACTTTTGGTGCTTTGGGCAGTGTGGTAGGTGCCAAAAACTCAATGGACCAACACGAGCAGATGACATTGCAGCCTAAATCATCCCAGACTGTGGAAACTTAACACTGGACTTCAAGCAACTTGAGCTATGAGCTTCTCCACTCTTCCTCCAGACTCTAGGACCTTGGTTTCCAAATGAAATACAAAACTTGCTCTCATCTGAAAAGAGGACTTTGGACCACTGGACAACTGTCCAGTTCTTCTTCTCCTTAGCCCAGATAAGATGCCTCTGACATTGTCTGTGGTTCAGGAGTGGCTTAACAAGAGGAATACGACAACTGTAGCCAGTTGTGTGGTGGCTCTTGATGCCTTGACCCCAGCCTCAGTCCATTCCTTGTGAAGTTCACAAAAATTCTAGAATCAATTTTGCTTGACAATCCTCATAAGACTGCAATTCACTTGGTTGGTTGTGCATCTTTTTCTTCCAAACTTTTTCCTTCCACTCAACTTTCTGTAAACATGCTTGGATACAGCACTCTGTAAACAGCCAGCTTCTTTGGCAATGAATGTTTGTGGCTTACACTCCTTGTGAAGGGTGTCAATGATTGTCTTCTGGACGACTGTCAGATCAGTAGTCTTCCCCATGATTGTGTAGCCTAGTGAACCAAACTGAGAGACCATTTTAAAGGCTCAGGAAACCTTTGCAGGTGTTTTAAGCTGATTAGCTGATTGGCATGTCCCCATATTCTAATTTGTTGATTTGAATTAATGAAATAAATGAACTTTTCTACGACATTCTAATTTATTGAAATACACCTGTAGTTAACCTAATTTGTTTTATATAGTTTGTAGGTTTTAAAAAGAAAGACTTGTGTCTTTGCTAGACTTGTTCATTAGCCGCAGCGCAGCACTTGTCTGATGTATGACCCACTTAACAAAGTGCAGTAAACGTTAAAACAATTGTGGTACAAATTAGTGTATTTACTAATACATTAATAAATGTAAAATAAATTGAATACAAATACTAGTTTACAACATTCACCAGCACAGTGAACTTTTTTCTCACCTAAATAGGCTAGATGGAGATTTCTGACATTGCCTCACACACTTAAATTCACGCCAGCTCTTACATCAAAAATAAGATGGAAAGATAAAAAAATTAATAGGTTTGATGGATCTAGTCTTTGCATCTGTTGTTTGATGTTTGTATCAGGTCTAGAAATGTGGCCCTTGAAACTGCAGCCTCTATTATTGCTGGAACAGAGAATCGGGGTTGTTTTTGTTCAGACCAATGTGGAAAAAAATGAACCAATGTTTTTACCGTGCAAACACACAGAGCTGTAAATGTGAACTGGTGGATCGATAAGAAGATAATGCATTATAAAAATCTAAAAAGTAAAATGTATTTATATGTTATTTAATTAATATAAGAGTCTTTTGATAATGACTGTTTAAATAATTCATACTTTTGACCCCTCCATTTTATTAAAATGGTTTGAAGGCTGAAATGTAAAGTGCATCATTTTATAAAACGTTTTGTTTTTGTGAAAACTTGTATCTGAACTGTAAATAATGCTTTTTACAGTCTTTTTATAGTTTAATACCAGTATGTTACTATAGACATTGCCCTACCATGTTCATATGGTATTACTTTTATTGATGCAGGTCTTAAAAAAGGTCTTAAAAAGTCTTAAATTTGAGCTTAAAAATTCTGCCGAAACCCTGTGGCCATTGTAACCTACCCTTACGAAAATTAACCATGGTTTTACAACATTAACCATAGTTTAACCATGGTATTTGTAGTAAAACTGTGGTTATACAAATGGTAATCAATATGCCAGAAAATGGTTAATTTTAATAAGGGTATACGGTGCCTCTTTTTCCTGGACATGACCTGGCTGGGATTTCTAAGTTGACTAATATGTCCGGATTTTGGCTTTGTTTTCCTACTGATGCTCTCTGTTTCTTACAGTATATATACACATATTTGAATTGTTATCTGTAAATTCCACCTTCTTTCACACCATGATTTATCAATTATGTACAATATAACTGCATGCTATTGGTCAAACTACTTTTCAGTCATTACCTTCAACAAGAAGGAAAACAATAGGAAAACAAAGCCAAAACATAGACATCTTAGGCTATTTAGAAATCCAAACCAGGACATGTCTTGGGGGGTTGGGAAGAACATATGGTCACCCTAATCTGTAAAACTTGATACCAAAGCTAATTTGGTTAAATGTCAACAATTGGGATGATGTCCCATAAATCATTTCGACCTGTCAATTAGCGTAGCATGCTAGCTCTGCTACAGAGCAGCTTTCATAGAACTAGCCATCTTTGCTCAGCTGCCACCCTCAGGTACCATAATTATATCAGCCTGACAGGATTTCATTACGAATCAATTTACTGGAGAACAAGGGACAAAAACACCCTAAACTGCATCCAGTGAGCTCTCATGGGCGCTGTCTGGAACAGCTAACGCTAGCAGTGCTGCAGACACTATAACCCTCCACTGACTGCCTGTCAGAGTGGATACAAGGGTATAAAAGTTGGTCGGACGTACTTTGGTAACCTGAGGCTCAGGGCCTGGAGCACTTGGCTTTTGTATAGGAGATAATACACACTCACACACACACACATCTCTTAGCCATCTGGAACACGAGCTGTGACCCATCTTTCACTAAACAAGGAGGCCATCACACACACAGTCACACATGCACATATGTGACCCCACTTTCTTTGATTTTCTTTCTTGTTTTCTGCTTCCCTCTCTTCCTTTTTCAATTTCCATTCCCATCTATCATGCTCTTTCATTTGCCCGGCCTTCTCCCCGTCTCCTCCCCTCTCTGGTATAGACTGATCAGTACTCGAGGCAGGGAGATGGAGAAGGGGCAAGTGAGACAGAGGGACTGAGAAGGTGATCTTGCATATCACTTACTTCTGGGAGCCGAACAATGAATCCTGATTATGTCAAACAGGTGCTGAGCTTCAGGCCTGCAGGGTTCGAAACCCACACGCTCCAACAATCACAAACACACTCAAATACAAGTGAAATCTTTGCCACTTCCAAAACTAGAGGACAAAATCCAGCAGGAAACCAAATTATGCTGTGGCCCAATAGAGAGTTAAACTTGAGAACGACAACGATGAGAAAGTTGTTTGGGATTGTGGCTTTAATCAGGGACTAAGCTGACTGAATCAGGCCGGCAAAGTTTCAGTGAGGAAGTGTAATTTTACTGAGATGGGGAAAGTGTGTTTTTGAGGGATTGACACTAAACGGTGTGTATAGAGAACCCAGAAAAAAAATGTTTTATTGCTCAAAGTTTTCTCTTTCATAGCTAAACTGAATAAATGGGGCTCTCGTTTATGTATCAACCTTGTCTCCGAGGTTTCTTTAAAAATGCATGCAAATCATAATATTGTTGAAATACGGTAAGTATGAAACTAATGTGGATGTCAGATAATTTGGTCTTGTAAGTTTTGAATAAAAAAAAAAAAAATAATAATAATAATACAGTCAAAACATTTGTAAAATAAAAACAATAAAAATATACTATAAAATTTTGAAAAATAAACAAAGAATAAATCTGACATTCAATGTTACAACAGTGTAAAATTAAAAGCAAAAAAGACTGTAAAAGTTTAAAAGAAAAAATGTAAAAAAAAAAAAAAAGAAATTCAGACTTTTACTGTTAAAAAACACAAAAAACGGTACAATTATGAAAAATAACTGAAAAGTAAAAAATAAATAAATTATATATATATATATATATATATATATATATATATATATATATATATATATATATATATATATATATATACATTTTTAGATTGTTAACTATTTTATACTATCTTTTTAAGTTTATATATTTAAAAAATGTTTTAAGAAAAAGTTTATAAATAAACAAAACAAAAAAAAATCTTACTTTTAATATAAAAGCAAACTATTGAAAATAATAATCATAATAATAGTTAAAGGAAATTTGGCTTCATTAAAAAAAACTACATTAAAAAAATTCAAAATATCTCTCTAACAATCTCTGACTTTTACTGTAAAATTGAGTTTAAAACAAACAAAAAATAAACATTTTTTAAAAGGTTTTAAAGAGGAAATCTATGATATTCTGTGGAAAAAAATAGTTTAATGATAATCAAATCCTGACATTTACTGTTATAAGATTTTTTAAAATAATAAAATTAAATAAAAAAAATGCAATGAAATCTCTGACTTGACATACTTAACATTGAAAATTCATGGTAGTGTGACTTACATTACAATTAGGAGTTAGGAATTAGGAATTAGGAGACTTACAGTACACTTACATGTTTTCATTTAACAACTATTTCTTAGCTAAGGTATCCATTTAATCTTATTGCTCTCTAGGAGAAAGATATGTGCTATTACAGAGACAGTTATGATTTTCCCTCCTGCAGGATGAGCCTTGAGCAGTGCAGGAGACATACATTTCTTGACTGACCAGCTATTATTTAGAAAACAGCAAAGCCTTCGGTGACAGTGACAACAGAGCTGCATGCCAAAACACAGTTTCTGACTCACGTTCAAATATGTCTGTCAGCTCTGCCAAATGAGTGAAAGTCACAGTTGTTTATGCTGCAGTTGTTGTAGTTGGAGATGCAAACGTGATATTCAGGTTACTACGAGAGAAGTGCTGAATAAATCTGAGAACATTAACACACACACATGCTTTTGCATGTCTGGCAGATCAGATAACACCTTCATAATAGTTACAGTCTAGCGGCAGTGTAATGTTAATGCAGTCACAGTTCATCAGGGTTATTTACTTCGTACAGTTAACACTAATTATAAAACTCCACTCATTCACACCTGGTTTTATCAGGCCTGTGAGTGCAGGAACCTAATTGGATTTTCTGATTTGCACCTTTAAAGCCCTACAAGCATTCCATTCCTGTCTAATCACTCTGAATTATTCAGGGATTTTTAGGTGCTTCATCAAAGTTTCAGAGCTCAATACAACTTGTTGAGCCTCATTTAAATCTGATACTGTCACCACTTTCTCCGGATATATCTTCCCCCAGGGCCATAATGCAGAGCTGCATTGCAGTGGAGAAAAACTTTAGACAATGCAACGGTGCCAAGCTGTAACAGTAAGTCTGGTGAAACAGAGAATATAAGAGAATCACAGGATATCTAGTGCTCGCAAAACACACAAGGCAACCTCGTTAAAATTGATAACATTTTCTTCGTTCTACAACACAATCTATGCAAGCCTGTGAAAGCAAGCGGAACATAATTACATTTGTCAGACTGTAAATCAGCAGATGCTCTGCACTGCTCTATGTATTGCACTATTATGTTCATTAAGGGACTGTGTGCATACTGATGTGCATACTGATTTAAAATGTTTCTAACCATTGGTGAAAAGTTGCTGAAAATAAACCCACACTCAGGCCATCCAAGATGTAGATAAGTTTGGTTTTTATTAGAACAGATGTGGAGAAATGGATCTTCCGCAGTGAATGGGTGCCGTCAAAATGAGAGTCCAAAAAGCTGATAAAAAACATCACAGTAATCCACAAGTAATCCACACACCTCAGCGTTTAAACTTTAAACCATTGCTTCTGGCCAAAATTTGAGTCCATAATCAATAACAACATTTTCTCCAGTAAAAAAGTCCATCCCCTGTTGTCCTCTCACATCAAGATCCACCAACATTTTAGCTTAGAACTGTTTCAAACTGTTTTCATTTGTAAACTGTGCTTGATCTATGTACATTTCTCTCTTGACTTATTATATTCTCTATCCGTATTATGCATTACAGACTCAACTTTGAAGCAACGGTTTGAAGAAAATAATGAATTTGTTTCTTACAAACATGCTGCTTTTCTCTTCACAAGATTTTAATTGATGGACTGGAGGTGTGTGGATTGCTTGTGGATTATTATTATGTTTTTATCATCTGTTTGGACTCTCATTCTGACGGCACCCATTCATTGCAAAGGATCCACTGGTGAGCAAGTGATGCAATGCTACTTTTCTCCAAATAGCCACAATAAACTAATCTACCAGGATGGCCTGATGGCGAGGGTTGCTGTACTTTTTCAGCAAATTTTCATTTTTGGGTGAAGTATTCTAAATATTCTATGAAATATTTAGTTCATAGTTTTCAGTCACGTAACTGGCTCGAAAAACTGGCGGGCAAAACATCCATAGAACTGAAGCACAAGCCTGTCAGTTTTCTATCTGTTCCAATCCAAAAATATTTAGATCACCTCTCAAAAGAACGAAACAAAGATTTGTGAACAAAATGCAAGTTTTGGCCACTAGCAATCCATACAAAGCACTAGCTGCAATATTTCACTCATTAAAAACAGCTGTACATTCTAAAATGTTAAATGTGAAAACTCTTAAAGTGCCTTTAAAACTGTGATATTAAAAGGTTAAATTCAGTTCACACCTTATTGATGATGCATGCTTTAAACAGGCAAGCAAATAAGCCCGGAAAATGAACGCAGTGCACTAAATGGTTAAGTGTCTTCTTTATAATGGTTTTCTAAGGAATTAAACTTAAAAATGTAACTTTGCGCATCGTGTTTATACTCTGGGTTCATCTGCTTGTCTGTAAAAGCATGCATCATCAATTAGGTGTACTGAATTTAGCCTTTAATATCACTGTCTTACTACATTATTACTTAATGCAATCCTCATAAAAATAACTGGCAGAACTATGAATTGAATGCTTAGTTTGATTTTGGCGATGTGTTTAGGCCAACAAACTCATGTAAAATATTTATCGATCCAACTGGTGTCATTTGACAAATTTAATATGATTGGATAAATCCATTGTTTATCAAAATATGAAAATTCATATTAAAAGTGCACTTCATGTTGGATAAATTTGTAATACTTTTCTTTATATTGAAAGTAGGGGAGAGCCGGGGCTAGTTGTCACATGAAATATATTCAATTACACAAAGGCTTGTTTTCTCTAGTAGTGGTTTGGTATGATGTTTTTTCATAAATGTTAGGTTGTGGCAGGCTGTCACATTTATATTGAGTTGTTGAACTGTCATATTTGAGTGGACTATTCCTTTAAAGTTGTCCTTGGGTTAATATATGGTTCAGTAAAGAGGATTGTAGTTGAACTGAATGACCATGAAGAATACGGACCATTTTCAAACCCAACAGCTGCACACAGACACAACCCAAACAATACAGCAGCCATTCCACGAGTGCTAGTGGTCTCACACAACACCTACTCCCTGACTCATTAGACTTCACATCTAAACACCCAGGTCAAACATTCTCTGCATGTTTAAGAATACAGGAAAAAGCATGTTTATGATGAATGTAGGAACATCCATAAATATCAGACCCCAAGAATGTCGGGGAGGTGAATTCTAGGTCTCTTAAGGCATGTGGGAGAGGCACACGCCGGCTAGGATATCTCTTCTTCTCCCCTTGTCTCCTGCTCATCTCTGATGTTTTTTGTTGCAAGAACACGGGGACAGTTCTGGGAAAAATGTCAGGAATCCGCTCCACACTGCGATAACCCTCCAAACTGTTTACATTTGGAAAGACAAGAGAAAAACAGACAGAAGTGGCAGCGGGGGGAGAAGAAAAGGGAGGGAGGCACAGGATGGAGGAATCGGAGGCTTTGGGTGTGATTGCGTTCCAGGGCCTGACAAACGTAATGCTACAGAAAGCACAGAAAACACGAGAAACATTCACTGCATACCAAGATATCAAGTGGACAGGCATGTGACAGTCTGCTGGTCGTGTTCCAGTAAATATACCCATAGATACTATGGACATAAATAGGCACAAATACTAATGCAAGCCCATTTACTGGAATGTAGTATTAGAGAGCTGAACGCTCTTATTAGTGGTGCTTGCTAAGGACACATCACTATTACTCTTGCACATACCTGTACTTTGAACTCATCCTGCTTCAGACTATGAATAAATAAAAACTGTGCAGTACATGCAGGAAAAGTTTACTAAGTGGTCAGAGTAATATGCTTTTCACCTGCTGGATGATAAAACAGGCAAAAAATACTGTAAATTATTTTGATAAAGGGAGCCATAGAGCCTTATATATTGTAGATAACTTTGGAGTGAGATCTTTGATAACCATTAAGCAACACCTTAACAATCACATAGCAATTTGATAAAGCCACCTTAGGGTACATTTACATGATAACAATGTATTAAAAACAAAAGTTTCATGTACAGATGAAAACATTATCAAAAAGATCCCTGTTCGCACGGATCCATGATAATGACTGACAAAACTTGCTGTCTTATGCATGCCAGGCCAGTAGTTGGTGATTTCACTTAAACTTTGCACATTCATATAGACTGAACTCATAAAATGTGCGTTTTTGTGGTTTATATAATGATATCATTTTTAAAAAAATGTAAACCCTTTTTTTTTAAGTTTTAAAAATGCTGTTGTTATGTAAATTAATGGCCAAAACACAAAAAGTTTTAGTTGAAAACATTGTTGTGTAAACACACCTTTACAATCACATAGTACCAGCCAACTCACGTCACCCAAACAGCTGCATACAAACAAGCTAAAACCACCCAGAAACATCCTGGCAACCATATAACAGCATACCAAAACAACCTTCGAACACCACAGAGTCTTCTTAACAACACACTAGCAACCACCCAAATAAATGCACTGCAATATGCTAATAACAGTCTCAGAATACAACAGCATCAAGATGGCAACACCCTGGCAACAACCCAATTAATTCCATAGAATCATGTTAAAAATGCCTCAGAATGTCACAGTATCCTCATAACAATGCCATGGCAACCAGCCGTGTAACTGCATAGTAACAACATTGATATCTTATACTGATACTGGAATATTTACACATACATTAGAAAAATAAGCATTCTGGGCACAGAACTGTAGACGGCTTCTGTTACAGTAAACAAACAGGATTTAGCAGAATTATGTGTACTTCCTGGAAACATTTGAGCATTTACAGTAATTACCATCCCCCTAGATTTTTTTATAAGAAATCCACAGGGTTGGTCCGTTTCTGTTGTTTTCATTTCACACATGTTGATTATAAAATCCCTAAATTCATTAATAACATCTCATTTCACCTAACAGACTTGATCCTGATCTTATCTAAGCCATATCTCTCTGTCTCCTGGTGTTTGTAATCTCTTTATGCAAATCTGTTCACACACACACACACACACACACACACACACACACACACACACACACACACACACACACACACACACACACTCACACACACACACACACACACACACACACACACACACACACACACTCACACACACACACACACACACACACACACACACACACACACACACACACACACACACACACACACACACACACACACACACACAAACAGCAGCTACCTCACTGCCTTTCTTCCGGATTTGGAAGGTACTTATTATACAGGTTTGGGAGACTCTAGTGCTTGTGCAATTGGCTTTATGCAACAATTGTTTGCTTTGGATTATGAGATTGACATTCTTTGGAATTTGCTGGAAAAACAAAAACATCTTTTGTGTACCGGAGAGGAAATCCAGGGTTTTGTTGTGTCGTTTTCTGACTTTGGTCGTAGATATCAGAATTTTAGTCAAGCGCCTCCTCTGAACAAAAATAAACTCTGTCAAAAGCATCTCAGGAGATCCGCATTTTAATAAGAGAAAATCTCACAAATAACTAGAATTTTACATTATCTGAGGCAAAAGTGAGTGGCGATTTGCAAAACTCGCTGCCATGCCATTGCATTGATTAAATACAACCATTTATTAGACACTTTTCAATATTTGTAATACCAATTAGAAAAAGGATTGACTATATGTCGTTAATCTTAAAATACATTAATACTAGACAGATGGGCTTGACCCAGACCTGATTCAGGATAATGAGCCACAGCCGTCTGAAGGACAGCAGAAGACCTTGAAGACCAAATCGAAATTAAGGACATAACTCTTCATTTCTTTTACATTTAAATGTCATCACCAAACTTCATAAAAGGACATATTTTGTGTGTGTGTGTGTGTGTGTGTGTGTGTGTGTCTGTGTGTGTGAGAGAGAATAAAATCTGTAATAGAATGAAACAGGGAGAGAGAGAGAGAGAGAGAGAGAGAGAGAGAGAGAGAGAGAGAGAAAGAGATAAAACTTGAGACATCTCCTGATTGTCTGTTCCTCACATACAGTAAGTGACGTCTTACTCTGACCTTTGACACCTGCTGTAGCTCCACTGATGCAACTCGTGACAAAACTTCTCTCACTCTTTCACTTCATTGACCTGATGGAGTGTGTATGTGTGTGCAGAAGCATGCATGTGTAGAGCAGGGCTAACTAACTTTAATAGCAATGCTACTATTGTTCAGTAGCAAGGCAGTAGCTTAACTGTTTTCAGTGTTGCTAAGATACTTTTTTGTCTTATGGTTCAAAATCATTAAAAAACTGAATTTGAAGTCAAAATTATGAGTTTGTTGTGTTTAAGTGTATTGTTTGTCAGAAAGGATGAGAAACACAGATGACAGCAGGTTCATTCTTGTCCATTTCTTAGGGAAATCTTATTAAAGCCAAAATGTATAGAAGATATTTAATCAATATACTGTACGTGGATTTTTTTATTAAATGTAGCATCCCATTCATTGGTAACCATGTATTCATTACCTGCATTATTGTATACATTCAGCATGATATCTAGATGGACAGCTGACTGAGAATATGACATTTTGCTTTCTTTCGAAAAACATATAAAGCACATAGAATTTCAACTAGGAAACTTGTATTTGTATTAACTGTTTTGAACCCCATTGACTTTTATTGTATGAACAAAAACATCCTCAATCTCTGTCAAACTGAATAGTTAAAATTACACAGGTTTATAAGACTTTAGAAAATAACTTCAGTGTCTTTTTTGGATGAATTATTCCTTTATATTTTGAGCAAATCTTACAGATGCTACAGTTTGAAAGCAGCTTCAGCAAACACTTAGTTAGTGAGGCCTGTAATCAAGCCTCAAATTGAAGGTGATAAGTAGGTCAGGTGTTTTTTTTTTTTTTTTTAAATCAAGGCTCTAAATCAGTAATAAGTCAACATGCTTTGCTGACCTCATTCATTAGAGTTAGACAACCTGTCATCCTGCCAGATCTCTCTATGCAGAAAAACAATGTGTACAGTGTGGAGCCATGATGACCGGAATACATCAATTAAACTTCGTCAAGCTTTCATTACAAAGAGAGCAAGCTCATAAGACGGTCTTCTCAGACAAGGCATGCCACTTATAAACCACACTAACCAAAGAATTTCACATAAAGCAAGCATCACTATTATTTTTCTAACAGTTAATCCAATCAGAATTGGAGAGCTTATAGTTTATAGCTTCATTACATATAACCCACATTAAAAAAGGAGGCAGTCAAATCATATATAGAAAATAATAGAGACCAGTAAGTCAACTATTAAAAAGCTCTTTGTTGCCATTTATGTTTACATGAAGAAATGTTAACATCCATGTAACCTTTCCAAAACCAAAACCAAAACAAATTTTTTTATGGCATTGCTGCTAATAAACGTTTTGGAACCTTCATTTTAGACACATTTTCTTCACAAAATGCAACATTTTAACCTATGCTATGCTTAAAGGCATCAGTGGATGGACTGAAATGAAGCGAATATGAAAGGCTCCATATGAAACACCTTTAGATGTCAGAAGTGACATATCTAGCACATGATCATTCATCTATTCTTTAAACAGACATGCAACATAAGGCCAAGATAAGTGATTGCTAAAGTTTGGAAAGAGTGGGAAAAAATACAGAAGTTAGTATGGTTAATGTAATTTCAGTGCAGTTATGATCCATCAAGTGTGTAAATGTCAGAATATCCACAGGAACAGACACAGGAATGTGCAAAACTGAAGCATCAGAGACACTAGAATGACTGTGCTGTGGTCTCTCTGGTTTAGTAATATATCTATGATAGCTGGGTTAGTGTTTGATGTGATCTAGGTTAAGTGGGTCTCATTCAAGAGATCTGGATACTTTGCGTAACACTCTGCATTTATCACGAATACTCCTCGCATTCTCAGCAGGTCATGCAAATTCAGTTTTACAGCACAGCCAATGGCAACCTGGCATTTAATTCAGACACCTTTCTGGCTGTCTAAATCAATTTCTCTTAAATATTCCATATAAATACCGACAATGTCTTCAGTATATTATATCCGTGCCTGCCAAAAACCAACACCACCCAACTGAGCCATCACAGCTACAGTTCACAAACTCAGCAGAATACAAAAACACAAAGTGATGATCTGTTACATTAGACCAAAGTCAGTTTCAGACTTAAAGGAGACTTAAAGGGTTCATTCACCAAAAATGAAAATTCTGTCATCCTTTACTCACCCTCATGGGCCATACATGTATGACGTTTGTTCTTCTGTAAAAGCCAAAACAAGATACTATGGAAACACACACACACACACACACACACACACACACACACACACACACACACACACACACACAGTATATATATATTTACTTTTTTGACCATATAATGAAAGACAATGGAGTCTTTACAGCTTTGGAACAACATAAGGGTGAGTAAATGATGACAAAGAACTGGCAAAATTATACAAAACTACTACTGAACTACTACTTTGGTATTTGTTTACAGTTTTTTACAATCAATTTGCTACTATTTTCAGAACCTTGATGTCATTTTTCACAACTCTAGACACAAAACTCACGGTTATCACTTGTAACACAGGCTGTCTAATGTTCAAAACATTGCCTTTGCGCATTTACATATTTAAAGAAATCTTGCACTTGCACAATCATTGGTTCAAAACACAAATTTACTGTGAAATACCATTGAAACATAACTATAGATCACCCACACACAAGCAACCGATAGTTTCACTGTGTCATTGTTCGTACAATCATTAAATATTGTAGAACAAAATAGGTGATACAGGTTTCATTATGGTATTACATGTACAGTAAATACATCTCTGTAAAAGTACTGCAGTAGTAGAGAGAATACTACAGACACAGTGGAATCATTGAACAAAGTTTGTAATATATTGATGCAAAACACTACAGTACAATTGCCACATAGGTTTATTTGAATCAAAGCAAAAATAATTAGCTATGAAATTAAAAAGAAAAGACAGTACTGTAAAACATCAAATGCAGTGTTCCTAAACTTGCTTGCTTGTATTGTAAGAAACAAAACAGGAGTGATTACTGTACTTCTACATTATCATCAACTCTGTGTTGTGGATTTGACCAAAGGATCTCATCTACATCACAATGGATGTTTTCATTAGCCAAACATCTTGGAAAAACCTTCGGGCATGGCGAATCCAGGCCTGACACTGGTCTGCTGTGATGTCATTGCAGGCGTCATCCATGGCCTGGAAAAGAGTGACTTGTTCATGAGGGTGCCTATCATGAACCTTCCATCTCCATGCGGAGAAAAATTCCTCAATCGGGTTAAGGAAGTGAGAGTATGGGGGTAAATACAGGGTGGTAAATTGTGCATGGGCCTGAAACCATGCTTGCACCACATGAGCATGATGGAACCTGACATTGTCCCACACAATGACATAGGTCACACCTTCAGCTCTACAAACCTGATCGAGCTCATCAAGAAAGGTGACAAGGAGAGCTGCATTATATGGTCCAATATGAGGTCTACGTCCCACCACGCCATCTTCTGATATAGCCGCACACATGGTAATGTTGGCCCCACGTTGCCCAGGTACTTGGATGGTTGCCCGCTGGCCAATGAAATTCCGACCTCTCCTCCTTGTCTTGGCCAGATTAAAACCTGCCTCATCCAAATATATGAATTTGTGATGGTCATCATCAGCATCCAGCTCCATCACCCTCTAAAAATACATTTTGGAAAGAGATTTAGAGATTACTGTACATTACTGTTTTTACAACAGCCATCTTGAACCTGAACTTACCTGAACATACTCCGTCCTCATTTGCTTCACTCTGTCTGCATTTCTTTCGAAAGGCACACGGTATAGTTGTTTTATAGATACCTAGTGCCTTTTCAGTATGCGTGCAATAGTCGGCAAACTTATGGATCCCACATTGTTGAACATGTCTTCATTGTCCAATATATGCTGGTGAATTTCTGAAAGGCGAATATCATTTCTGGCCCGAACCAAATCGACCACAGCCTGCTCTTGTTGGTCAGTTAGAATTTTGCCTCTGCCTCTGCCTCCACTATTTGGCCTGGCCACAATTCTACAGGGAACATTAGAGTAAGAAGACACTTGGTCACATCACCTATTCTGTGATACACATTGGTATGCAGTCATTTGACAATTGAGAGTAGCATAATGTTTAGTGCATGCTGATAACTTAGCGGTTCTCATTGTGGAACGTTCTGATTATTGAGGCCACGGTTGACCTTCTGAGGTTTGGTTGTATCATTGTAGCCGCATCAGTCATTGTCATGCCATGATTTATGACATGGTCTACAACTATTGCCCGAATTTCATTGGACACTCTATGCTGTTTCTGCTGCTGTCTTGGTCCGTGGCCTTGTCCTCTGCCACGTTCCCCCACACCTCTCAAACGAGGCCCACGACCACCTCTCAGAAGGTGGCCTGTCCCCTGCCATTCCTTTGACCAACACGTCTTCCTCGTCTTCCTCCCACCACTGCTTGACCTCCACCTCCAAGCATTATGATAAAATATTAGGCTACATCTATGGATATTGTAGTCTAATTGGTTCATGCTACGCACTAATTGGTGACAATGAATCTTGAAACGTTCATGATTTACAGTAAACATGGAAGATTGTTTGTGTGTTTCCATACTAAGAGTAATGCAACAGTTACTTATCATTTTGAGCAGTTGTATCAATTGATATATAGATCATTGTAAGGAAATGAATAGACACTCATTTGAAATGTAATGTGTGAATTGTCTTTTGAAATAGTAGCACTTTGATGTTAAGTTGTTTCACATTGAACAGGTGATTTTTGTTGAATGAACAAATGATCTAAGTTTTATGTGTATTGTATCCAAGTAATTGAGAAAAGGGTTAGAGTTTTGAAAAACGTGCATTTTAATCATTGGTTGTGAGTTTTGTGTCTAGAGTTGTGAGAAATTACATCAAGGTTCTGAAAATAGTAACAAAGTGATTGTAAAAAACTGTAAAATACTACTGAAAAGTGATCAAATTCGGAAATACTGATATTTAGCAACGTCACTTTTGAACCGGCCTTTCTTGTCAGGCCTGACTGTCCATATCATCTTAATCGAGTGTCTATTTGCCATTTTTGGGGACAGACACTGGTCATGTGGCATCTCTATCTACTTCAATCGAAAGGTTGTGAGTTCGAGTCCCGGGCCGGCAGGAATTGTGGGTGGGCGGAGTGCATGTACAGTTCTCTCTCCACCCTCAATACCACGACTTAGGTGCCCTTGAGCAAGGCACCGAACCCCCAACTGCTCCCCGGGCGCCGCAGCATAAATGGCTGCCCACTGCTCAGGGTGTGTGTCCACAGTGTGTGTGTGTGTTCACTGCTCTGTGTGTGTGCACTTCGGATGGGTTAAATGCAGAGCACAAATTCTGAGTATGGGTCACCATACTTGGCTGAATGTCACTTCACTTCACTTCACACTGTCTGCAGGGAATTGACGAGGCAAAAAGCCCCCTCTAATCCTTCTGTCACCCAGAAACACTCACACACACACACACACTGACCAGTGCTATACAGGTCAATAGAAAGCTTCTGGCCCACAGACAAGAGCTGAGCGGGATTGGAGTCTGATTGAATGTCCTGGGTTAATTCCAGTCTCAGCATGCACACACACACACACACATACAAAAACAAACATAAAAACGGAAACATAGCGATTAGATTGACTAGATGAGCTCTGCTGGGCAGTTCAGAGGCAACCAAAGAGAAAGTAGGACTACAAGCACAGGAGGGGCAATGCCAATGAAAATGAATAAGTGTATGAGCTGACATAAAGGCATGATGGGAAACGTGAACATGTTGTGACCAGAAAATCAGAAATATAGTAATGTAAAACCTTATTTCATTTATATATTCAAGTGAATCTCTGGAAAACATGTCCAGCTCACATTTCGGGAAATGTAATTTTGAATAAGTCAAATTAATGATCATTAAGAATTTGACACTGATATTATTGTCACGACAATTACAAAAGTTCTTATTACCAGAATTCACCACAATATCAATTTTAAAATGGGATTAAAAAAAAAAAAAGTTTGTATCATAATTCAAAGATATTAATTCATAATTACTCATTATTCTCACAGTAATGCATGAAAGATCATATTGCAAATGCAATAATGCATATACCATAATGCAAAAATAAAAAATAAAAGAATCTCATTACCTTTACCATAATTAAATCTTTACATATATATATATATATATATATATATATATATATATATATATATATAAAACACAAAATATAGCAAATATATGAAACAATGATGACTTTAATGTAAAAACTAAAACAAAAACATTACTATTATTCTAATGGTTATTCTGAGACTTCCACAAAAGATAGACAGGGTTTTAGGGATAGGAGTAATAACAATAATGTCCCATTAGGGCAGCATCCTTTTATTTTTTTTAATATACATATACAATGTACTATACACTGCAAAAATGCAAAAATAACTTGCCATCTATCTAACTATCTGCATTAAGTATAAACAGCATTCAACACATTTACATATTTACAAAGAGAAAATAATGCTATTTTCAGTGTTTAAATCTATTGCTATTGCAAAACAAAAATCATAATTATCATTACTGTAATGTATATATATATATATATATATATATATATATATATATATATATATATATATATATATATATATAGTCATAATGCAATTTTCTTTATGCAAAATATATATTTTTATTTAATTTAAAAAATAAATAAATATGACTTGCAAATGTTCATGACAGGTTTTGTGATATCCATTCTATGTTTGTGAAATCTATCTATGTTAGTAAATTATCAAAAGGCAGTAAAGGAACTAACAGGCAGTTATTGATTACAGAATAGAGAAACATCAATTGTAATTGATCCTGACTTCAATGAAGGCTTGTGGAAGTGAGCGATATGGAAGGAATGTCACAGTCTGTTGGGATACTGACCTGCTGTCTTCATTCGTTAGTGCACATGGTTCCTAACTCTCTGAACTGACCACACAGTCGAAGTGATCTCATCGTTGGAACAGGATTAATCAAAGTTCGGGTTCAATCAGTGGGCGAGCATGATTCCACAGGGAAAGAGAGAGTACGCTTGTCCTCTACAACCCCACTGCACCCCGCAGAAAACAGCCCAATTCTGGCTTAGAGTTGGACAAAAATTACAAGTGTGTCCTGAAATGCCGCACAGCACTCAGACAGAAAGTGGCTGGTGGTGCCCTTACCTTGGCACCAGTCAAACGGAAAGGAAAAAGGCAGGAGAAACAGAGAGAGAGAGACAGACTGAGAGATGGCCTGTCTCCTCTCTATCAGAAAGGGACAAAGAGCTCTCTGATAAAAGGAGGGATGGATGGAGAGAAGGTGGAGGGATAAAGGAAAGGTAAGGTCAGAGAACATCCTGGAACATCCTGACACAATGCAGGTTTGTGTGCGCGTACGTGTGTGAGTGTGTATCCTGGTACGAAGGGAAGGTGACGACAGTGTATGACATTTGCATGCATTAGATTTTGTGACAGGCCTATATCTGGTGAGCTAAAAATTCACATTTCCTTTGTTTTTCTGTGCTGTCAACATAAATGATAGGTGTTATATAAGTCTACGGCAACTATAAATATCTTCCTGTCTCAGAGTGATTTTTGGGTATCTGAACAATTCATAAAAGGCATCTGATGTTGCCAAAGAAATTAGTTCTTGGAGACAGACAGAGAAACCAAGCAACAAATTCATATTCAATTTCCTTAACCTTGTATCTACATTTGGTCTCTCAACTGGCAAAAACAAGCTCCATCAAATCGGTATGGAGCCTGAAAAGGCTTGTTGTCGAGTGATGTTGAGGCTTGGCGTGACAGATGCCACTTTAGATTTATTTGTACACACGTCAGAGTTTACGTCCCTCAACTGCTGCTCTTGTAAAGGAGGAAACTTTGCATACTGTGGTGTGGAAGCTAGACTGTGTGATAGACGTGGAGGACTATGCAAAGTATTTTTCCAACTATGTTTTTTTTTTTTTTTTCAATTACATTTTGCAGCATATTTGAAATCAAAATATCAAAATTCAAAACATTTCTTGGAATGTATCCCCACTTAAACCCTGAATCTCTGATCTTGGATTCTTATCTAAAGCCTTTTATATAACATCTAAGAGACACTAACCTCATAGTAACAACTCAAAGTACCTCACAACATCTTAGTATTTCCATGTTTCTGGATATGATTCCATAGTAATACCATGCTGTTTTGACATGATAGTATCATGGTTTTATTCAAAGTGCTTTGAAACCATGTAAACACCATGTGATGTGTATGATATCATTCAGTAACATAATATACTGTACTATGTATCAAGATGCCATGGAACTACCATGCTTTTGTGCATATACTATGCAAATACCATATTTTTGGAAATGTTTCATAGCAATATAATGCTTTTGGACATATCAATACCACTGTTTTCTTTAAAATACTTTGATATACCATGTAAATACCATGGGTGGTCAACATGAGTATGATAATCATTCAGAGCTATAATATACTGTATATTGAAACCATGGAAATGCCATACTTTTTGCCATGATAGTACCATAGTTTTCTTTGTCAAATGTCATGGTAATACAATGTTTTTTTAGGGCATGCACCATGTATTTACCATATTTTTGGACATGTTTCATAGTTGTAGTTCCCCTTCAGGAACTCAAGCTGCGTCCGAAAATGCTATGGGAAATCCCTTCATCATGACCAGCTCTGAATAATATGTGAAATCAGTCTCATGAATGGGCGTGACGTCATAGGCGGGTAACTTAGCAACCAGGAAGCTATAAAAGCATGTGAGGTGGAACGACAGTCAGCTTTTTGTCATTCAGCGAAGCTATGTGTTTGTGTGTCAGTCGCTATTTGTTTTGTGAGTCTTATTTAGTGTGGTTTGTCCACTGATAAGCTCCATTATAACAAACCTCAGTCAAGAGAAGTTTTGGGCTAAAGCAGGCAGCTTTCAGAATGTGTGTTTTCTCTGCCCTTGATAATATTTTTGGGTAGGAATTAAATGAAGCATTTATCTGACTATGAGAAGTTATCATTTTTATATGAATCTTACCACACCAGACCGTGTTTACTCGTTTGGTTGTTTGGCTCCATTTAATAATGAGGAATTAAATGAGGCATTTATGTAATTATGAGAAGTTAGATATATAATTTTTTATTCTTGATATGAATCTTACCATGCTAGACCGTGTATGCTCGTCTGCTTGTTTATCTGCATTTAATTCTGAGGAATATGAGAAGTTAGATATATCACTTCGATATGAATTTTATCACAAACCAGACCGTGTTTACTCATCTGATTGTTTGATGGCATTTAATTCTGAGTAATATAATGACATTTATCTCACTTTGAGAAGTTAGATATACAAGAGCTCATGGGATATAAAATTTAAATAAAAGCACGTGTTTACCTCTCTTTCTCTGAGGAGGTTGAGGCGGTCAGCAGGGGCTGCTGGGAAAAAGCAGTCCCAACCTATCGTGTTCCAGCTCCTCGTTCTGGGGGTATCCCTTCTAGTACTCTGCAGAGTCTAGAGTCAGAGTGGCGCTCCCAGGCCGAAGGCTTCAAGCGGTTCTGAACCTGCATCCTGCCAAGTGTGCTTCATTGGGTCCTGCCCCAAGCAGACTCTGGTCAATCAAGTCTTCCTAGCAGACAACGTGGGTCTGAGGACTGTCGTTTTTAATAGGAGCTTTGAGAGTCCTGATGCTGTGGCTCAGGACCTCGGAGGGCAGGCCCCTCTGGGGAAGAGCGGGGTACATTGCATTAAACGGTGCCCGTCTCTCCTCAGTGCCCTCAGGAGATCGATCTGCCAACCCTGCCCGTGTTCCAAGGTGCAGCGGTCTCCAATGAGCGCTTCTCTGTTACTGCCCAGAAACGTAGCGGTGCTTAGAGGCTCGTGACCTCCACAGAGGTCTCTTAAGTAGCTAAATCAGCTCTCCCCTGCTGGTTCGCCGCTTCAGGGCACGGAGCCAGCAGCTCTGATTACACCAGAGATCAGTCTTGAGAGAATACCACCGGTGACCACCTCCCAGCCAGATCCACGTTTCCCTATCCCAGAGACATACTCGGGTGAGCCCAACTTCTGTAGAGCATTTCTAACCCGCTGTGACATGCACTTTTCCCTACAGCCCAGAACCTTTGCTAATGAGAGGGCCAAGGTGGCCTTCGTGTTGACGCTACTCTCTAGGAGGGCGGCATTATGGGGGACAGCGGTGTGGGAGAACCAGGATCCATGCTGCGCCTCATTTCAGGCACTCTCCGCCGAGATGAGACGGGTCTTCGATCGGGCCGTCGCAGGACGGGAGGCGACCAGGAGGCTGGCGGAGTTACGCCAGCACGAGAGATCCGTCTCAGACTATTCAATCGAGTTCTGGACCCTGGCGGTGGAGTGCCATTGGAACGAGGAATTCACGAGCAGTGGGACATGTTCCTGCATGGGCTGGCTGACCGCGTCCAGAAGGAGATCTACGCCCTGGATCTCCCTACGTCCCTCAACGGATTGATCGAACTGGCCTTGCGGGTCGACGCACGTCTGAAACGGATGGAGAGGAGGAGCTTACCCAGCACCCCATCCAGGGGACCGGCAGACATGCGATTCAGCGGCGGGGACGCGGCCAGCCCCTCCTACGATCACGAGCCCATGCAGGTAGGGCAAGCTTTCCCGGGAGGAGAAGGAGAGGCGGAGGTCCCTTGGCCTGTGCCTCTACTGCGGGGGAGCCGGACATCAAGCCTACACCTGTCCGGTAAAAGGCCAGGCCCGGTAGTACGTATGAGGCTACTATCAGGTGGGATCTCCGCCGAGAAGACCTTATCACCATCATCATCATCTACGCTCCTCCCGGTAAGACTGAGGTGGTCAGCACAGACCCACCACTGTCAAGCACTACTGGACTCTGGGGCAGAAGGTAACTTCATGGATAGCACATTGGCACACAAGCTCCACATTCCCCTCAGATCCCTTCCACACCACATCACGGTTCACGCCCTCAATGGACAGCAACTCTCTACCATCTCATACACCACTGAAGACATCACACTCATCACATCTGGCAATCACTCTGAGACTATTTCCTTTCACATCCTTGACTCTCCCCTGGCACCCATTGTCCTTGGGCACCCTTGGCTCCTCCTCCATAACCCCAAAATAGACTGGTCCTCTAATTCCATTCTGTCCTGGTGTAAAAAGTGTCATGAGTCTTGTTTAGTGTCTGCCTGACCGTCTGTGTCTATGTCTGTGTTACAGGAGGAGGCGGTGGATTTGTTTAACGTGCCCGTAGAGTACCTCCATCTGAAGGAAGTGTTCAGTAAGTCTTGTGCTGCTTCTCTTCCTCCGCATCGTCCCTACAACTGTGCCATAGATTTATTGTCAGGTAAGTCTCCGCCTAAATGCAAACTATATTCACTTTCTGTTCCGGAAAGGGAGGCTATGGAGAAATATATTTCTGATTCTCTAGCTTCTAAGTTCATCCCCCCTTCCTCTTCTCCTGCGGGGGTGGGGTTCTTTTTTGTGGGAAAGAAGGACGGATCACTGCGACCTTGTATTGATTACCGGGGACTGAACAACATCACGGTAAAGAATACTTATCCTTTGCCGTTGATGTCTTCGGCCTTCGAGAGGTTGCAGGGAGCGTCAATTTTCACAAAACTGGACTTACGCAATGCTTATCATTTGGTTCGGATCAGGGAGGGCGATGAATGGAAGACCGCTTTTAATACCCCCAGAGGGCACTTTGAATATTTGGTTATGCCCTTCGGGCTTTCCAACTCCCCAGCGGTCTTCCAGGCACTCGTCAACGACGTGCTGCGAGATATGATTGATCAGTTCATTTATGTCTACCTGGACGACATATTGATTTTTTCTTCTTCTCTCCAGGAACATGTGCAGCACGTCCGACGAATGCTTCAGAAATTGCTAGAGAATGGGCTTTTTGTCAAGGCGGAGAAATGCGAGTTTCATGCACAGTTAATTCCATTTCTGGGTTATATCGTGTCGACTGAGAGAATACGCATGGATCCCGAGAAAGTTAAGGCTGTGGTAGAGTGGCCAAGTCCAGATTCCCGTAAGGCCCTACAGAGGTTTCTGGGGTTCGCTAACTTCTACCGGCGTTTTATTCGCAACTTCAGCCAACTAGCCGCACCTCTGACCGCCTTGACCTCCGCCAAGACTGCGTTCAGGTGGTCAGACACAGCTGAGGCTGTGTTTGCCAAACTGAAGAGCCGCTTCATTTCAGCCCCTATTCTGATTACCCCGGACCCTACACGTCAGTTTGTGGTGGAGGTCGATGCGTCGGAGGTGGGGGTAGGAGCGGTGTTATCACAACGTTCTCCCTTAGACGACAAGGTCCATCCTTGCGCATATTTTTCTTATCGTTTATCTCCTGCCAAACGAAATTATGATATTGGTAACCCAGAATTGTTGGCAGTTAAGATGGTATTGGAGGAATGACGACACTGGTTAGAAGGATCGGGGGTTCCTTTTATAGTATGGACTGACCACAAGAATTTAGAGTATATTAGCACCGCCAAAAGGTTGAACTCCAGGCAGGCTCGATGGGCACTTTTTTTTCTCGGACGTTTTGACTTTACTATCTCGTACCACACGGGTTCCAAAAATATCAAACCCGATTCTTTGTCACGTATTTTTGACCATTCCGAATGCCCGTCTGCTCCCGAGTGTATTTTTCCTGAGACATTAGTGGTCTCCACTCTCACATGGGAGATCGAATCGAAGGTCAGAACGGCCTTAGAAGGGGTAACGCCTCCGCCCGGGTGCCCACCGAACCGCTTATTTGTGCCGGAGGGATTAAGGTCCAACGTTATCCAGTGGGGACATTGCTCTAATGTAGCTTGCCATCCAGGGGTTAACCGTACTAGATTTTTAGTCAAGCAACGATTCTGGTGGCCACTTATGGCTCGCGACATTCACAGTTTTGTTTTGGCTTGCTCGGTTTACAGTAAGACTTCCAATCGGCCCCCGGATGGGTTACTCCAACCGCTGTCGGTCCCTTCGAGACCCTGGTCCCACATCGCTCTAGATTTTATTACCACCCTCCCGCCCTCCCAGGGCAACAAGGTAGTTTTAACCGGGACCCCAATTTGTGTCTAAATTTTGGCGAGAATTCTGTAGACTACTGGGAGCGACTGTAAGTCCGTCCTCAGGGTTTCACCCCCAGAGCAATGGTCAAACCGAGAGAGCCAACCAAGATTTGGAAAGGGTGTTGCGATGTTTGGTCTCCAAGAATCCTTCCTCCTGGAGCCAACAATTGTCTATGGTAAAGTACGCCCACAATACCTTACCAGTATCAGCTACGGGTCTATCTCCTTTTAAGTGTAGTGTAGGTTACCAGCCACCTATTTTTCCCAGTATGGAATCCGAGGTTGCGGTCCCCTCCGTTCATGCCTTCATCCAGAGGTGTCACCGCACTTGGACTAGAGCCTGCGAGACTCTACTCCAAGTGGGGGCGCGCACCAAGGCCAAAGCCGATCGCCACCGGTCTAGGCCTCACGTATACGTTGTGGGTCAAAAAGTGTGGCTTTCTACCAGAAATATTCCTCTCCGCTCCGTATCTAATAAGTTGGCTCCCAAATTTATTTGCCCGTTTACTGTCACCAAGATCATTAGTCTGGTGGCAGTCCGCCTTAAACTCCCTCCTGCGTACAGGAGAATTCATCCCGCCTATTTCATTCTCCCATTAATCCGCCTACCCCGGTTCCCCCCCGCCACGACTCTTAGATGGGGAGACCACCTATTCGGTCAATCGCATTCTGGACTCTAGATGGAGGGGACGTGGATTTCAGTACTTGGTGGACTGGGAGGGTTACGGTCCAGAGGAGAGAAGTTGGGTACCTGCTAGGGACATCCTGGATCACTCCCTTATCGATGATTACAATCGACAGGTAAAAGATTCTGGGGACGCCAGGAGATGTCCTTAGGAGGAGGGGTACTGTCACGGTTCATGAATGCACCATCTCCAGCTGTATTCATGTTACGTCATGTTAATTTTTTTATGTGGGTGTTGCCGCTGATCGTCTGATCAGCGGCAGGTGCTACTCATTCCATCTGCCTATTTAATGCCCTGTCTTTCGTCTCTTGTTTGTCAGATCGTTGTTTGAGGTCCTCCGTGTTTGATGTCTGATTCTCGTGTTCCTGCCTTGCTTTGTCTCCTGTTCGGTTTCCTCCGGATCATTCCCTTCGCTCACGGATTATCGTCACCTCACTCGGATCTACCACCACCGTCCTCTTAACCAGCGCACTCAATTCACCTACTCACCAGTCTGTGCTGCCATCATGGTTCCTGCGTCACTCTCCAACCTTCTATCATCTCATCTATTACAATAAACTCTGTTTACTTGCTTTTACCTCCTGTCTTCCATAACCCAGTGTCACAGACACAGTTTGTACAAACTAGCGTACCAGATCTTTGTGTGGTCCCAGGGCAAACTCCTCTTCCTGTAAGCAGTTCACATTCCTGGGCATCTGAATATGAAACCAGCCATCCTGTTGAGGCAGGGGCCAAGGTGGCTGTGAGAGTGAATAGAAGCTTCACCCAGAGGTGGTGAAGCAGTTTTGGAGAATATTTAGTCAGGTGGATCAGTTTGCGACTCAGATGACATCGCACTGTCCCCTTTGGTTTACTCTGACTCATCCGGCTCAATAAAATTATTGTACCATGGTACTTCAGTATAGTAATACATAATTAAATTCAGTACATATATCAAAATTAATGGAATTACATATTTTATGGAAATCTATCGTCACACCATGTGCTTTTTTTGTTTTTGTTGTTTTTAACATATTAATTCAATGTTCTTTGGAGATGTTTTATGGTAATCCCATGTTCTTTTTGCTCATGACAGTACTATGGAATTATATGTTTTTGCACATGTGCCATGCTAATACAATGTTTTTGGTTTGGTAACATGATGTTTTTGTTGTTGTTATTTATTTATTTTTTTGTATATTTTTTTGTATAGATAATGTTTTATAAGTACAGTAAAAATGTCTATCATGTAGTATCATTATAGACAGCCCTTTATCATAGTGATAACAGTCAATCTTATACTGTGTACCATGTTGTTGTTATTGCATTTAGTTCCTTTGAGTACCACATAAGTAACTGGTTAGGACTACATGTACTATAGTGTAAATGAGTTCAGAGGTTGGAAGGAAGAGGACGAGGGGTCGGCTTTACTGCTGACGACTTTAATTACAAAAATATAAAACAAAGACGGTGCCTCTCGAACCATAAACAGAAAACTCAGTCCGGTATATACAGCTTTGGCGTTCACGCTCGTCAGCAGCGGGTCTCTCTCGTTCTACTCCTGTTTCTCCTGGCGTTAAATACTCTCTCCACGCCAATTACTGAAACAATAGACAGGTGTTGATTATTTCCGTTCAGCCCGATCACTCACCGTTCGTCTCCCAATTCTCTCTCCAGCTGCAAACTTCGCTAAACCACGCCTCCGCCTCCACATACCCCCACCGCCCGACTCAGGCCGTGGAGCCATCCGGCCTGCAGACCCCCCCCCCCCATTTATGGAGAGGAAGTCGGCCACAGAAATCTGAACTCCCGGCCTGCGGATCACCTTGAACTTAAAAGGCTGTAGAGCCAGATACCACCGAGTGATCTGCGCGTTGGTATCCTTCATGCGGTGGAGCCATTGCAGGGGGGCGTACCACGCCCGGCTCTGTCTCGATATGGTGTGGAATTAGGTTTGTACGGCCGGGTAGGGGCCGTCGGCAAATTCAGCCTGTAACCTCGTGACGTCAGTGAGCTGGGACGGTGAGAGGTGATCTCCCCCTGGGGCCAGGGTGAGGGATTGCATTTTGACACTCGCCTCTGGCCCAAGATCGTCCTCTCCACTAATCAACGTCGCCAACATCACTGGCTCCACCTCCTTCCATTTTTTAAGGAGATTGAGGTGGTATATCTGATGTGCTCCATTCCTATCTGACCGTATAACCTCATAATCGAGCTCTCTGACTTGTCGTGCGACCTCAAATGGCCCCTGCCACTTTGACATTAATTTGGAGCTTGACGTTTCTCACCCGGTGCAAATTTGCGGAGTTTAGCGCCCCTGTTGTTCAGGCGGCTCTGTCTGTCCTGGGCTTGTAACAAATTCTTCATTGATAGCCGCCCCAAAGTGTGGAGTTTTGTTCTCAAGTCCAGGACATACTGAATTTCGTTTTTGCTTTTAGAGGGTCCCTCCTCCCAAGTTTCCATCAGGACATCCAGCACCCCGCGGGGCTGTCGTCCGTAGAGAAGCTCGAAGGGGGAAAACCCCGTGGAGGCTTGTGGGACCTCTCGCACGGCGAACAAAAAGGGCTCTAACCACTTATCCCAATTTTTGGCGTCTTCCCGGACGAACTTACGAAACATTGATTTAAGCGTGCGATTAAAGCGTTCGACCAGGCCATCGGTCGGTGGGTGATAGACGCTGGTCTGAATCAATTTAATGCCCAACAATTCGTAAAGTTCGCGTAACGTACATGACATAAACGCCATGCCTTGATCGGTGAGGATTTCTTTCGGAACCCCCACCCAGGAGAATAAACGAAACAGGGCGTCCGCAACACTCTTAGCCAAAATGTTGCGGAGGGCCACTGCTTCAGGATATCGTGTTGCATAATCGACTATGACTAATGCAAAACGATGTCCCCGTGCAGATCGCTCTAATGGCCCGATGAGGTCCATACCAATTCTCTCGAAGGGCACCTGCATTAATGGAAGAGGGCCCAATGGAGCTTTTGGGGTGGCCAGTTGGTTTACCAACTGGCATTCAGAACAAGACACGCACCACCTGCACACATTCTCGTGAATGCCCGGCCAAAAAAAACGGGTCATGAGGCGATTCAGTGTGGCAGCCTGCCCCAAGTGGCCTGCCATTGGATTAGAATGAGCCGCCTGGAAAAGCATTTCCCTGCGGCTCCTTGGAATTAACAATTGGGTTGTAACTTCTTTTGTCTGAGCGTCTTGGGTCACTCGATACAACCAGTCTTTTACAACACGCACTCAATCGATGTCCGGTCTCGTTCACGACAAGGTCTTACCTGTATGCTAACTCTTAGGACTAACTCTTCTTCTACTTACCTCTCTCCAGTGATTCTCCGAAGATCCAGATCCCCAGTGTGCATGTGTGTGGTTCACCTTCCTCCTCTGACGTCTTCACCCAGCCTGCACGGATCCATCCCTCACTCCACCCTACACTACCCGCTCCTCTGCTTGTGTCTGTTCAATAAACCATTCTGTCTGTTACTCCTCAGCCTCCCGAGTGATCCATAACAGAAGACCGGACCAACACCGCCAGGCACAAGCATGAGCCTCACGGACCCCTTTCAAGATCTGGTTAATGCACTCCGAAGGACTTTCATGGCTACAACTGCATCCCCAACACCAGCGAGCACTTCCGTCAACGATGCAAGCACTTCCCCACCTTCCGTTCACGCCAGTCCCATGGCCCGGACAGCACCCTACTCTGGTGCGGCGGAGGAATGCAGCGGTTTCCTCCTACAATGCTCGCTGGTCCTGGAGATGCAACCGGACTTGTACCCCACTGAGAGATCTAAGGTAGCCTTTGTAATTTCTCACCTGCAAGGTAAAGCACTACTCTGGGCAGATTCAATATGGACTCAAAATAACCCAGTTATCCAGTCTTATTCCAGCTTCACCATTTCCGTGAAGTTTTTGGCAGACCAGCTTGGGACTCTTCCATTGGTGAGAGGCTGTATAATCTCAAACAGGGGAAAATGTCTGTCAACGAATATGCCCTTCAGTTTAGGATTCTAGATTCGAGTACATCAAGGAGGCGCTGGCTCAGGGTTATATTCATCCATCGACCTCCCCTGCTGCTTCGAGTTTCTTCTTTGTTGAGAAAAAGGACGGAGGTTTAAGACCATGCATTGATTATCGGGCTTTCAACAATATAACAGTGAAGTTCAGGTACCCACTATCCCTCATCCCAGCTGCCTTGGAACATCTCTGTGGTGCCACTGTGTTCACCAAGTTGGACCTCCGCAGCGCCTACAACCTCATCTGGATACGAGAGGGGGACGAGTGGAAGACCACCTTCATAACCCCTACAGGCCACTATGAATACTGCGTGATGCCGTATGGACTTGTTAACGCCCCCTCCGTATTCCAGGACTTCATCCACGAGGTGCTCCGGGAGTTCCTCCACAAGTTCGTCCTAGTCTACATTGATGATATCCTCATCTACTTCCGGAGCCTGGCAGAACATCAACGCCATGTTGCGGAGGTCTTGCAACGCCTGAGGGCCTACCAACTGTATCTCAAGGCCGAAAAGTGCTCTTTCCATCAGCCCTCAGTGCAGTTCCTTGGATACAACATCAGCAGCAGTGGCATCTGGATGGACGAGGGGAAGGTAAACGCCGTCAGAGACTGGCCCACTCCAACCACCATCAAGGAGTTACAGCGGTTCCTTGGCTATGCCAACTTCTATAGACGGTTTATACAAAACTTCAGTACCATCACCAGCCCTCTCACCAGTCTCCTCCGTAACAAACCCAAATCTCTCTCCTGGACTCCTGCCGCCACAGAGGCCTTCCACATCCTTAAGGAGGCCTTTACGACCGCCCCACTCCTGGTCCATCCCGATCCCGACCGCCCCTTCGTCGTGGAAGTCGATGCCTCGACCACCGGAGTGGGAGCGGTCCTTTCTCAGCAGCAGGGGAATCCCAGTCGCCCCCACCCATGCACCTTCTTCTCCCGGAAACTTAACCCGGCGGGGGTCAACTATGATATTGGCAACCGGGAACTGTTGGCCATCAGACTGGCCTTGGAAGAATGGAGGCATTGGTTGGAGGGAGCCAAACACCCCTTTCTGGTCCTAACAGATCATAAGAACATAGAGTATCTTCAATGAAAGATACGGGGGTCAATGAAACCCTCTCGTTGCTGAAGGAACGCTTCTGGTGGCCCAACATGGCCTCGGTTGTCAGGAGGTACGTGAATGGATGTACAAGCTGCGCCATATCCAAAAGCCCTCGCCATCTTCCATCAGGCAAGCTCCATCCTCTGCCCATTCCCAATCGCCCGTGGTCACACATAGGGGTGGACTTCATAACCGATCTTCCTCCTTCAGATAACAATACCTGCATTCTTGTCATAGTGGATAGATTTTCTTAATCCTGTCGTCTTCTTCATTTGAAGGGTCTGCCCACGGCCATGGAAACGGCTGAACTGTTATTTAATCATGTCTTCAGGTACTTCGGCATCCCAGAGGATATCGTCTTCACCCAGCCTGCACAGATCCATCCCTCACTCCACCCTACACTACCTGCTCCTTTGCTTGTGTCTGTTCAATAAACCAATCTGTCTGTTACTCCTCAGCCTCCCGAGTGATCCGAAACACAGCTATGGTGAGATTTGTGCAATTATCAATGACATGAACATCCAAGAGATTACCTAGCGTTCCTGTTGCAGAAAGATTTTGACCTAAACCACAGGATTTTGCTGTATTTATCTGCCAAGAGAAAATCAATAACAGCAAAGCCTAATAGTTTTCTATTTTGCCAAAATCCCATATTAAAGGACAAATTGCTGTTAGAACTCATAGAAACCCAGTACACTGGACAGAATAGACAAGAGTTAGCGCTTAACTGGGCTGGAGGTAATAGTTAGCAGGCAGTGATCCACTGCTATTGTGTATGCAGATGGGGTGCGGACAAGGATGTAATATCATTGTAAATTCATGAGGCAATGACTCTAGGTTGTTATGAAGCATTTCTAGAGTCAATGCAAATGAGCCCTGGGAGAAAAAAAAAATGACTCAATGGAATTTTTTACCTGCACGTAATACTGGACAAATGATTTATTCACACAATTTCTCTCACTTTTTCTGTAATTTTTGGGGTAAAAAAACAACATGCCCCCATATCAAACATGTGATAACATTTATGGAAGAAAAAAAAATGCACTGAGAAGTCCGTTTAATCACTAAATAACTATGGTTCATCACTTTCATTACCGTCATGTGTACACTGATATTAAGAGTCCATATCTGCATCAGTAACACGAAACACAATTTGTCCTGATTGAAACCAATAATCTCTCTCTCACACACAAACACAGACACTCACACACACCACAACACCACTTTAACCAGCTAAAGTTACATGACCATCCATAGAGAGGTAGGGGGACACAGAGACAAAAAAAACAATGGCTGTGAAATGCTTCATTGGTTTTGACGGTATTGTAGGATGAGGGAACTGTTGGGCTTTAATTGAGGCAGAAGTACAGCCCCATCCTAAGGGAGCTGGGGAAACGCCTGGAGGCTTCTGGCTATTGCTATTAGTGTTGAGGATCCAGATCTGCCTTTCCTGAGAAGCAACCAGGGTGAGATCCTTACAGAAACACTCAAACACAACCACACTAACCCAATTATATACAATTCCGATTCCAAAAAAGTTGGGACACTGCACAAATTGTAAATAAAAACAGAATGCAATGATGTGGAAGTTTCAATTTTTTATATTTTATTCAGAATACAACAGATGACATCAAATGTTTAAACTAAGAAAATGTAAATTTTAAGGGAAAAATAAGTTGATTTTAAATTTCATGGCATCAACACATCTCAAAAAAATTTGGGACAAGGCCATGTTTACTTTTTATAACAGTCTGGGGACTGAGGAGACAAGTTGCTAAAGTTTAGAAATAGGAATGTTGTCCCATTCTTGTCTAATACAGGCTTCTAGGTACTCAAATCAACAGGCTGGCCATTTCATTACCCGGATCCTTCTTCTACGCAGTGTAGCGTATCAGACCCGAACCAGAAAAATTAAAGAGTCGATCAGGACTGTGGACTGTGTGTGTAATCATTCCTAGTGCCACAAGTCAGAAGCAAGATAACCAACCAACCAACTCTTTCACAGATAAACATTTCACCGCTTTCAACATTAACACCACTAGAACAATTATTGACAATTTCAATTTGGAGAAGAGATTGTCAAACTTGGGGCAAGTAATCAAGATGCAACACCGGCCAGCACATGTAAACCAATGAGAGTAATAAACAAGATCCTTGGATTGATTCTCCCCACCCCCACCTAGCAGAACCAGACTGAAATTCCTAAGGGGACCTTTTAACCTCTGGTCCCCACAGAACATCTTTTGTCAGAGAATGGCACAATAACTGTCTTTTAATGAACTCAAAAAGACTTATAAATGAATATCAGTCCATTGCTTAACTCCATATTCATTTATATGTAACCCACACATTTGACTATCATGTTTACAATCACTTATTGTGTATGTCTTTTAATAACTAATAACTTATAGCTTAAGGATTCATATTCATTTTTAGTATGTATGTGTTTGAATCTGTCAGCTTGAAACATTCCTGACCATCAGTTTTTGTCAAATGTATCATATTCTTGTTATAGGAATCATGTCCAAAATTATACCCTGCAAGAGCGGGAAAATTCGGACCACGTGCTTGATAAGATAACATATGATTTATGATACCCCGAGCAAAGACAATATCTGATTGTTCAAGACAACATTTGAGGTGTGGCCAAAATGCCAGTTTAAATACTCAAGACACCATCAAATTCTTATTTTAGCTTTAAGCTTTGCTTCTCAGCTTTTGCTATTAGTCATGCCTGCTTTTAGGTTGTAGCTTGGCCATGCTTTTAGTCATCACTGTTAACGTTCTTTGAGCGCAGTTCCAGCGTGTTTCAGCCTGCACGCCTGCTGCTACTTAGCCACGATGAGAAGAAACCCCCCTTTTAAGACAACAAAGGGAACCCCTTTACACAGGAGATGCAATTAATTCCTCCAGACTCACATTTGTACTGGTGTATCTAATATAATTTTAACCTCATTGAGGAACTCAGTGCGAGGGTTAATTAAGTGATCGATGGCTGTTCATGTCTATGCAATTTCACGTATTGCTGTAAACTTGGGATTCCACATTTTCGTTCTCTTAAACTCATTCTTCCCTAACTATCTATCTTCCTGCAACTTATATGAATGTGTGTGTGCGTGTGCTTACGTGTTAGATTAGTTTATATGTCTTAGATTTATCTAATAAAGCCTTATTCATATTGAAAAGAGAAGTATCTTGTGTTTTGTGCTTACAAGTTAATGTCCTAAACTGGCGATCTTGTTACTGCACTAATTAATAGTGTTTTCACTATAGTTTGTATATTAATATCCAGTGCAGATTTGATGTTAAATGGCTCGTTCAGTGAATTGCAGGGCGCCTCAGTGAATTGCAGGGCGCCTCAGTGATCAGCCGTGAAACAGTGATTCTGTTCAAATTCCCTTTAACTTGTTCCCATTAAATCTTAAATGATTCCCTTTGAGCTGAATTAAACCTGTTTCCCTTACAGCAGCCACAATGTTGTAATTGATGCAGTATTTGGTCTGGCATTGCCATGTTGAAAAATACAAGGTTTTCCTTGAAAGAGACGACGTCTGGATGGGAGCATATGTTGTTCTAGTACTTGGATATACCTTTCAGCATTGATGGTGCCTTTCCAGATGTGTAAGCTGCCCATGCCACAAGCACTCATGCAACCCCATACCATCAGAGATGCAGGCTTCTGAACTGAGCGCTGATAACCAAAAAAGAACTTCAAATTTTGATTCGTCTGACCACAGAACAGTTTTCCACTTTGCCACAGTCCATTTTAAATGAGCCTTGGCCCAGAGAAAACGCCTGCGCTTCTGGATCATGTTTAGATATGGCTTCTTTTTGACCTATAGAGTTTTAGCCAGCAATGTCAAATGGCACGGTGGCCTTGTTCACCGACAATGTTTTCTGGAAGTATTCCTGAGCCCATGTTGTGATTTCCATTACAGTAGTAGGGCCCGAAGATCATGGGCATCCAGTATGGTTTTCCGGCCTTGACCCTTACACACCGAGATTGTTCCAGATTCTCTGAATCTTTGGGTGATATTATGCACTGTAGATGATGATAACTTCAAACTCTTTGCAATTTTTCTCTGAGAAACTCCTTTCTGATATTGCTCCACTATTGTTCGCCGCAGCATGGGGGGAATTGGTGATCCTCTGCCCATCTTGACTTCTGAGAGACACTGCCACTCTGAGAGGCTCTTTTTATACCCAATCATGTTGCCAATTGACCTAATAAGTAGCAAATTGGTCCTCCAGCTGTTCCTTATATGTACATTTACCTTTTACAGCCTCTTATTGCTACCTGTCCCAGCTATTTTGGAATGTGTAGCTCTCATGAAATCTAAAATGATCCAATATTTGACATGACATTTCAAAATGTCTCACCTTCAACATTTGATATGTTATCTATATTCTATTAGTTATCTTTATTCTAGTTTATGAGATTTGTAAATTATTCCATTCCTTTTTTACTCACAATTTGTACAGTGTACAAACTTTTTTGGAATCAGGTTTGTATTCAGCAAATCACATTAGCTTTATACAATTACATGGATTACAAAATTATGCTACAAATTCTTCAGAATATCTTCTTTTGAGTTCTACAGTCAGTCATACAGGTTTTGAATAACACAAGGTGACTAAATGATTTTTAATTTTTAGGCAAACTCTTTAAAAGATCAAAATTACTAAAGGCGATGTTGTTGAGTGGGGCTTTGAAGAGATTTCTAGTGCCACATTTTTTTTCACATGGGTCTAGGAGATGAATACAGCAATGCAGACAGTGGATTTAAATATGTGGAAAGAAGTCTGTCTGTGTGTGCGTTGGCATGGCAAAGCAAATCCACTGTGGAAAGTAATGTGTCTAATCTAGCATGAATGGCAACATCAGACACACAACCCGCATGACTGACAATCTGATCTCTGACTCCCTCTTTCTCTCTTTTGCCTTCCCTTCCTGCCTTTTTAAGGCATGTCTGCATACATGTGTTTGTGGTCATGAATGCAAATGCTCATGCACACAAACACACAGACATATAATCCAGAGTCAGAGACCCAGAATACCAAGACCCAGCTATTACATAGGGTTACTTTAATACATATATATATATAGTTACACACAACACACACAAAAAAAAAATCTAAATAAAAAGATTTCATATAAATCTATCCAAACTTACAGAATTTGTATGTAATTTTAAGTATTTGGGTGACATATAGGTGCTCAATTTAGTTTTATAGGGAATACTGATACTATTTTGCAAGAAAGCTGTGTACGAACATGATTCAATTGGTTCGTAAAAATTTGGGGAATATAAAAAAAATAATTTTTAAGATGACATCATGGTATGGTATAACAATCAGAGTCAAATTGTTCAAAATTGTAAATGAAGATTGCAAGATAATAGGTAAGACCTATTAAATTTTTGGGTGTGTGCATGTGTATCTTTATATGTTGGCTGTGACCTAGGGTAATTATTTGTGTTTGTAACACAAAAAAAAAATATAATAATAACATTTTATTAAATTGAATATTAACATGAGATTCATATCATGTTGATTCACCAACTATAATTTAACAACAGTTATTAAGTAAAAATAAAATATATAACAAAATAAAATATATCCATGAAGTACTGTAAAACTTAAAGAGTAGAAATCATTACTATCGTTTCTAAAATTCTAACTGAAATTAGAATTAAGCTTGAAAATATTGAAATAATCATAATAAAAGAAAAATCATTAAGTAATGTTGCATAGGTTGACGCATAGTGTCGCTCAACTCTACACAGCTATAAAAAGACTTCAATGAGAGAGGGCAGAGCTCATAAATGACTATTAATTCTGTCGTCTGTAATCCGTCTCAATCTGCTCATCCTGCCACAGTTAAAAGGTAAAGTCTATAATCAGGCGATGGACAGACTGCATGAATAAACACCGGAAGATTAACTGGCCACTGGACATCAGTAAAAAGAGGGGGCTAATTGCTAATGCTTTAGAGCTTACCAGTCGGCCAAATACACGGCCTCAGAGTGCAATGAAAGATAAGAGCTTTCCCATAAGAAATTATGGAAATACATTGCATTAACCACTTAATGGATATGCAGTAATAAATAACATTGACCCTTAACCATAAAACATAGGGTCACTGTGACTTTGATGAATAAGCAGTTCACTTCAGGCAAGTGTTCAGTTTGTTGTGTGTGTGGATGCTGTGCCACATGGTTGAACCAACCATTAAGAACAGAGCCAATTCCACTCATTCTGTCGCTCACATCCATCAGTCAAACACCTCAAGTTGCCATAAGACCCTGACTGGGGCTCAGGGCCTCAGGAGTGGTGGCTGTGTTCATCAAAAGTTGACTGGAGCTAAGTGGCTTCCACTTGAAACCACATAGATGACTGTAGTCACATGAACAAAATACTTCTAATAAGGTTGGGCAAGTACATGACTTAAAAAAGGACTGTTTTCTGTGCTATATTTCATTTATAGTGAAAGGATGATGTCAAATCCCAAGCCGAGTTCGAACCTACAGTGTATATTCTAAATAAACACCACAGCTCAATGTGTCTCCATTAAAGGAATAGGTCACCCAAAAATGTACTCACTCTCAGGCTATCCCAGATGAAGATTAGTTCCAAAAATATTAGAAACATCATTTGCCAACCAGTGGATCCTCTGAAGTGAATGGGTGCCATCAGAATGAGAGTCCAAACAGCTGATAAAAACATCACAATAACCCACAAGTAATCCACACGGCTCCAGTCCATAAATTAATGCATTGTGAAATGAAATGCTGTATGTTTGTAAAAAAATAAATCCGTTATTAGGACATTTTAACTTTAAACTATCACTTCTGGGGCCAGTTGCATAAACATTGCCACTATGTTAAGATTGTGCTTTAAGAACTAGTTTGACCAACTAGTAGCTAGCCAAGAGGTAATTAGACTTACCTTTTGGATCCAAATTAGACTATTCTTCCTGGTTATAACTTATTTTAAGATATTATGACCAGTCTTATAAAAAAAAAAAAAATTAAAATAAAAAAAATAAAATAAATAAAAAAAACATTACGCTTTCCATTTCACAAGTCATTAACTGATGGACTGGATTACTTGTGGGCTATTTTGATGTTTTTATCAGCTGTTTTATCATTCTGACGGCACCCAATTCACTGCAGAGAATCCACTGGTGAGCAAGTTATATATTGCTAAATTTATCCAAGTCTTTTTCAATGAAGAAGCAAACTCATCTACATCTTGGATGGCCTGAGGGTGAGTACATTTTCAGAAATTTCCAATTTTTGGGTGAACTATTCCTTTTGGCCACAGCTTCTGTAACCCTCAATCTTTGAAAAGTCTTGTGATATTCACAGGCAACATTCATAAGTTGTGTTTATTTGGAGTCCCAAAGCAACATTACACTGAGCCCAAATCTTGGTAGCAGCAAATGGAGATGACTTGAGAGTTTTGCATAACAATGTTTACTATCTAGATGCAACCAGTTTAAATAAAATAACCCACGCAATTCATGAGAATATCGAGTTATTCTGTTGGAAACTCCCTTAAGCTGATTCATTATGGTCTCCTGGAAACAACAGCTTTCAGAGAGCGATTTTCATTCCACTTCTGGCCACAGCAGGAGATTTTCGACTAAAAATCTAAAGAACCAACTTTCCCCAGTTAGGAGTAGAGTTAGGAATGCAGCATTGGACCCCAGAATAAACATAATTTAGAGGCTCAGGCCTACCATGTTTGCTGTAGGTCCCCAAGAGCCGTCTAATTTATCCTCTGTGGTCTGCTGTGTAAGGGGGTGGTGAGATGAGAACTGATGTTTATGGTGGGAAACAACAGAAATTGTTTGTGTGAGAAAATCTTTACTTCTGTAGTTGAATCTTACCCACATGAATGTTGACATAACTGACATTGAAAGCTTTCGGCTTCATAAACTATTTACAAATACATATCGGTCATGTGTTGCTATTATTATCCAACAATATTTTTCCTGCATTTCTTATCCTGTCAGAAAACTATAAGACATACATGTATGTTACATATATACAGTATACAATGTTTAGTGTTGATTTATTTCAATGAAATGTTCAAAAACTATTAATTTCATGTTTGCTACTAGTTCATTTAATTGCAATATTTAGTACAGAGAAATTCCAGTACAATGTTTACTACTAATTCATTTCAAACAAGCTTCGGTACTACTTTTCTCTTGTGTATGGATCGATTTCAGTGCATTGTTAAATACCCATTCATTTGATAACAATAAATGCTGTATATTCATTTTAATATAATGTTCAGTACTGATTCATTTTAGAAAACTATTTGGAGTTTGCTCAGTTTAATATTAATGTTTAGCGATGATTAATTTCAGTCCAATATGTTGTGTTTATTAATTTAAATATAATGTTCTGTACTGATTTGCTTTAGGAAAATATATTGTGTTTATTATTTTGAATATGATGATCAGTATTTGATTCATTTTAGTACAATATTTGGTGTTTATTAATTTTAATATAATGTTCAGTACTGATTTATTTTAGTACAATATGTTGTGTTTATTCATTTGAATATAATGTTCAGTACTAATTTGTTTTAGTACAATATTTGATGTTTATTCATTTGAATATACAGTAATGTTCCATACTGATTTGCTTTAGTACAATATGTTGTGTTTATTATTTTGAATATAATGTTCAGTACTGATTCATTTTAGTAAAGTATATTGTGTTTATTAATTTGTATATAATGTTCAGTATTGATTTATTTTAGTACATTGCATGGGGGATATTCATTTTATTCATGTCAGTATAATGTTCACTGCTGATTAATTTTTCTGTGTATGATACATATTAACTTCAATGCATTGTTTGCTACTGATTCATTGTAATGCTGTTTTCAACAATGATTCAATTTTGAACGTGTGGGAATGTTATCTTACATCATGCATCTTCAATGTAACCAACTGCACACACACACACACACACACACACACACACACACACACACACACATGCACACACACACACACACACACTGTAGACAGACATAAGGCACATACAAAAGCTTACGTGCACTCATACATTACACAAGGGAACACAATGAGCTTCTGAGAAACACTGTGATGGCACAGAGAAACACGTGATTTTATGACACAGAAACTTCAGATGAAAGAGAGGGAGGGAGAAAAGAAAAGAGAAAGAGAAAACAGGATTGAGGAAAAGCAGCAACATGCTAAGAGAATAACATGCCTGTCTCTAAGCCACACCATCTCAACCAGTCTGAACCCTACTGAAAGAAGCTCTCTGTCTGTCAGACAAATCACCCAATCAGCAGACCCCACGATGTCGTTTCACACACACACACACACACACACACACACACACACTAAACAGTGAAAGTGCAAAGGGGGTTACTTTGAGCTGTGGGTATGAGGTGTCTGGCTCCTTTCTCTCCCTGAGGGAAGAGAACAAGATATACTCATCCATCTCTCTCTCTTTCTTTCACACACACACACACACACACACACACACACACACACACACACACACACACACACACACAAACACACACACACACACACACACAGTCACACTAACACTTCCTCTCGGCCCCATTTAGAGCAATGAAACTGCGTATTAAGGCGTATTAAGGTTATTACCGTAGTAGATTATAGATTTGTGATATATCATATTAGCCATCGCATTATTACGCTAAAGCCCTTTTCGTATAAGAGTAGTTTTTCCCAAGGAGGTTTGGTATAGTCATGTATTAGAATTGTACTTTGTGGTTTGAATATTGCCTATATATATATATATATATATATATATATATATATATATATATATATATATATATATATATATATATATATATATATATATATATATATATTCTTCAAATGCTTCTCCTCATGAGGTATGTTTATTAATTAATTCTCTCTTATTCTCCCTTAATGATCTCCATTTACATAACTCTTGTGGCTTTGAGTGTCATGCACATTCAGAGAACAGCCTTCACATCTAAAGACAGACACTCCCACCGTAGTAAAAAAATGACACATTCCAATTCCCCAAAACAGAAAAGATCTGCTAAATATCTACATAACTTGTGATAGTAAGAAACAAATCCTTCAAGATTTTTCACTTTAAACCGTCGCTTCTGGCCAAAATACATGTCCGTAATCCATAATAATGTTTCTTCCAACCACTGAAGAGTGAAAAGTCCATCCTCCGTTGTCCTCTAACATCAAAATCCACCGACATATTTGTTTAGAACAGTTTGGGACTGTTTTTATGCTTTTAAACTTGCTTGCTCTGTGCATATATTTTTCTCCTGCTTCAGAAAAGACAACTTTCACTAAAGATATTAATTTATTCAACTTGAAATAATAATAAAAAAGTAGTACATGTAGGACATTAAATTAACCAATATTAAGTTAATAATAACCCATTTAAAATGATGTTAAATTATTGTTTATTCATGATACCTGCTGCAATGCATTAATTTCTCTGTCAAAACCTTGTCTCAATGGGCCTGTTTGGCTGTGCTTTCAGACCTGTTACCTCTACCACAGATTAAACGACTCCAGCAAAAGGGCAGGAAGGCTTGAAAAGGGAACCTTCCTAAGATGATTTTTAATCTTCTCAGCTTGCCTAATTAATTAGAGCTATGGAGCAGTTTTCTTTAATCGGCATGTGTCTTTATGCAGATCAGTGGCCTATGTCTTTCCACCGGCTCCTGCGGAAGCTACTAATTATTTTAATGGGCGATGGACTGATTAGTGAGATGATAAAATGTTGTAGATGTATGTTTTAATGATCTGCTTCATCTGGACATGAACCAAAATGGCAATCCATGATAGTCTTTTGTCTGTTTAATATGTATACAAGCTCATGGAGAGCTCAGATTTGTGTCATATGATTGCATTTGGCTCTGAGGGCTGCATAATTACTGATGTTTCGTAAGAAAGAGAAAATCTGAAGTAGAGCAGGATGCATAAACATGGGACAGGCCTTTTTCAGGTCACTCACATACTGTACCTGGAGGGGGAAAACTGGCTTTCTTCTGCATTTCCCGCCATCTTTTTACCTTTACTCAGTTTGTCTTACTCTCTCTCATCTTCTTGCCAGGGGGCAAAGTCATGAATCGACAGGATTCAGTCAGGGAGGATTTGGATCTCAGTTCCCACGGAAACAAGTGAGATGTCGCTGCCATGACAACAGGCATCGTTCTCAGCGATGGAGTACACAAGCCCGCTAGTCTTCCAGTAGCCACAAATGTGTTTTTAATGCTTACACACTCCCATTTCCATTTCTCACACTATCTCTCTCTGCATCAGAATGCAAAGACTCACACTACCATAACGACATGGGAATTGAGCCGCAATTAGAATAATTGAAACAGTGTTCAGAATGAAACAGTCCGTTGTGAAAGATATGAAATTAATGCTGTGAGCTGAAGGAGATCTTGTTTTAATTTACATTCGTCTATGTCGGTTATGTACTGTATGTGGCTGCTGAATAATTATGGCAATGTGTTACACCTCATTTCCAACAAGTTAAAGAGGCTTTCAACACAATGAGCTCAGAATGATGAAGATAGTGTTAATTTGAAGTCCACTGGAGCATAGTTTTGACAAAATTGTCTCTGCACCAATCAAAAGCCTGACAGGTATAGGAATCATGACATTGACAGTAAAGGGACGGCTGACTGTAGAAAAAATGAATTAAGGCTGATATGACGACTGTTGGAAGTCCCGCCTTTAAGTTTAAGAAGAATTATAAGGTGAACTCAAGCAATAACATTTGTAGCATAATGTTTACTCTACAAAAAAGTGATAACATTGAGGACAAGTTTAGAAACTTACAATGGAAGTAAATGGGGCCAAGGTTACATTTACATTTACATTTACATTTATTCATTTAGCAGACGCTTTTATCCAAAGCAACTTACAAATGAGGACAGTGGAAGCAATCAAAAACAACAAAAAGAGCAATGATATATAAGTGCTATAACAAGTCTCAGTTAGGTTAACACAGTACACGTAGCAAGGGCATTTAAATAATATAATAAATATAAAGAAAACATAGAATAGAAAAAGAATAGAGTAAGCTAGTGTTAGTGTTAGAGAGTCCGTAAAAGTGACTGTGCTTCTTTGAGATGGCACAATCAAGCGACATTCACTTGCAGGATGCAAGCTTCTAGAGGACACATAAGTCTGAAGTAATAAATTTAGGTAAATGGGTGCAGAGCCAGTGGTAGTTTTGTAGGCAAACATCAATGCCTTGAATTTAATGCGAGCAGCTATTGGTAGCCAGTGCAAATTGATAAACAGAGGTGTAACGTGTATTCTTTTTGGCTCATTAAAAATTAATCTTGCTGCCTCGTTCTGGATTAATTGTAAAGGTTTGATAGAACTGGCTGGAAGACCTGCCAAGAGAGCATTGCAATAGTCCAGACTGGACAGAACAAGAGCTTAAACAAGCAGTTGTGCAGCATGTTCCGAAAGAAAGGGCTTGATCTTCTTGATGTTGAATAAATTAAATCTGCAGGATCGGACAGTTTTAGCAATGTGGTCTGAGAAAATCAGCTGATCATCAATCATAACTCCAAGGCTTCTGTTTTTGAAGGAGTTTTGGTTGATGTGCCTAACTTGATGGTGAAATTGTGATGAAACGATGGGTTTGCTGGAATCACAAGCAGTTCTGTCTTGGCAGATTGAGTTGAAGGTAATGGTCCATCATCCAGGAAGAAATGTCTGTTAGACAAGCTGAGAGTTAGTGTAGGATTTAAAAGCAGAACTGTAAAGATTCTAATTTAAAAGAGCATTTACATTAATTTTGCTTTTAAAGGGTTAGTTCACCCAAAAATACACTCGAGGCATCCTAGGTGTACATGACTTTCTTCTTTCAGACGAATCAAGTGGGAGTTATATAAAAAATGGTCTTTGGTCTTTCAAGCCTATCATTGCTGTCAGCAGGAGTTGCATTGCTTCAGTCCAAACGAAGTTAAATAAAACGCGCCCTTCCATAAAAAAATTTCACACATGGCTGTGGAGGTTGGGGGGGATGGGGGTAACAAAGGCCTCCCGTAGCAACCTGATGCGCTTTTATAGGAAAAGTATCCATAATCACTTTAATCTAGTCTTTTTATTTGAGCAGTTGTTCTTGTAATTTTATGGCCATGGTAGGGTTTAAGGCATTCCATTATCATGGAAACAAAGTTGTCAAATTAGATATTATACAAAACATTTAGTAATATTTTTTTTCTCACCAAAATCGTGTCAACATGCATATTTTTAATGTCTTGTGGTCATACTTTTGAAATAGTGAGTTTTTTTTAATTTATGAATTGGCGCCACAAGAGTGTTGCATAGATTATTGTACTTTTTTAAGAAAAAGAAGGTCAAAATTCTTTTTTTTTTTTTTGTGATAAACAACACTATGAAACAAACAGACATAAAAAAAAAAAACAAAAAAAAAACCGGCAGTCAAATTAAATTAAATTAAATCTCCACCAAGCACCAACGGCCTTTTGGATAGAAGCTAAGGAATCTAAATTTATCATGTTATTGTTCTTGTCTTGTTTATGCCCACATTAGGATTTTAAGCACTATGTTGTCATGGATATAACTAGATATAAATATACAACCATTTAACCAAAGTTAACCATGTAAGCCACATTTTATCACAATTTATCAAATGAGATTCTGACAAATTTGCCACTAATTCACTAAAATATTTATTCATTTATTAAAGCATTATTGTATGATAGTACCTGAAATGTGTTACTGAAACCCATTCCTGACAAAAAGTTTGGTAACAGTTTATTTTGATGGTCCTTTTTGAACATTCTGTTGACAATAAATAATGTTGCACCTACATGTCTACTAACTCACATAAGAGTATTAAAAGACTTTCTGCTTAATATCTGCTAACTCTTTATTGGGATGGTCTCCCAACAGACATTCTACTAACTTTAAGTAACTTTGCAAGTACATGTTAACTTATTCTAACCCTACCAGTCTACTAATACTCTACTAACACTCTAATGAGAGTTAGGAGACATGTAGGTGCAATGTTACTTATAGTCAACAGAATGTGTTAAAGGGACCATCAAAATAAAGTTCAGGCTTTTTTCCTATTAGATAAGCACTTGTACACTTGTACTACACCCTACCTAGTATAGTATAGTGTTTGTGTGTTAACAAAATGGCATCTGTTGGAACTGACTTGCCTTAAATGAATTTTACGGTAACAGCGAGCTACCTTTAGCACCTGCCATATGGGACCATGAGTAGTATGAAGCCAATTCAAGATCCCAGTCAGCAACTGCTTGTGATACGCAATAGACCGTCCCATGCTACATTTTAGGAACAGGTTTCGATGCTGTGTGAGAGCGGTTGTCTGGGCTGTCTGTCCTTATTGAGGTTAGTCAGAGATGAGGGCAGGGAGGGGATGAGAGAGATGCCTGTCCTCGGCATGACGTTCCTGTGCTCCGATGCTAGTTGCTCGCTCCACAAACCTGCTTCCCCTGATGCAGACTGACATTTATTGCAGTCTGCCCTTTGGGATTTGTCGTTTATTTTTTTATGGTAGTTTCTTCTCCCTCCCTCTTGCTCTCCTTGGGTCTGGTGCAGGGGATAGTTTGAGCAGATCTAGAGTGAAGGCAGGGCAATGGAAGTTTAGATTATTGATGTGGCTGTCAGGGGGAGTTTTCATCAGGCGTCCCACCGACAAAGGGTGTGACCTCTGCGAGGTCTAACACTCACTGGATATCCTAACCTTTTTATGAGGGGTGTGCACTCATGTGTGATGGCCAGAAAGAAGGTGTGAGGCATTTTCAGCCTCTCTCGCACACCTCGCTCCTTAATCAGGATACAGCATGGCCTCAATAGAGGGATGAATACTACACCTCCTGCACTGCTCAGTGTGTGTGTGTGTGTGTGTGTGTGTGTGTGTGTGTTTATTATAAATGTATGTACAAATATATTAAAATAATTTCACACACACAGACACACACACACACATTTCAAATATTTATTTATTTTAATTTTGATTATTATAACTGACAACTAAGGAAAATCCTAAATTCAGTATCTCAGAAAATTAGAATATTGTGAAAAGGTTCAATATCGAAGACACCTGGTGCCACACTCAGCTAATTAACTCAAAACACCTGCAAGGCCTTTAAATGGTCTCTCAGTCTAGTTCTGAGCACCTGCACACAGTGCCAAAGCTACCACTACCTGGTTTAAGGACCATGGTATCCCTGTTCTTAATTGGCCAGCAAACTCGCCTGACCTTAACCCCATATAAAATCTATGGGGTATTGTTAAGAGGAAGATGCAATATGTCAGACCCAACAATGCAGAAGAGCTGAAGGCCACTATCAGAGCAACCTGGGCTCTCATAACACCTGAGCAGTGCCACAGACTGATCGACTCCATGCCACGCCGCATTGCTGCAGTAATTCAGGCAAAAGAAGCCCCAACTAAGTATTGAGTGCTGTACATGCTCATACTTTTCATTTTCATACTTTTGAGTTGGCCAAGATTTCTAAAAAACCTTTCTTTGTATTGGTCTTAAATTATATTCAAATTTTCTGAGATACTGAATTTGGGATTTTCCTTAGCTGTCAGTTATAATCATCAAAATTAAAAGAAATAAACATTTGAAATATGTCAGTCTGTGTGTAATGAATGAATATAATATACAAGTTTCACTTTTTGAATGGAATTAGTGAAATAAATCAACTTTCTGATGATATTCTAATTATATGACCATCACCTGTATATATATATATATATATATATATATATATATATATATATATATATATATATATATATATATATATATATATTCATTTACATTCCAGCATCTATTTCTGACATACAAGCATTTATGCCACTTCTGACCTGAAAGAGAAATTGATTAGTGTCTGATCTAGATATGTTAGAATCACAAAGAAGGCAATTCAGAGACTATTTTTCACACCTTACACTACACAGTATCTTGTAATCTTGTAATGCCTCACTGTATATGGGCTCCATTCCCATTTCTCCATATCAGCGCTGACCTCACGCAATGTGTTCTAAATTAATTGCAGGAGGCTCGGGGAGGATAGGTCACAATGGACCGTGACCCGGGTTCAATCCGCACTAGGACCTCAGGAGTAGCACAGAACAACTATGTAATTTTGAAGTTCAAGTTGCCCATGAAATTATGAGCCATCTCGTTGACAGTTATACAGTCGGAGATAGCAGACATGCTGAGAGAGTGAGCACTGAATCATGTCATACTTAAGTAGTAAGCTGTCATCACAGGTGTGAGAGAGAATTGTCAGATATTGTTTCAGCTGCCTTTCACAATGTGATAAAATAACAAAGTGGGCATTACTGATAGGGTCACAGTTCCTGGATTTGGATACACTGCACATTGTCTATGCACATGAGATCATGATAATGAATTATGAAATCAGAATTTATTTTTTAATTTTATTTTTTTTAGTCCAAAAATAATTTTAACAGGCAAGGCTGGAGCACAACAAAACGAAAAAATACCAGCAGAAAACAATTCTAGATACATAAGGGTCAAAGACAAATAAGAGGGCCCATAATAAAGAAAAAGGATGGAAAAATAAATAAAATAAAATTCTAGTTAAAGATCATGTGCCAAAAAATATAACATTGTTAGAAATGTTTGTTTGTTTTGTTTTTCCCTGCATGTTGGTTGCATCACATGATATTTGTTTTGTGGTATTATTAAGTATTATTAGTCAATAAATACATAAATAAATAAAATAATGAAAGATTATGCTTAGAATTGAAATTAAAAAAAAGTTAATAATACCTTGTTTAACTAAGAAAAGAGGCTTGAATCATTTAAAATGGTCCTAAACTGTAATCTGGCTATTAATTTAAAATTTTTATATTTCTAATATAAATATAACACTAAATAAGACACACCAGCTTAAATACATTCATGTCTTTTGTTGCTATTGTTGTTTTAGAAAATGACAAATTTGTTGTGATTGATTATTATTATTATTATTTTAACTCTTCTAAAGTTAAAACAGTGGTATTATGAATATAAACATGTCTGAAGACATGACATCTTTATTATTATTATTATTAGTTTATAGAATTAAACAAAATTATGTTTTACTCAAACACATAAATCGTAAATCCAGAGAAACTTTAAGAGAATTTACAGCAGGGGCGCAGATAGGATTTTTTAACTGGGGGGGACCAAGCTGTCCAGCAGTCACTTTTTTTCTGTCCAGAAAAATCACCAGCACAGTCATAGACGACAGTTTAATTGCATCTAAAAAAAATTGAATATCATAGAAAAGGTATATATTTTTTGTAACTTAATTCAAAAAAGCAAACTATTTTATATTCTAGATTCATTGTACACCAACTGAAATATTTCAATATTTTTTTTGTTTTAATTCTGATGGTTACGACTTACAGCTTAAGAAAATAAAAAAATCAGTATCTCAAAAATTTGAATATTCTATTTTGAGCTTGATTCACTTGATTAATTTTGAGTATAAATACAGGGTACCTCCTGGGCTAGTTTAGAACATGCAACCACAATTATGGGAAAGACTACTGATTTGACAGTTGTCCAAAAGACGATCATCAACAAGGAGGGTAAGCCACAGAAGGTCATTGCTGAAAGGGCTGGCTGTTCACAGAGTGCTGTATCAAAATATATTCATAGAAAGTTGACTGAAAGGAAAAAGTGTGGTAGGAAAAGGTGCACAAGCAACAGGGATGACCACAGCCTTGGGAAAATTATCAGGAAAAGCCGATTCAAGAACTTGGGAGAGTTTCACAACGAGTGGACTGAAGCTGGAGTCAGCATATCAAGAGTCACCACACTCAGATGTCTTCAGGAAAAGAGCTACAGCTGTCACAATCCTAGAACCAAGCCACTCCTGAACCAGATAATAATGTCAGAAGCATTTCACCTGGGGTAAGGAGAAAAAGTCAATGCAGCCATCTACCAGGAGGTTTTGGGTGCACTTCCATCTTCCATCTGCTGACAAGCTTTATTTCCTCTTCCAGCAGGACGTTAGCACCTGCCCACAGTGACACAACCACTTCCAAGATACTATTGTGCTTGATTGGCCAGCCAGCTCACCTGACCTGAACCTCAGAGAGGATCTATGGGGTATTGTGAAGAGGAAGATAAGTAACATCTGACAAACAATACAGATGAGCTGAATACCACTATCAAATCAACCTGGGCTTCAGTAACACCTCAGCAGTGCCACAGGCTGATTGCCTTCATGCCACACCACACTGAAGCCAGGTTGTATTTGAGTATTGAGTGCATAATTAAACCTACTTTGGATTTCAATTTTAATTTTTCTTTCAAAGTTTCCTACTTTTAATTTTTCTTAGCTGGAAGTCACCATCAGAATTAAAACCAAAAAACTCTTGAAATATTTCAGTCTGTGTGCAATGAATCTAGAATGTAAGAAAGTTAGCTTTTTTTAAATTAAATTACAAAAATAAAGAACTTTTCCATGACATTCAAATTTTTTGAGATGCACCTGTATAAGATCACTATGGTTACCGCTACAGGCACAATTGAGGCAGCTACCAGCTCCTCGTAGGACCCCGGGGTCAGGAGTCATAGCACACACACACACACACACACACACACACACAGAGAGAACATAAACCTCAGTGGCAGCACCATCGTCGTGTGTTTGACAACAGAACAGCGTGTAGTGAGAAGGTGGGTACAAAGTAATGGTTAGATTATTATTGTGCTTCAGCCTTCATCTGCCCTGACCCCATTCTTTAGCACCAAAACAAACACACCCATACACCAACAGGACCTGCTACGGTGGCGGAGAGAGCTAAACGTGCTGCAAATGACAAAAATCCCTGCAAATTATGAAAACATCTTCATCAGTTCAAAACGTGCTGCAAATACTCTCAATACAAACAAATAAATACATTTTATATTTAAGGGAACCATAAAGTGACAAACATGGCTGGGACATTATTTATCAATGTTTGCTCTGAAAATATCTTTATTTTATAAAGATATTTTATTATTATGTTATAGATTCCTTAGCTTTATTTTTTTTTTAAATGGATATTATTAGCCTAAATAAGCTGACTAAATACACAATTACTGTAACTGTGAAAGGTTATGTAAGCTGGCTAACTTTTACAACTTACCTTACAAAAACTAAACATAGCCTATGGTTTTACTATTGAAATGAATTAATAAATAAATACATTTATTATATAAAAAAAGCAAACAAAAAAATTGTTACTGTAATCATTAACAAATTAACCATGGATTTACTACTCTAACCATAGTTTAACCATGGTATTTGTACAACTATGGTTATACAAATGGTAATCAATACTCAAAAATAAAAAACCTTGTTTAAATTTTATTTTTGTTGGGGTAATCTTATTTGTGTTGAGTATTTGCAGAGCGTTTCTGTATTTGTTTGTGTTGTGAGTATTTGCAGCACGTGTGCTGTCAAACTGATGAAGATGTTTTCTTAATTTGCTGGTGCTTTTTGTATTTGAATGCGTTTTGTGAAGTTGCAGCGCGTTAAGCTCTCTTGGCCACCGTGCTTCGCCCCTATTTTGAAATCTTTACCTGACCCCACACGTACGTGCACAACCATGGCAACGACGATCGCAGGAACAAGCGAAGATGACACACAAGCATATTCAAACAAAAAGTTGTGTGAAAAAATGCAAAATCAACGTTACTCACCTATCAAAAAGAAACAAATAAACCTCAGCGTCCGATTCGAGCGCTTGCCAATCCTTGAGTTTCTCTCCACCGCTGGAAAGCTGCCCCGATATTTACGTGGGTCCTGCCTCTTGCCGGATTGTAAACCCTCTTTTTTATCTCTCTCAATCTGTAGTCGATCTGCTAATATGCTAATTTTGAATAAAAGCGTCTGCTAAATTACTTAATGTAAATGTAATGTAATATGCGTCCTGTGCACTCAAATTGACCGCTCTCTCTTCTCGCTATCAGGACGAGACACGCCCCCTTACCGCTGATTGGCTACAAGTGTGTTTTGGGACTCGGTCAGACACTGCTGTCAAAAGTGTGTTTTCAAAAATCGTTTAGTACACATTTAAGGAGCGGCGGGTCGGGTCGCTTCTACTTAGACTACTGTACATAGCGGAAACTCAGATTAATCCTCTGTTTACCAATAGAGCCTTTCATTGAGACACTGAGGGGGACGGATCTGGTTACTATGAATCTGGGGGGGTCATGTCCCCCCCATCCCTAGTGCCATCTGCGCGCCTGATTTACAGGTAGTCTCTTAATTATTTTTATTTTTTATCAAAGCTGTATATCAAGTTGTTGAACAGAATGGGACTTTATGTGAACCATGACGCTACCCTCATTGCCACAGGCTGGATTTCTGGATGATTCTGATGGGTGATTGATAGTCAATACCTTAGTCAAACACAACATACAGTACAGATTTTAATGTATACATCTAAAAGAAACTATTTGTCTCCAATGTGGGAAACATGGTAGTGGTAACAGCACACATTAACATTCCCACGTTCCCCTGTGCATTCACTCACATAACCACCCAGTGCTTTCATTGCTGTCCATGTTTCCTATCTTTCTGGGGTTGGTTTCTATAGAATTAAGCATAACGGAAAACCACTAGGTCTTGCTGCCATTATCCATTTCCCCCATCCTCTGTGTCTAAAATCTCTAAAATGCTAAAGTCTTTTCATTGCAGAAGAAATTGCACATATATATACACCAGTAATGTATCAGTATTACTGAAGAGCAACATCTTCTCCATGATGACATTATGGCATATGGCATGCTAGTCTGCCTCCTTATTCTCATTCTCATTCTAAATAATCTGCTGGGCTCCATCGCCATGCTTCAGTCGTTGCCATGGCCACCAGTTAACATTCCCGAGGTTGCCAGAGCAACTAATCAGGAGTCACATTGCATCCACCGTCACCCGGTAAATTTTGACAGCGTCAGAGAAAGTGGGGGAGAGAGAGAGAGAGAGAGAGAGAGAGAGAGAGAGAGAGAGTGAACGCAAAATGAAAGAGAATTAATGTGAGGGGGCCTAGAGACCGAAGCAATAAACAACTCACGGAATATGACTTTCATGCTTCCATAATGAATTTTAGGCACCTGAACTTGGTTAAAAGATTTGTATTACAACCATATGAACCATGAATTTACATAAATACACATCTATTAAGATAAAGTATATCAAGTAAAAAGATCACACATATGGTTTTGTAATGGAGCCTTTTTTAAAAAGGGCATTTTTACACACACACACACACACACGTTTGTTTTTGTGAAAAGTGGGGACATCCCATAGGCGTAATGGTTTTTATACTGTACAAACTGTATATTCTATGGCCCCACAACAACCCTACACCTAACCCTAACCTTCACGGGAAACTTTGTGCATTTTTACTTTCTCAAAAAAAAACTCATTCTGTATGGTTTGTAAGCGTTTTGAAAAATTAGGACATGGGTTATGTCCTCATAAGTCACCCTCTCCTTGTAATCATATTGGCCACATTTGAATGTTTTCCTGAAACAAAGGCTCTTTCAGAACCTTGACAGCATAGTTAAATTAAATTAAATTAAATTAAATGTATGCATTTAGCAGGCGCTTTTATCCAAAGCGACTTACAGTGCATTCAGGCTATACATTTTTACCTATCATGTATTCCCGGGGAATCAAATCCCCAACCTTGCGCTTGATAGCTCAGTGCGTGACAAATTGAGCTACAGGAACACTATAACATACTTATACTGCCTTCTAAGGTAATTTCTTGTTGCTTATTTCTAAGTAAGCATAACATTTACACCTCCACCATCCCCCCCCCCCCCCCCCCCCCCAATGGTCCCCCGAGAGGGAACAAGATGCTGCATCCTCCAGCGGACACTTTGGAGAATGCTGCCCATATGACCAGTGTCTGAAGCATGTGTGAAAAAACACCAATCCTATTGGTCCATGTGGCATATGACGTCATATGTGGGTGCCCGAAGGTATAAAAGGCTACCTGCTGAATACATCACCAGCTTAGGTATCTGAAGGAGACGTGAACATGTAGGTTGAAGCTTGGCCATGCCAAGCCAAATGCCTTTCCACCTGATGAGAAACTGATGAGGTGACAGACATACAGTACATCTAACCTTTCCTCAAAAAGGGGCCAAGCCATTGATGCCTCGAGCCACTCTAATAAATTGGCTGAAATGGAAAACCCAAATTCAAATAAAGGGGAACATCCAAACCAAAGTTAAGAACACAGCTATCCTCAGATACACAACTATTCACACAAGACCACTGAGGAAACAAACTAGAAAAACTTTAGATAGGAGCTCAAAGTGATCACTACTTAAAGCTTAAGTAAGGGTATCTGCTGAACTACAATACAGCTATCCTCAAATAGCAATATCCTAAGGGTCTTATGAAAGGCTGAAAGAACAGGAAACAGAGGCTACAGTTCGCACAGGCTCACCAAAATTGGACAATCTAAGACTGAAAAAACGTTGCCTGGTCCATTGAGTTCAGATGGTAGGGTCAGAATTTGGCATAAAGAACATGAAAGCATGGATCCATCCTGCCTTGTCTCAAAGTTTCAGGCTGGTGGTTGTGGTGTAATGGTGTGGGGGATATATTCTTGGCACACTTGGGGCCCCTTAGTACCAATTGAGTATCGATTAAATGCCACAGCCTACCTAAGTATTGTTGCTGACCATGTCTATCCCTTTATGACTACAGAGTACCCATCTTCTGATGGCTATTTCCAGTGAGTTCACTTTACTCAAATGGCCTCCACAGTCACCAGATCTCAATCCAATAGAGCATGTGGTGGAATGGGATATTCGCATCATGGATGTGCAGCCGAAAAATCTGCTGCAACTGCGTGATGGTATCAAGTCAATATGGACCAAAATCTCTGAGGAATGCTTCCAACACTTTGTTAAATCTATGCCACGAAGAATTAAGGCAGTTCTGAAGGCAAAAGTTGGTCCAATCCGGTATTAGCAAGGTATACCCACTAAAGTGGCCAGTAAGTGTATATATACCACTATCCCTGGGATCTGATAGCCCTAAGAAGAGCATCCGAAACCACAGAGCACTTGAGATCACAGTGGAAGTTTTAAAAAGGATTATATCCTTCTCAAATGTATCTGCAAAATGTATCTCGACCTGCGAACCCTGCAATCCAATTCCTAGCTGTGCCTCAGCAGCAGTGGGGCCCTAACCACGAGACACAGACGCTTGTCCCTCATCTCTTTGGAGAAGGTACAAACACGAATGGACCTTTCTCATTGGAAACAATCTCAATGAGTGCATTCAGAGCCCTCAAAGCTTCTAAACAAGACACATGAAGCATAGATTGTGTGAGTGTCGAGTGTAAGAAGCACACACTTTAGACACCTGCCTTGGTCTTTCCCACACACTTCAAACAAATGGCTCCTGAAGACAACAAAAGTTGGTGATGTTTTCAGCAGGACCCCTTTTTTGTTTCTGGGTACCCGCCTATGACATCATGGGCCACATGTTCCAATAGGATTGGCATTTTTTCACACGTGCTTCAGACATCGGTCATGCTGGCAGAGTACCCTAAAGTAAGTCCGCTGGAGGATGCAGCGCAAGTTCCCTAGAAAGGGAAAGTCTTTTACACTCATCAAGGCTGCATTTATTTGATCACAGATTTACAGAAAATTAAGTAAAAACACAAGCATTGTGAAGTATTAGTACAATACAACCATTTTTTTATTTGAATATATTTTAAAATGTAATTTATTCCTGTGATGTCAAACCTAAATTTTTCTGCTTCATTACTCCAGTCTTCAGTGTCACACGGTCCTTCAGAAATCAACCTAATATGCTGATTTGCTGCTCAAGAAACATTTATTATTATTTTCAATGCTAAAAACTACATTCAATAGTGCTTAGTAGTTTTATGAAAACTGTGATACTATGAATTATTTTATAAATATAAAATTCAAAAGAAAATTATTTATTTGAAAGACAATTTTTTATACAATTACAAATGTCTTGTCTGCCACTTTTATGTACACATCTATGTAGAAAAAAAAGGTAATTTATTTAATAATATTGTAGTGGGAGGAGCAAATGACAGACACAGTAGGGGTGGCATCAGGCCTTGGAGAGGCTTTTATTAACAAAAAAATAAGGAAACACAGGGAAATAAAAGTGTCCAAAGGGGAGATTGTCCGAAATAAACCAGCAATCTGGTGTTCTCGTTGTATTGCGGGGGGAGGGAGGGGGGAAGGGTCCTAGGTAAGGGGTGCAGTCCGGCTTCTTCCAGCGGCTGCATCCATCTCGCTGGCCACAGCCCATGAAGGGACTAGATGGCCTGGCATCCTGACCCGATGGTTGTGTAACGGGTGCGGTTCTCGTCCGGACCACGGGACCGGCAGCTCACATCTCTGGTGGTGCGGGAGTCCCTCTACGCACCCTTCCTGGACCCATGAGGACACCAGCGTCATGCATGCACAGGGAAGAGACCAATCTCCTGAGGAGAGGTGCGCTTGGCATTTAAACAGCGGCCGTGATGAGGGTCCAATTACATCAGGTGTGCCCTCTCACACAGCCACTCCTGCTGTGATCCTGGTGAAGGGCGGCGATTAAGGGATGGGGTGACGATGATAATTAGGGGGGAGGCAGCCGACTCGTCACAAATATATAATAATAACATTTTCCCAACCCTAAAATAGTCTATCCTTTACAGAAGACAATTGCATAATGAACTACAAATGGTTAAATCCGAAGAGCTATAATGTGGGCTGTAATTTTGTTACTGAATAATATTATTACAAATTTTAAAGCAGTGCTTCCAAAACCTGTCCTGGAGGCCCCCCTGCCCTGCACATTTTGTATGTTTACCTTATCTAACACACCTGATTCCACTCATCAGTAGAGACTGCAATAATTAAATTGGGTGTGTCTGATTAGGGAGACATACAAAATGTGCAGGGCAGGGGGTCCTCCAGGACAGGTTTAGGAAGCACTGGTCTAAAGCATACTATTTGCTGCATTTCCATAACATATAGACTTGTTCTTAAACTCCTTTTAACTTGACAAATGTTCTAAAAACGCTTCACTCATGTCCAAGATATTGCACAAATCTTCCATGTTTTCACAGGATTTGCTACCTCACATTTGTTGATAAAGCATCCCTGAAGATATTCATACACAAAAGAACACTGCTCATCCCTCTGTCCTCATGCAGCGATATGGACAGAGAATAAACAATGAAACACAGCTGTGCTCAGAAACACAGAGCAAAGCCTGATGTCACCCCCTCGCAAACAGATGACAGAATCGGCCCTACGTGTTCATATATTTCCTCTGTCTCTTGCACTTTTCTGTGGGCTCAGTGTTGTCGAGCTCCACAAACATCTAATTAGACTATTACTGGCTTGATGCTCAGTTCCCCCTGCAACTGGTAAACAAGTCATGGTGACAGTGTGTTTGTCTGTGCATTTTAACAGATGAGCACTATTAACTGTGTCCATGCCTTATTAATAATGACAGGTTGTTATAGAAATGGTGACACTTCAGTGTGGCGTCGGTGTGAGAAAAGATGGATTGAGAAACAGATTAAATGAGCCACAGGAAGAAGGGGAACAAACGTGAGCGGGTGAGAGCCAAGGCTGGGCTGCCATTTTGTGCGAGCGTCTCATCAAAAGAAATGCCACTCAAAACACAGTGGAGCACAGAGAAGAAGAAAGCAAGAGGGGAAATGGTGTTTCCATGGTGATGGCATCGACTTTCATTTCACGCCTTCGTCTCGAGAGCAACCAGAGCACGCTCTCACCTGCGCCACACCACCATGCACAAGAGATCATACAAATACAGAAGGCATTCGAACAGTCAGAAGGACATATTAAACACATGAGCTCTGCTCCAAAATCTAGTGAGTTAGCCAAACTCGACAGCATCATTGAAGGCTGTTGCAAACATACAAGGTTTTTAAACAAATTCTAAGGCATATCCTGCTGCATAAACTATCTAAAACCATTTTAAGCTGGTTTGGTGGCTTAAGTTAGCCTGGGCAAGCTATAACGCCTCTAAAACCAGCTAACATACCAGCCTGACTGGGAGACCTGCCATAACCAGGAAACTACCTTAGACTAGTTTATGATGCTTGTTTTGGCAAAAAGGATAATTTAAAAGCAGTCACTTTCAGTAAGGATGCTCCTTTAGAAGGGAGCTGCCTATGTAAGTAGCATGTGAAAATCAAAAAGAGTAAAATTATCTAATCTATGGATAAATCTAGATCAAGCATTTGTCAGGATTAGCCAACTCGATGGCATCATTAAAAGCAGTTCAGACAGGACCACTTTGGCAAGTTTACTTGAGTTTACTGAACACAGTTTATCTTTGGTGGTATGGTTCCTTATCGGGGTTCTTGCTCCCAAATTAAAATAAAAGAGCTTTAAACATTAACCCCCGGAACCATCAGCTTGGAAATACATGACAATTAAGACACTTAATAATTTTTTTTTTTTCATTTGACCTGATACTAATGTTTACTTTGTATTTGTTATGCTAACTACAGTAGTGTTGTGAGCTTACCAACATGCTAACATCAAAGGAAACAACTGTAAGTTCCGTCGTCACACAAGGAGAATTATCAGTATTGCAAACATTCTATTTATATAGACCCTGCTTCAAAAACTTGTTTAAACCAGCCTATGATGATATGTCATTCTTAGTTGGTTTAAGATGGTTTCAGTTGGTTTCATCTGGCCTGGACAAGTCGGAACCATAACAATGTAACCCTTTTAAAACCAGTCAACATATCAGCTTGACCAGGCTGGGAGACCAGCCAAATCAGCTTAGGCTGGTTTATGATGGGGTTTTTTTTTCAGCAAGGAATCATTTAAAAGGAGTCACTTTCAGGGAGTAAATCTGGATAAAACTATACAAAATTGGTCAGGATTAGCCAAATTTGATGGTATCACTGAAGGTTATTTTTAGTTAAATTCTAAGGAAGCACATTTATTGTGGAAACAATGCAACTTGCATAAAATGCATGTATTGCAATTTTTTTGCAAGTTGATCGCTCTGATATGAAATCTTTGAAAGTATTAAAGCGGCATTTTTTTTTCTATTTTGCCTGATATACCAGTGTATGATATGCATTTGTCATGTTAATTAGAGTACTCTTTTGTTAGGTAAGCAAGGTTTAATCTAAACAGAGAGAGCTGTTGTAAACTTGATATGTATGCTCCCCTTCTTGAAAAAAAACTGTTTTTAATGCCAGTTTACACTGTCAAACATTCAGTGTGATAATTCAGTGTAATAAATATTTTAATTTGAATGAACGGCTGTTAATCAGAGACTTTAACATACACTTAGATAATACAATACAAATGGATAGGGGATATATCCTTCCCTTTGGCACTGGTTCACCCGGCAGCAGATCGATGGCACAGTCCCACGGCCGGTGTGGAGGCAGCTTGGAGGCCCGTTTAGGGCAGAAGACGTCGCTCAAGGGGGCGTAGCATTGAGGAATGGTGATGGACTGATTTTCAACTGGGCTCTCAATAGACGTGGAGTAGACTGGGAGAGGTTCAGGGGACGGTGTGACTGGAACTGGACAACCGGAGATGCATGGTTGGAAACAGGCTTCGCCCCACTTCAGGATCTCTCCCGTCTTCCAGGAAATCACGGGGTTGTGCTGGTCCAGCCACGGGCGCCCTAGAATAACGTCAGCGGTGGATTCCTCCAGAACCAGCAGATGGATCTCCTCGTGATGGAGTAGTCCAGTTCGGAGGGATATGGGGCCCACACTATGGCGAACGCACTTCCTGCTTAGCGGCCTACCGGTGATTGTGTGGACCTGGTAGACTGACGGCGTGGTAGGGAGTTTGGGCTGACGGCAGAGGGCGCCGGAGATGAAGTTGCCGGCTGACCCAGAGAGAATCTTCCCACAGTAGTGCTTTACCTTGCAGCTGGGAAATAATAAAGGCTACCTTTGAACGGTCAGTGGGGTACAAGTGCGGTTGCATCTCCAGGACCAGCGAACATTGAAGGAGGAATCCGCTGCATTCCTCCGCTGAACCAGAGTAGGGCGCTGGCCTGGCATGAACGGCAGGTGAGGAAGTGATGACAGGGTCGGCGGAAGTGCTCGCTGGTGTAGGAGATGCTGGTGTTGCCATGAGTGTTCGTCGGAGTGTGTTAACCAGATCTTGAAAGAGGTCCGTGGGGCCCATGCTTGTGCCTGGCGGTGCTAGTCCGGTCATCTGTTACGGATCACTCGGGAAGCTGAGGAGTAACAGAATTAAGATGTTTATTTGACACAGACACAAGCAGAGGAGCAGGTAGTGATGAATGAGAATGAGGACGGATCCGTGCAGGTAGGGTGAAGACTTCTTGGCGGGATGGTGAGCCACACACACACACACACACACACACTGGGGAACTGGGTCTTTGGAGAATCGCTGGAGAGAGTAGAAGAAGAGTTAGTCCTTATAGTAAGCATACAGGAATGATCTTGTCGCGAACATGACCAGACAATGTTTGAGTGCGTGTGTGGCTTCTATGGTGCTGCGGTGATAGGCTGGTGATGAGGATCAGGTGGATGTGATTTAGAACTCCGGTGAGGGTGTGCGTTGTGATTGTGTGGAGGTGGAACCTGGCATGTTTGTAACAATTATAGAGACATTAATTTTCTGTTAAAGTTGCTTTGCAATGATTTGTATTGCAAAAAGCACTATACAAATAAAATTGAATTGAATTGAATTGAATGATGATCTTTCCACAAAGGAACATTTCAAATCAGTCACTTTCAGTCAGGATGCTGCCTTAGAAGGGAGCTGCATTAAATATATAACCAAACTGTGGTAAATCTTGATCAAACCAAACAGCATTTGTCAGGATCTGCAGATCACATTCAATGGGTATAGAAAATAATCACCTTTAAAATAATCACATTTTGCTGTTTTACTGCCTGAAATGAAGACGGACAGAGTTTTTGTTTTATCCAGCTGTATTTACTCCATCCAAGTGAAAGATAATAATAATAAATAATAATAATAATAAAAAAAACAATCACTGAGTTAGAAAAAGGATCAGCCCCTTGTATCAGTATTTTGTTGAAACACCTTTTGCTTTTATTATAGCCTTTAGTCTCTTGGGAAATGTCTCTACTATCTTTGTACATCTAGAGTTTGCAATATTTGCCCAATCTTTTTTTACAGAACTCAAGTTCATTGATGGTGAACATTTGTGGTCTGCAGTCTTCAAGTAATTCCACAGATTTTCAATGGGGTCTCAGCTCTGATGAGGCCATGCACCTTTTTCTCCTTCAACCATTGTGTGCTCAGTTTTGCTGTGTGCTTTTGGTCATTGACATGTTGGAAGATAAACATTCTTCACTTTGAAAACTTTCTGGCAGAGGGTTGCAGATTTTTTTCAAGATTTTGACTGTATTTTTCCCCATCCATTTTTCCTTCTATCCTGACAAGAAGTGATTCAGTCCCTGCTGCTAAGAAACACCCTTCAACAGGATCTTACCAGCTCCATGCTTTACTGGTGGAATGCTGTTATTTGGATGGTGAGCTTTATTGGATTTCTGCCTGACATACTGTATCGTTTTGTGTTGAGGCCAAATAATTCATTTATAATTTTAGTCTCATCTTCTTCAGAATCTTCAAGGTGTGTTTTGGCAAAGCTCAGTTGTGACTGCACATGGCCTTTCTTGAGGAGTGGCTTTTTTCTTGCAAACCTCCTATACAAGCCAAATTGTGAAGAATTTGTTCTATTTTTGTCACATGCACACAATGATCACTCTTTGTCATAAATTCCTGTGATTTCTTCAGAGTGTCTGTAGGTCTCTTGATCGCCTCTCTGACCAGTTTCCTCCTGCCTCTTTCATCCAGTTTGGTTGTACAAAATATTTTCCACTTCTTAATAATAGACTTCATTGTGCTTCTAGGCATTTTAAAGCCTTTTAAACAAAATTATCCATCTCCTGACTTTATCCCAGTGATCCTTTGACAATGCCTTGCCACTCATAGTTGATTGTTTACTTCAGCTGCAATACCAAGGACTGAAATGCTCCAGGAAAGCTATTTTTATGCTGAGCGAATCAAAACGTCAAATGGCCTTTGAGAAGGTGATTAGCTACACTTGTACAGTTTACAAGTCATTTTTAGGAGAGGGCTGAATCTTTTTCCAGCTCACTGACTGTGTTTTTTTTATTATTATTTATTCTTTTACTGACATATTGGTGCTTTACCTTTCACTATCAGTGTTTTAGCTTTTATTTTACTTGGATGTTGCAGGTTGCACTGAGTAAATACAGCTGGATAAAACAAAAACTGCATCCATCTTCATTTCAGGCAGCAAAGCAATAGAATTTGATTATTTTAAAGGGGGTGATTCTTTTCTACACTATGATATAACAATAATACAGAGAAATAATCAAGAATGCAAATCGTTCAAATGGCAATTAGGTAAAATAAACTGCAAAAAAGATGTATCTGTTTGTCCTGACACATGCCCTGCCCAGACAAACCCCCGTCTCTCTCCTCTGCTTTTCCTCCCTATACCCATGTCCTATATTTCATGTTTAATCTGGCCAAAGAGAAAGGATTTCTTGTCCCACTACCCAGTAATCTTGTCAAGGCAGATGATGCCTGTGTGACCCAGATTAGCAGATTAGAGGAACGTTCCTCTCATTCCTGCAAGCTCCTGACTGGCATCACCATGAGCCCATGGCAAAACCAGATCAGCCAACAGGTTGAAGTTTGAGAGACGTTTAACAAGGGACAGCAAGTTTTTGCTCTTCTTAATGCATTTGAAAACAACCCGAGAGAAAAGCCAAGGCCGATTTAATCAAATATAAACACAGGCACACAGATGGATCTTTCAGAGTGGGGAGTTGCATAATAAATGAAGCGTGGTGTTGTAATTGGGAGTATATTTAGCTGTGGTGTGGGCTATGTGTTTGTGTTGGAGGGTGGGTGGCCCAGTTCCTTCTATGCTCTTTACATTGGCAGAAAGTCCTTTATCTTGTTTAGTGTACACTGCTTAGAATAAGTGATATGGACACACAGGATGAGCGTAATTGTTTTATTTTATTACTCTCCAGGGATAGACTGAGGTAGGAGTGGTGGTGCATAAGACTGATAGAGAGATAGACAAAGGAGAATGTGTGTGAGAAGGTGATAGACAGTGTAGATAACAAATGACAAAGGTATTAAACTTCAGTCCGATGCCTGTTAGACAGAAACAATTAATCTCCCAATCAGTCAGCCATAAATTGTTAATGAGTCAGTCCATTGCATAGAATTAGCGTATCAGGAGCCTGTGTCCACCTTTGATGGCCTGAATCATGCTCTACATCACTGGTACAGAGGAAATGGTGCCCCATTTGTGTCCGATGACACAGTTCTGTATGTAATTATCAAGATTGTGAACTTAGTTACATCACTGAACATGCATAACGCTAAGTGTGTAATGCACTGTAAATTAAAACTTTAATATCTGATAAAACACATTTGTTTTCATTAGAATAGCGGCCGATTGTCTAGCCCCCTATTGTCATCATGTTTTAATATATTGTAAAGTTTTATTTATTTTTTGTTAAAAACAGTTAATTATAAGAATATACTTAGACTATATATATATATATATATATATATATATATATAGCACAGGATTGTAAGTAAAGTGTGCCAAAATATTAAATTCTGAAATACACTTTTATATTTTTTTTGTGTGTGTTAGCACACTCTGATGTAAACAAGCCTAACACACATGAGCAGAATGGCAGCATGAGTGAAAGAAACGCTTCATTCCCCTTTTGTTGTTATTCTCCTTGTAGCACGTGCAAGTGACAATTGTCAACCAATCAATGCTCTGCAGTGAGTTTAGCTCCACCCTTTAGATACCGGACAACTGTATTATGGCGCTTTTCCACTGCATGTTACCGCACTGTACGGCTCGGTACAGTTCACTTTTGGGGGGTTTTCCACTGGGTATATTACCTGGTACCTGGTACTTTTTTTTACAATCACCTCGGTTGAGGTTCCAAGTGAACCAAACCAAAACGTGGCATGTAAACTATGTTGATCACTGAGGCCAGAGAGAATTGTCACTACCTGCATCACTGAACTTGTGACACAAAAGAACCGCTAGATTTAAATCAGCACAGCCAGCTAAGGATTGAACGCAACTGTTTTGAATGAGCACACCTTTTTTTAACAGCCAAAAAGTGGGTTATTTTGTCTGTTCAGGAAGTACAGACATGCCTCTCGCTGATAGCAGAGGAGCGGATCCAGTGATAGCTTAATGTGACGACGTAAAATGAAAAAGGTTTTTTTAGGAGTCGTGGCAGTAAAGGCGGCACAACTATAAAGACATGTGAATAATCCCGCCCACCGTAAAGCGATACTAAACTGCAGTGGAAATGCAAACCGTGCCTAGCTGAGCCGTGCCGTACCGTTCTGACGCCGTGCCAAGCCGAGTTGTACCACGCAGTGGAAAAGCGCCATTAGGTAACCCAAGGGAAGGGTGCCAAAAAAGTGGTATGGCATGGTTTGCTATTTTGGTACCATTCACAACTTCTGACACTGGAAACGGAACAAATTATGGACCGTACCATACTGTACTGAACCGTACTGCACGGTGGAAACAAGCCATTAGTCAATAATATGAATTAATATACCTGTTACTTTGGGCCTGAGGTGGGAAAATATGTTTTATCCGTGTCTCTTACTTGGGAGGGCCACCCAGTCGTGGCCTAGTGGTTAGAGAGTTTGACTCCCAACCCTAGGGTTGTCGGTTCGAATCTCGGGCTGGCAATACCACGACTTAGGTGCCCTTGAGCAAGGCATCGAACTCCCAACTGCTCCCTGGGCGCCACAGCACAAATGGCTGCCCACTGCTCTGGGTGTGTGTGTGTGTTCACTGCTCTGTGTATGTACACTTTGGATGGGTAAAATGCAGTGCACGAATTCTGAGTATGGGTTACCATACTTGGCTAAATATCACTTCACTTTCACAGAGAAAGACAGGGCTCGACAGTGCGGGTGCATCAGTTGCATTTGTGATTAAATATAGATGTGTGCAAACTATAAAATGTATATAGGAGCACCTGTGCGAATAAAACAACTCCAGGTGAGTTTTCCTAAATTCATTGTAACAAAAAGTCTTCAATACATGAAATGGTAAAACAAACATCTTAATGTTAATTTTAAGATGTCTTATATTTTGGGGATGGGAAAACATAAATTGCGATACAGCCTATTGGTTATTCAATTTCAAATGTCTATGATTTCATTAAAAAAAGAGCAGGGCGGCGTAGGAGGATTTTCCACCCAGCTACCACCGCAAGTATATTTCAGAAATAGCTTTTGAATTAAAACTTTTATTATTAAATACAAATAAAAACTAACTAACTAAAATACTACATAACAAACTAAAATAAGACTATAGCTAAAACAAACACAAACAAATAACCTTTCAACTAAATAATTAACTAAATAACTAAATAGACTAGACTAACCAACCTACCTAACTAAACAAACAAACTAAAATAAATAGTTAAATATCTAACTAAATGAATAAAATACTAAGTAAAAACAAACAAACATCCAACAAACTAAATAAAAAAATAAAATAAATAAATACATACAGCACTGACTAAATTTATTTATTTATTTTTGACAAATGGCAGCTCTACTGAGCATGTTTGTTTGCTTGATTAAAATGCTGAACAATGATTATTAAGGTTAAATTCACAGAGTTCTGCTAAATATATGAATGAGGGTTTATACAAAACTGTTATGCCATATTCTCCTACAGTCTCTCTCTCTCTCTCTTTCTCTCTCTCTCACACACACACACACACACACACACACACACACACAAACACACACACACACACACACAAACACAACAGTCACTGAACCACTCTCTGACCTTTAGTATATGCTTCACCACAGAGATGCACAATTCTACTGCATTAGCCGCAGGAGTTGTGCTGGGCGTCCCTCACTGTTGTGAGTTAATCTCAGGTGATGGCCGTACTGCTGTAATTGCCTATATTATTTGGGGTAATTTAGCTGTCTGAACCACTAGTATCCATCACATTCTTCTCAAATTCTCTCTGTGGCTCACTCCCACTTCTCATGCAGCTTTATTTCTATTAAAGGGGTCATAATGATGCTTTTTTTAAAGATCATTATTTTGTGTATTTGGTGTAACAGAATATTGACATGCTTTAATGTTCAAAAAACATATAATTTTTTCAAATGCTGTACATTATTTTAGGTCCTCTATGCCCCGCCTCTCTCAAACGCATTGTTTTCTACAAAGTAACACCTTCCCACAAGCGCAGTCTGCTCTGATTGGCCAACTGACCCAGTGCATTGTGATTGGCCGAACAAAGCAAGCACTCTTTGTAAATGTAACGCCTCTTTCCATAATTGCGAGTTTCATCTTTAAAAATAAATGTAAAGACAGTTAATGATGTCCTTAGTTTTACCATCAGTTCAGTCCCGAAAGGGGAACAGAGTCGTATTTGTTTGCAGTACACAAGCCACAGACAGTTAAGACAGCTGACTCCACTGTGTGACCCTGCCTCACTCTCTCACACACACACACACGCACGCATACACACACACACGTGACGTGCAAAACTATGCATTTAAACATCCCATAGAAAATAATTAAACTAATAAAACAACATACTTACAGTAACTGATTCAGAAGCGCCAGATTTTTGTTGCCAAGTCAGAATTACCTCCTCTTCTAGGTTCATGAAACGGTCATCCATAAAATGTGTTGCTGCTCTGTTGAAAGTAATCTTAAAGATTCCTAAATGCATCTACTTTCGGAAGGCCAAATAAAGTGCTTTTGCTTTCTCCTAGAAACACACAGTATCTCCCTGACATGACTGCTTCAACACTAACTGCGGTTACTGAAACCACGCCTTCTTTCTTTGCGTGAACGTTTGGGCGGCATTACGCAAATATTCCCACATAGTGACATAGACATGAGGGGGCATTTTAACAAGTCGTTTTAGGGGGCCATGGCAGAGTCTTAAGTTTGATAAAGAACATCTCTTTGGATTTGAGACTTTAGTATTTGCAACTTTACAGATCTTTTAATCTATTAATGCGGTCTCTTTGGCCATATTTGGCTATTTTATTCAATCTTGTTTTTCACTTACTGTACCCATCCTGGCTCTATGGGTCACTCTGTTCTTTTCACTTTCATCACTTCTCTGTCTCTCTCCTCCCTCTTTAATGTATTTTGCCCATGTTCTTCATCTTTCCTCCATGCACATCCATCCCTCCTGCTTCTACTTTCTGTTTCTCTGTGTATCTGGAAGAGAGTTTGTGTGGTGTGTGTTTAACAGACATTGGGCCATGTGGGATGCCTTACTCACAGGGGTGCATCTATCGCCTAATTACCATGATTCAGTGGCATGAGTGCCATACAGCATCAATCTCAGTGCCAGGCGGGCACACAGGCCCGGCAGTGCTAGCTACGCCAAATCCACCCCCCGCCCCATCACAACACATCTCAATATAACACCACAGCAAAACAAAACATAATACAGTACTAAATGTAACAACACATCAGTTCAGATATCATATTGGAGAAAAAAAGCCTTGGAAGAAAGTAGTTTGTCATTCATTCTTTTTAACATGGGAAAAGCTTTAGTGAATATAAACATACAAAAAAGTATGAATATATATTTACAGGACTGATAATGTGACCTTTTTATGATAAGGCAAGATTGTAAAATGTACTGTGATTATCATATTTTATTCATGAATTATTTATTCATCATATTCATATTAAAATAAACACCAAAAGCCAGGTGATGAAATGTGGTTAAAGATTAAAGTGCACAGTGTGAGATGACAGCTGGACCGGACCGAAAAGTAAAGGCTCTGTGGTGAAACTAGCTGAAACCAGATCGACTAGCTCCAACAATGTAACCCCCAGCAAAATATTTCTGAGGGAATGTGTTGCCAGATGTGCTGAGTTTTAGCCCAAGTCCACCCCTGATGATTCTCATCTTCTAGGGCCAGGAAGAAGATCTTCTAATAATGTTGCTGTGTGAGTGTATACCACAGGGATAATAATAATAATAAATATAGCAATTGCTATATTTAAATTACTGCAAGCAGCAATTACTGGGCCAATCACTCCAGCGGAAACTTGAGGAGCTAAGCATGGCATGGAGCATCACACAAAGTGCAACAATAAGAAATTAAAGCAATTTTGGGATCATTGTAATTGAAATGGCTGAAAAATCATAAATACAACCACTAGTAATATGATTCAATGGCTAATCACTTTTGACCAACAGGTGGCGCTGTAATAAAATCATTTTGGTGTGTTCTGTGTGAGATGACAATAACACACAAAAAGTGTCAATATGCTAAAGCATTGCAGAGATACAGTCTGAAGTGTCATTTTGGCATCATGCCACAAATTCGTCGCTGTGGTATGCAAAAAAAGATTTTGTCTATCGACACAAAATCCATAACATTTTGTCAGAACAGTCTGAAGATCATCTGATTCAAATTTGGTGAAAATCGGACCAATGTTTGATGAGGAGTTTGAAAAAGTTGGTTTTCAACATAAATCAAAATGGTGGACAGGTATATTTGGTATCTATGTTGACGGCATAACCCAGGGAATATTTTGAGACCAGTTTCATTGCAATAGCCTAATGCAATAAAATGTTATTAGCATTTTTATAAGTGCAATTATTAGTGGTTAATGATTGGTTTATTACTCTTGACCAATAGGTGGCGTTGTTAGAAAATTGATATGGCATGGTCAGTGTGAGCGGACAATGACACATACAAAGTTTGCTGCAAATATGTCAAAACTTTGCTGAGATACAACTTCAAATGCATTTTGGCACCCTTCCAGCAAAGTCGTTGATGCGCTAAATGAGAACCGTTTCATAAATCGACACGAAATCCATAACTTTTGGCTAGTGGGGTCTAAAGATGATCCACGTCAAAGTTGGTGAAAATCGGAAAAACGGTCTAGGAGGAGTTCGAAAAAGTAATTTTTCAACATAAATCAAAATGGCAGAAAGGAAGTATGACCAATTTTGGCATAATTGGTATCGATGTTCTTGGCATAACCCAAAGAATATAGCGAGACCATTTTCATTTCAATAGTCTAATTATTCAAAAGTTATTAGCTTTTTTTAGATATTTCATTATAACTTTTGACCACAAGGTGGCGCTGCCACCAAACGTTTTGAGTACCTTCAGGGCATGGAGCCGAAGATTTTTGTAATTATATTCATAACGATACGATAATGCGTTCAAAAAATACAGCATTTTAAAACATAATTCAAAATGGCTGACACCTAATCTCCAGACCACTAGGTGGTGCTGCATCAAAGCACTGCAGGTAGTCTCAGGTCATGGTTATTATGACACACACCAAGTTTGGTCTCAATATGCCAAACCGTTGCCGAGATATAGCCTCACATGCATTTTTGCGTGCTTTACGTCAAATTTGTTCATGTGTCAATCAAGAACGGTTGGACGAATCAACTTGAATTCCATAACTTTTTACCAGCATTGTCTGAAGATGATCTGAGCCAAAAGGACAAGTTCGAAAAAGTAGATTTTTCATACAATTGAAAATAGCGGAAAAAAATAAACCTTGCGGTTTTTGAATTTTGGGGTTCATTCGACTTGTCATGAACCAAGGATTCAGAGGAAATTTTTTTATTTTATTTTCTGGCTTAGAATAAAAATATTGAAACTTTGGACAAGTGGTGGCGCTAGAGAGTTGGAGTTAGAGACTCCAAAATTGCTATAGTTAATGTTGGGACCGTCCTCTATCAGTGTGCCAAATTATACAACTTTCCCGCAAGCGGTTCTATGGGCTGCCATAGACTTGCGGCGGAAGAGGAAGAATAATAAGAATCCTAACGGATACAATAGGTGCCTAAACACCTTTGGTGCTTGGCCCCTAATAATAATAATATTAATATATGGGTGATTCTATAATTGGAGATGCATTTGGCATTTCATAGAGTTAAGAAAAAAAAACAGTTCACCAACAGAAAATCTTCCCAGTATCTTATTGAAAACATACAATTTTATAAACTTTATAAAAGGTAAAAATTCAATCATATACAGTATCAAAATCATAATAAAATGCCTAATTAGATCTCAGTGATCCTAAAATAGCTGTCACTGGGGTGGTAACTTTAAAAAAAAAGGGCAAATATGTACAATTTAGGAACATAATATGCACCCTTAAGGTATGGTGTACCTTTTGAAAAGGTACCACCTCAGTGACAGCTTATGTATGTGTGTGATTGTGTGATTCACAAATGTTGAGCATGGCCTTATAGTAACTCAATAAATGCTAGATGAAAAAGACTAACACAATATCAAAGCCAAAAGATTAAAAAATAAAGGCTCTATTCCTGGGAGTGGAAAATAATGTTCCATGCGAGTAGGAAGAACATATGAACAATCAAATACAGTAAATGCAGTTAGGGGCTGAGGAGGGAGAAGAGTAAAAGAAGAAAAAAAAATAGAGATAGAAGAACAGCAATTTGAGAGACAGCAGGGACGCCAGAAAGCAGGAAGACATATAGATGAGAAAATGAAGCAGAAAGGGACAAAATGGTGTGAAAGGAAAGGCAGAGAGATCTGCTCCATGAGGTGTAGAGTAGATGAAAGAGTGTATAGCTTGCTGGAGGGGAAAGGAGTCCTACACCTTGACCTGTAATTGATCGGGGAGGCTCAGGACCGACAGCTTTAACCCAGTAATTACAACACGCAGCTATACAGCAAATCCAACTGCACAGGCAGAAAAAGGAGAGAAGATAAATACAAGAATGGCCTGACACGATAAAGGAAAAACTTGACCTCTTTGGAAAAACTATAAAACCCCCGGTAAAACAGAATGGATGTCGTAGAAAAGTGGACATCTGAAATAGGAGACATACGATCTGCTATTGTATATGCTAGAAAAATATTTGATTTCAGACCTCAGTGTTTTCTTACATTCATTCATTACGGACTACACCCTGAAGGCCGCACTCACTTATTGTGTCTGGCCTGGGCAAATAAAAAAAGAAAAGAAAGAAAGAAACGTCTAACGCCATTAACAGCCAAATAGAAATTAAACCACAGGATTAAGAGCATAAATCCACATTTTTTTTAAAAAACAAGTAACCTTACGCCAACCAAACAGATTCCTGAGTTAGAATTAAAGTATCTAAGAAAGTTTTTATTTTATTTTTATTTTATTTATTTTTTATGTTGGATTGTTAAATTGACCAAGAAAGAATGAACTAGGGCATGTCAGATTGGTTTTAATTCTGATGTGCTTTATAAAGTGTATTGTCTCCCCACCCCTCCCCAAATATTTATTTACCTGATGTGTTGCTTTTGAATGATTATTCTCTTAAATATAAAAGTACTCTGATAGCAACACACTAAAAACTGCTCGAAAACTACTCAGAACTCCTTTGAAACTGCATAACAACATGCTAAAACCATCTATAACACCTTTGCAACCACATAGCAAGATGCTAAAATTACTGTTTAACAATCACACTGCAACATGCTAAATTTACTCTCTAACAACTAGATTAACTCTTTAACAGTTCTCTGTAACTCTTTAAAGTTGCAAAACAACGTTAAAACTACTCAGAACTCTATAAGAATCACATGGAAAAAAAGACACCGAATTCTTTAGAAATCACATGGCAACATGCTAAAGCTACTCCAAACTCTTCAGCAATCATATAGCAACATGTTAAATCTGATTATAATTACTTAGCAATCACATGACGTGCTAAAAACAGAGCACCTTTGCACCCGCATAGCACCACACTAAAACCACACAAAACAGTTTAGCTGCTATGTTATCAATGTTCCTGATGCATCTTTGTGGAGGCAGAAAATTTGAAAATTGAGTAGGTTTTCATTTCGCTGCATCTGTGGCATATCTTATAGTTGCTTCACTGTAGCATCCATAGCTCAGATCTGTTTTATGCGTTACATCAGCCGTCATCACATGCTGAAACTCAGATAATAAGGTTTTGTTGTGGATGGAGGAATATATTCCTGGAGGGCTCACATCCACCCCTTTTTAGTACTTGTTCTGGTGAAAATGGATGCCGGGTTATAGGTGGAAGCTATGGTGTCATTTCAGGATCATTTCATGCGTTTCCAGAGGGTTCCACATTGTTATGTCTCATTTTACACCCTCACCTTAATCCAGAGTCTCCATCACACACACAGCACACAACATGCAGACGTGCTGTACAAACGCACACGCACACACACATTCCTATGCAGCTTCCTTTAATGTCTTTTCAAAGTAACTTGAAACATGAGTTTTGATGTACAGTGTGATGAAAAAAACAGACTGACCACAAACCCCAGAGAGGGTGCAGAATGCGTGTACATGTGCGTCCATATCTATGTGAATTCCAGACTGCTGTAAGGCTGAAAGCCCACTTTCTCTCTCTCCGAACGGCGCGAATGTTAATAATAGTATGAAGTGTCTCAGTATCAACATCAAAAATGTGTCTCGGTAACCTGATAAAGAATGACAGCAAAAAAAAGTATGCAATATAACCTGACGAGATTTGGAGCAAACGCCTTTTTGTCCTGTGCTAATTAGTGAGAGGAGATTCTAATAATACCCACATCCAGGCTCAGCATTTAATTACCATGAAAAAGAAATCTGGCTCAGTAGAATTCTAGGCATGTCATATTTGGAATAGGGGGAGGGGATGTTCCATACATCTTTGGATATTGGCTAATGGGAATAGATTCCACTCCCTGTGATTGGATACGTGTGGATTTTCCCAGGAAAACTAAAATCACACCTTACCGAATGCTGAGGAACCCTTGGATGTTTTCGGGAGGAAGCAAAATGGGGGATGGACAGATGTGACAGACAGGTTCAAGAAGTGAAGATGGAAACACAAAGAAGAGGGGGTTTGGTGGAACAGCAAAGGACAGGGAGAGGGAGAGAGACAGGGAATGTGGGGGATGAAAAAGATGGAGGTAAGAAGAGAGAGAGAGGAAAAGGGGAGAGAAATGGAGGGGGGAAACAGCAGTGGGAGGCTGGATGGGTGTTTCCATGGTGATACTTTCTCCTTTTCTACATGCAGAGAGACCATGGTGTTAACCATGTGAAGATTCGCCTGTCTCTCTTACTCTGTCTGATTTCTGTCCATCTTCCATTAATGAAGAATGGGCAAATTGATAAATTAACAGAATGCCCTACCCTTCCCAAAATGCCAATTGTGACCTACATCTGTCTGATTTGTAGGCGCTATCTTCAACAGTTGCTGTGATGTTCAATGTACATACCTACAAACACACAAACACTCGCGCGCATGCACGCACACACACACAAACATACAGAGAGAGAGAGAGCGAGAGAGCGAGAGAGCGAGAGAGAGAGGTGGTGCAGACACACAAAATATAATGTAAGCCAGTATCAGAATCCTGCTTTCCAACAGAGTCAGACCCCATCCCCCTGCCTCTTCCCAAACCCGAGCAGACGTGCGGCACATCTTAACTAGCTAGCGCGCACGCACACACACACCCACAGAGACACACGCCATGGGTGTTCATCATAGCAGACTGGTAAGAGTGACTGGTAACAGGTAACACAGGTCTGTTTCTGCTCACGTATATAATGGACGCTTGAGCTATGAATGGTTGTAAAAATGACAGAGCTCAATCCACACAGACTGGTAAAATGCAGACGAGGCTTTTTGCGTGATATTTCGCGGCGAAGCGTGACACGAATCAAGACAAGAAGACCAAATCCTAGGTGGCTAAAAAAAAGGGTGGCGGCTGGAGGAAGAGACGGAAAGGGTTTTTGCGTCAATGCCGTCACCTGGTGTTCGTGAGGAGAACTGTCTAGCTATTGAGGGGAAATATGAAACTGTTATCTGGTTTAGGTTAATTCAATTAATCATCAAGTATGCATAATAAAATACCTATTTATACACTAAATGCTGAAGAGAAGTCAACACTAACACGTCACTGCTACGTTAAATTTGCATGTTCATGTTGTACAATGGAGCTCAAAAGTTTTTAGTTTCTTTTGTTTGTCTGTTCATTTGAACCTGAATGAATAGAATATGTATCGATTTAAAATAAAAACATACAAATAAATACTTGAAACTCTAAAAAAAAATAGTTTAGACTTTGATTTATTTATATATTTATTTTCAAAGTATTGTTGTTTAAAAAAGAAATTATTATTAAAAACATGATCAAAATGTTCACAGATACATTTTCACTAGTGGTCTTCGTTTTTTTTTTTTTGGGGGGGGGGGGGGGTAATCAGTGACTTTTCAAATATGTAAATAAAACAGATTGTTGGAATATAATGTTCTAAAATAAAATACTATTTAAGTTTGTTTTTCAACTTCAAAATTCGATTAATTTAGTGTGTTACTTGATATTTCTTTGTAATTGTTTGTGAATCCCTACACAAAATTTTGTACTTAATTATACATAATTATTATAGATATATCACTGTTGATTTGCACCAGAACAAATTATTTTGGAGGGGAAAAGTCCTAAAGCATGAAAAGCACATAAATCTAACATAAGAAATGAATTATACATAAAATAATAATAATAATTATTATAATTATTATAATAATAATTATTATAATTATTAATATAATATAATATAATATAATATAATATAATATAATATAATATAATATAATATAATATAATATAATATAATATAATAATAGTAATAAATTCCACTTCAATTTTAATTATCCACCAAAAGCCAGTAATTAAAGTATAAGGCCACTAGAGGGAGTAGCAGCATTATAGTTTGAGGACGCTGACGTCAACTCATAGCATTTACATTTTGAGTGATTCATTACAGCTGCTTTTCTTATAATAAAAACAAGTATTAAAACTCAAAATCACAGACATTAAATCCATTTAAAATATAACAAATAACCTATTTTGAAAAGTCTATTGAAATGTGTAATTGAATATAGAATTACAATCTACAATATAGCTAAAATAACTACAAATCAAGATATTTGAATGTACCCCTTAAAATTGTTTCTTTTTTTTCTTTTTTTCTTTGATGAACCAGGATTTCCACCATCTTGAAACACCTGATATATGAGGTAGAACGATTCTAGACCTGGAAAGTCATGTAAATTAATAAAATCTGAAAACTCCACAGGGTCTTCGAATATTGGTATGGACAACGAGGAAGCTTGGAGTCAAAGAAAATCAAGAGATTGAGAACCACTGGCTACTATTAAATAAGGTATGTGTAAAACGTGTTGACACTCAAAGCACACTTTCAGATGGTTTTAAAACGAAAAATGAAACAACTATAGCCAGAAGAAACAGTCGAGCTACAGAGAAGGACAGCAGCTTGTGAGTGTTTTGCCTTGTTTTCTCATCAGACTAGTGTGTGATCGTCATTGCTAGGAAAGTTTTTGGTTTAAATTGTGTGTGTCTTACCCTGGTTAATACGTGGTAAAAGTGGCGCTTGGTTTTGCGTTTGCCTATCGCGGGACTGCCTGGTTTCGATCTGCTAAATAGTGAGGCGTGGCCAGCTGACTTCAATCACAGGTAATCAGGCTAATACAAAATCGCTAAGTTTCACCGCGGCAGCCCTCGTGTGAGCCCTCATCGTGTGAAGACGGACGAGTGTAAAGACAATCGACTCTACCTGCGCGACTGCACCGAGCAAGGACATCGACAGGGCACTTGAGTATTGCTTTTTTTCCTCTTTCTTCACTTTTTGTATACCTTGTTCTCAAATATCTCACACTTGTAGTCACTATGTGCTTTCAGATCTCTACTATCACTACTAACACTCGGAGAGCACGCTATGTACGTCGCAGGAAGGCCTGTCTGACAAACCTACGGCCTGTCCCTCTGACCTCTACTACTACACTCTCTATTCCAGTTGGTCTCTGGAACTGCCAGTCTGTAGTTAACAAAGCAGACTTCATTTCTTCTCTTGCTACTCATTCCTGTCTCAACCTCATGGCACTGACAGAGACTTGGATCAAACCTGAAGATACTGCCACCCCTGCAGCCCTCTCCACTAATTTCACTTGTTCCCACACTCCTCGTACCACTGGGAGGGGTGGAGGGACAGGTCTCCTTATATCAAAAGAATGGAAATTTGATCTTCAGCCATAACCTACAGGTACTGGTTCATTTGAATCACATGCCATTACTGTAACCCACCCTGTTAAAATCCACTTTGTGGTCATTTATCGTCCCCCAGGTCAATTGGGAAACTTCTTGGAGGAGTTGGATGTGCTGCTATCAAACTTTCCTGAAGATGGTACTCCTCTGGTACTGCTTGGTGACTTCAACATCCACCTAGATAAACCCCAGGCTGCTGACTTCAAAACTATGCTCACCTCATTTGATCTCAAGCTAGTGTCTACTACGACGACTCACAAATCAGGCAACCAACTGGACCTCATCTTCATGCGCTGTTGCTCTGTGGACAATTCTTCAGTTGCTCCACTGCACACCTCAGACCACTTCCTCATTACTGCTAACCTAGCACTTACTCCTGAAGTGCCTCACACTCCAACGCAGGTCACCTTTCGACGGAACCTACGCTCACTCTCTCCATCTCGCCTATCTTCTGTGGTTTCATCCTCGCTTCCTGCACTCTCTCAGTTCTCTGCTCTGGACACGAACAGCGCTACGGACACTCTTTGCTCCACTTTAACATCTTGCTTGGACAACTTTTGCACACTGTTGTCTAGACCAGCACGCACCGCCCCATCTGCCCCCTGGCTGTCTGAGGTTCTCCGTGAACATCGCTCTAAACTCAGGGCTGCAGAGAGGAAATGGCAGAAATCAAGAAACTCTACAGACCTCAGTGTGTATCAGTCTCTCCTCTCTTCCTTCTCTGCAAATGTCTTCACGGCTAAAACATCCTACTACCACAACAAAATTAACAGCTGTTGTGACGCTCGGACACTCTTCAAGACTTTCTCTTCTCTTCTTAATCCGCCGCCACTTCCTCCATCGACTCGATGCCTTACAGCGGACGACTTTGCAGTTTTCTTCACAAATAAGACAAGATCCATCAGCGGCCAATTCTCCACACCGCAGACTGAGGACAACTTCACAATGACCGACGCACACTCTTTCTCCTCCTTCTCCCCACTCTCAGAGATGGACGTCTCCAAACTTCTCCTGTCCAATCATCCTACTACTTGTCCACTTGACCGATCCCCACTCACCTCCTTCAAGCGATCTCTTCTTCAGTCATACCTTCGCTTACTCGCGTTATCAACTCCTCTCTTCACTCTGGAACATTTCCCTCAGCATTCAAGCAGGCTCGGGTAAGCCCACTGCTCAAGAAACCATCTCTAAATCCAGCGCTTCTTGAAAACTACAGACCGGTATCCCTTCTTCCATTCATTGCAAAGACACTTGAGCGAGCTGTGTTCAACCAGTTTTCTATGTTCCTTGTACAGAACAACCTCCTGGACAGCAACCAATCTGGCTTCAAAAGTGGCCACTCAACTGAGACTGCTCTGCTCTCGGTTACTGAAGCCCTGCGACTAGCAAGAGCAGCTTCAAAATCCTCGGTACTCATCTTACTGGACCTTTCTGCTGCTTTTGACACTGTTAATCACCAGATTCTCCTGTCCACCCTCAGAAAGATGGGCATCTCTGGAACAGCACTCCTGTGGGTTAAGTCCTACCTCTCTGACAGATCCTTCTGTCTGTCTTGGAGGGGTGATGTTTCAAAGTCACACCACCTTGCTACTGGGGTTCCTCAAGGCTCAGTACTTGGACCACTTCTCTTCTCAATCTACATGACATCATTAGGATCTGTCATTCAGAAGCATGGCTTTTCTTATCACTGCTACGCTGATGACACCCAACTCTACCTCTCATTCCAACCAGATGACCCGACGGTAGCTGCTCGCATTTCAGCCTGTCTGAGTGACTCCTGGTGATTCCAGCTAACCCATTGCTTCATCACAACTTCTCTATACAGCTGGGCTCATCAACCATTACTCCTTCGAGGACAGCTAGAAACCTAGGAGTTGTGATGGATCATCAGTTAAGCTTCACAGACCACATTGCTACAACTACCCGGTCCTGCAGGTTTGCCTTATACAACATTAGGAAGATTAGACCCTTCCTGTCAGAGCAAGCAACCCAACTTCTTGTCCAAGCTCTTGTTCTCTCCAGACTGGACTATTGTAATGCTCTCCTGGCGGGCCTTCCTGCATGTACTGTCAAGCCTCTGCAATTGATCCAGAATGCAGCAGCAAGGGTTGTCTTCAATGAGCCAAAAAAAGCTCATGTTACTCCTCTCCTCATCAGGTTACACTGGCTACCAGTAGCTGCTGCTGATGCTAGCCTACAAGACGACCACTGGCACGGAACCAACTTACCTAAACTCATTGGTTAAATCTTATGTGCCCTCCAGAAGTTTGCGCTCTGCAAGTGATCGACGCCTTGTGGTACCATCCCAAAGAAGTTCAAAATCACTCTCACGGACCTTCTCCTGGACTGTGCCCAGCTGGTGGAATGACCTCCCAATCTCAATTCGTACAGCTGAGTCTTTACTCATTTTCAAGAAACAGCTAAAGACTCATCTTTTTTGCCTGCACTTAACCAACTAACACTAGCACTTTTCATTTTCTTGTCTTTTAATTAAAAAAAAAAAAAAAAAACCCTACGCATTCTATACTAGACTAACTGAGACTTGTCATGGCACTTGTATACTGTTGTTGCTCTCTTGTTGACCTGACTGCTTCTATTGTTCTCATTTGTAAGTCGCTTTGGATAAAAGCGTTTGCTAAATGATTAAATGTAAATGTAAACTGTAAATGTGATTATGTTGCATGAATTGTATACAGTATGCAATCGAAGATCAATGCCAGACACGAGCTGGGGTAGAGACATGTATGAAAGTGTGGCATGAGCGCTCAGAAGCCCATGATGCCTTTGGCCAGTCATGTGTCAAATGAACAGCTATTTATCGCAACATTTATCTACAGTACAGACCAAAAGTTTGGACACACCTTCTCATTCAAAGAGTTTTCTTTATTTTCATGACTATGAAAATTGTAGAGTCACACTGAAGGCATCAAGGGCTATTTGACCAAGAAGGAGAGTGATGGGGTGCTGCGCCAGATGACCTGGCCTCCACAGTCACCGGACCTGAACCCAGTCGAGATGGTTTAGGGGTGAGCTGGACCGCAGACAGAAGGCAAAAGGGCCAACAAGTGCTAAGCATCTCTCGGGGAACTCCTTCAAGACTGTTGGAAGACCATTTCAGGTGACTACCTCTTGAAGCTCATCAAGAGAATGACAAGAGTGTGCAAAGCAGTAATCAAAGCAAAAGGTGGCTACTTTGAAGAACCTAGAATATTACATATTTTCAGTTGTTCCACACTTTTTTGTTATGTATATAATTCAATATATAATTCCACATGTGTTAATTCATAGTTTTGATGCCTTCAGTGTGAATCTACAATTTTCAAAGTCATGAAAATAAAGAAAACTCTTTGAATGAGGTGTGTCCAAACTTTTGGTCTGTACTGTATATAGTCGAGGACTGACACAGGTTACAGATATCAATAATAGGTTAAGAACAGTAAAGTGAAATGTGTAAAGGAGGTTGTGGTTTCAGAGAAAGATGATAGTCTACAATGAATCCATGTCTTGGAAAACATGGTCAGTCCAGTTCAGCCTTATCTTCAGTGGCTTCACACAATATAATGAAGATGCATACAAAAGCACCTAACAAAACTCATTTATAGATTTGATTCACAAAGTGTATGTTTGCAACTGTGTTTATTTTTTTCATGGAATTTAGTATATCCAGTTAAAAAAACAAACAAACAGATTTATATATTATATTACACTATATTAGCTTTGTAACAAACCTATCATTTCGTCTGACTCATTTCTGTTATCTAATGCCCACTTTCACCATCCAATCCAGCCTCGATGGATAAAATCAAGTCCTGCCTCACATTTTCCATCATTGAAGATAATGTTTCCCTCATGAATATGTGATTTCATGAAATTTAAATGGTTGTGAATGCCAGTTCTCATTTATTTTACAATTTCAATAAAATAAGACAAAAATGAAGCTAGATAAGGTAGCGATGAGATGGGGAGGTGGTGTATTTGTTTGTGTTTTGACTGAGTCAGTGGGAGGCAGGGACTGAAAATGGCATTCGGTGCTCCTTTCAAGGCTCCTTGTTTAATTGCCTTTGTGTCAGCATCAGTTTGGCTCAAAAGAAAGCTGGGGAGAGTGCAAGAGACAGAGTGAAGAAATCTCCAGAAGGGACAGATTATGTGGATTGAATGGAAACATAAGCAGGAATGTCATAACAATAGATATCACATAAATAAGGCAATAATGATATATAACAGCAAAAATGATCTCTTCATCTGCTGGCTTTCATTTTCTCACATTAGGTACTCTCATTTTGCTTGAGCGTTGAGCTCAGTAATATGTTCCCTGTCGGTAAGACCAACACACTGTACAGTAGCTGCTCACCAGCACATGTGGCTGAATGTGTTTTAGTAGCTGGTGTCCCAGTTTAACCAATAAGACAGATTTACGCTGGTCGACAAGCATTTATTTATAATTTTTTGTTGCTTATATATTTAAAATTAATACATATTTTTACTAATATATTTACAAAATAGCCAGAGTGAGGGGTCATATGATGTTGCTAAAAAGAGCATTGTTTTGTGTATTTGAAGTGAAGTGACATTCAGCCAAGTATGGTGACCCATACTCAGAATTTGTGCTCTGCATTTAACCCATCCGAAAGGCACACACACAGAGCAGTGAACACACACACACACACTGTGAGCACACATCCAGAGCAGTGGGCAGCCATTTATGCTGCGGCGCCCGGGGAGCAGTTGGGGGTTCAATGCCTTGCTCAAGGGCACCTAAGTCTTGGTACTGAGGGTGGAGAGAGAACTGTACATGCACTCCCCCCACCCACAATTCCTGCCGGCCCGGGACTCGAACTCACAACCTTTCAATTGGGAGTCCAACTCTCTAACCATTAGGCCACGACTCCCCACGACTTCCCACCCCATTTGGTGTAATGCAATGTGTTTATGCGGTTTAAGGTTAAAAACAGTAACAAGGTTACATTATTGTTGCTTCTCTACACCCCGCCTTTCTGAAATGCATACATTTTTACAAAGCTCATCGTTCTGAAAAGCGAGGAGTACTGCTATCCAGTACGTTGTGATTGGCTGAATACCTTAAGCGTGTGACGGAATGCCGTGTGCCCTGTGCGACAAGAAAAAAACAATAAAACCAATTATAAACTAGGCATTTGTTGAATCCAGTGGGGTCATAATTACTGATTATAATGACTTATACTGTCTTTTTATGCATTGCGTTGCGTATCGTATCCAGTTGGAGGACTCCTTTAAACAGTCTTGACTGTGTGTCAATGTCTATAAGCCTTTTAAAATTTCAAATAAGTTTACCTTTTATGAAAAAGAAATCTTAGTTCAGGTTGTAATATCGTGTTATGTGGTGCAGTTCTCTAAAAACAATCATGTTTAATGTTTGTTGTGATGTGTAAACATGTATATTCATGGTTTAAGTTTGTTGAAAATGGTATAGATATATATATATCTATATATATATATATTTTTTTATTATTATTGGAAAACAACATGAATACAAAAATGGAAATTCATGCCCGTCTTTTCAGCAGGGTTGAGTCAGCTAAGACAAGTATAAAAGATTTATCAATACCATCAAAGCAGAATTGTAAGTAGAAAAACCATGTTCAGTCATATGTCAACCATCCCCCCACCAAGGTTTATGACTGATACAATATTACCATCTTCTTGTGTATTCCCCTGCCTGGCAGTGACAGATAGTTAGATAAGGGCAGTGTAAAATCACTTTACCCTGACTCTGTGAGCTTCATAGAATAATTATGAGAGGACCAGATTTCCCAGAAGATCTGTGAACTTCCCTCCTCATACTAGACCTCTGCAGGAGATAGAGTGTCATTCAGTGGATCTGTTGAGCTGTACTGCATTTGTTGGATGTGATGAATACCACTGATGTCTTATGTTTGAAGTGTTTGTGTGCGTGTATTTGTTCTGATCTTCTGTGTGACTAATAATGTTGAGTTATTGGAGCCAAATGACAGAGTGGTTCATAGTTGTTTAGGCAATGTACCCATTAAACCTAATTAAGTATTCAGTGCCAAATAAAACTGAAGTATTGAGCCACACAGCCAGTGTTTTGCAATTTCTACCCCAAAAAAGGGTCTGTTTTACTGATAATTTGCATGTGTGCAAGACATATGTTCAAATAAACAAAACTGAATGAAATTCTACATTATGGTGATAAAATTTCTGTTTGCTTATATTTTTAAATACTTCGAAAACAGAAAAGCGTTTGTGCCAGCATGATGCAAATAGGTCTTCTGGGCAGAAAATAATTGGACATGTTCAAGTTAGCACATCATGACTTCATCTGCATTTAAGGAGCATTAAGCAAACAAGCTGCGACCTTCAACGTGATTGGCTGTTGTGGTGCAAAAACTGCAACATAATGGTTTGGGCAAAGGAACCAAAGTATATCTTCCTTCACAAATCTTTCATTTCAGTTATTTTATGATCTCAAAGACAGATTATTAATCCTAATATGCAAATAGATACAAAAAGAATGCATAAAACAAAAGAATGTTAGTTAAGTGAAATGAAAAAGCAAATGTTTTTGTAATATACACTCACATTAAAACTGTGAATAACATTAAACTTTGTTACGTAACTGAGATCATATCTTTTTTTTACAAATGAGTGAAGCAAATTGTTCTTGTACTTCAGCAGAATTTCAGCAGCAAAACAAATTATCTCTAGTTAAATGTGAAAGTGAACTGTAATATGGGATGAGCCCCTGATTTACTATCTGCGTACAGCAGCACAATGACGTGTGCATGTCCATATGCACATGACCTGTTTGCTATTACTATAACAGCATGCAAACAGACTCAGATGACCTTCAGAATGACTGCAAGAATCATTTATCATGATCACAGCACTAGATATGTCGTAATGATAAAAAAATTAAATAAAATAAAAAAGGCAGACAGTCCACTGAGATCAATAGCAATTGATCAGCAGCAATTCACGCATTTATTATTCTGCCACTTCAGCATGAAATATTAGAGATATGAACTGGAAATTCTTAGATTGGACTTGGGTCAGATTTTGAGGATTTATGACTTGACTTCGTCTAATATTATAATACCTGATGCATGACACTTTGCCTTCACTGCATTAACTTGTGATCTGAGCTGATGACTGGAGATGAGTCATTCTATCACAGTCACATCTGTTAAAAAACTGCAAAATGTTAGTGGAAAAAACCCACCCATACATCACTGAAAACAGCATTCAGTGATGCACAACAGCAAAGTTCAAAACCCAAAATGACAAATAGTTATACAAAACAAGAAGTCCCACAGAACCAACCATACTGACAATTTACGAACAATATAATGAGGTAGTTAATGCACTGGTTTATTAAAAATCAACCATCAAGGACCCTGAATCTGTGAATATTTTAAAATATTGGATAAATAAAATAAAGCTACAGAATAACACAAAACTATTACAATAGTAATATTACAATACAACAATATTAGTTTTTTGCCATTTTAATAAATAATTTTTAATTAATATTTAATTAATAACTGTTAAATAAGTGTCAAATAAGTGTTAAGGACAGTACAAAGTACAGTACAAACAACAACAACAATACAAATACTTTATGAATGCATAATTTCTTAGTAAGGCTAAAAGATAAGGTGACATTATTAAACACTTGAGTTGATCTTGACATTTTAATTTTAGACTTAAATATTTTCTTAAATCATTTGAAACTTGACTTTTTAAATACAGGATTTTATTACAATTGTCTGGGAAAATGTATCTGGGCAGCATTTTTAAATGAGCACCAAACACTTCTATCTAATCTCTTGATTGTGTATTTTACATAACAGGCTTCATTGTTTGTTTAGCACTGCTGAGTTTCCTATTAAAATTCATTGGCGGCTACTGTAAATGTACCATGTACACAAACATCTTTCAGCTTATACTGTTGTAAATTTTGACAACTTTCTTTTTAAATTCTGAAGCTTTAAGCAGCCTAATACATGTTGGTGACTGTTTCAGACCTCTGCCAGGCAGTTGATTCGACTGGTTCAGTCAACATCCACAGCTCCAGCTGTGCTGCTCAGTCCAGCTCCATGCCAACAGTGCCCACTCAAACTCACAATCGATTCAGCCCCAATGCACTTCAACACTTCCCTCTCCCCACATCTCTGAGCTTTCGATGGGAGCCGTGGCTACTTCAGAGATTTTCCAAAGCATTTTTTGCAGAGATAATAAAGTTTTAATGGTAGGGGCATGGGATGAGCCCCTGATTTACTATCTGCGTACAGCAGCACAGTGCCAGCCAATAGGCTTTATCACAGGCTGCGCTGGGAAAAGCTAATTTGCTTGTCGGATTGGGATGTGCTGCATGATAGCACAGCTGAATTATGAAAGCTCCTGCTTCTGCTTATTTCTCTCAGGCTTTTGGTTTGTTCACTCTGTTTGCTTTTGTCCCCCATATGCCGTCTTTTTGTCCAGTCGGAGGGTGACCTTGTGTCGGACGCAGGCAGATTGTGTACTTTCCCGATTTGAAAACTGGGGATACTTTATTGATTTCTTTGTCGCAAATATGATTAAACTGATGTCACAGTTGACATGTAGGTTATGCGGAGAATTGAGATGTATAAGAGGCCTAGATTAATGAATGACGCAAACTCCAGTGAGTCATAAGAGATTGTTTCAAAAGAGTCTCTAGGTTGGAATAAGTAAGGCTGCACAACTAATTGAATAAAAATATACATTGAGTGAATTGCAACATGCACCAACCATCTTCCCTAACTTGTAATGAGAAGCGCGTATAAAAATAAGAAAAAGATTAAAGCTGCAAGCAGCAATGAACGGGCCCTCGCACCTGGGCTCACCTCCAGTGAGTGGCTTTAGTAAAAAGGTGAACAGTGAGAAATATGCATTTAAAGTCATAAATATAAGTGGAATATATCAAAGTATATTTCATATATGTGCCAGTCTTCCTGTTGCCAGCAGGTGGCGCTATCATTATAATGGAATATTGGCCTTCAGATGTGTTCAGGCCAGGACTCTTATCAAACATATGAAGTTTGGGGAAGATCGAACATTTTATGCCTGAGTTACAACAACTTCTCTTGCTGTGGCGAGACATCAAATTTTGTCATGGCGCCATGGACATGCCCTTCAACAAAAACTCAAGATCTCCACAATTTAACATTGCACAGGCCTTTAAATTAGACTGACCACAAAAAATATTTAGGAGTAGTTTGTTGCAGCGTAAAACATGTCACTTCCTGTTGCCTGCAGGTGGCGGTATGACTATAACTGAATATGGGCATGTAGATCTGTTAAGGGCAGAAGTCTTATCTAACATGGGGCAGATTGGACATTGTATTTCTGAGTTACAGCAACTTCCTTTTTCATGGCGAAACATCGAAATTTGTCATGGACACGCCCTTTAACAAAACCTCAAGATCTTCGCAATTTAACATCAAAAAGGCCTTTAGATTACACTGACCAAGTTTGGTGTTGATCTGAATAAATCTCTAGGAGGAGTTTGTTACAACTCTACTAAGTACAACCCCTGAAAATGGCAAAAACAACACCAATTTTGCAGAGAAACTCTTGCAGAGAGACTTCCTGTTGGAATTCGGATTTCGTACCAAGAGACTTTTTCGTAGGTATTGGTGTGTTAAATGTGTGTACCGATTTTCGTACATGTACATGAAACATAGCTCGAAGCGCACTGCGTTGAAAGTGGATAGGTGCCGCTATCGAGCCATTTTGACACACCCGATTGAATATTGGCCTTCAGATCTGTTCAGGCCAGGACTCTTATCACACATGTGAAGTTTGGGGAAGATCGGACATTTTATGCCTGAGTTATAACATCTTTTATTCCCATGGCGAGACATCGAACTTCGTCACGGTGCCATGGACACGCCTTTTAAAGAAAACTCAAGATCTTCACAACTTAACATCGCACAGGCCTTTAGATTAGACTGACCACAAAAAAAGACATTGATGTCATAAAATTTCTAGGAGTAGTTTGTCGCAGTGTAAAATATGTCACTTCCTGTTGCCAATAGGTGGTGCTATGACTATAACTGAATATGGGCATGTCAATCTGTTCAGGTTCGGAGTCTTATCAAACATGTGAAGTTTGGGGTAGATTGGACATTGTATGTCAGAGTTATAGAAACTTCATTTTTCCGCCACGGACACGCACTTAAAGGAGCATTTCACCCGTGGGAACATTGATCTTCATTGAAAGTGGGTCATATATGTAGTCGAAATCTATTAAAATTTTCGAATTTGGTGTCTTTTTGACCGAGTTATTACAGAAAGTAACTTTAGGGCTCATTTGTATGGAAAACCACAACTCCCACAATGCAACACATTTGCACAGCTCCACAAGCCACTCCCACTCCCAAGACATTGAGGACACAGTTAGCGATAATAAAAACACTTACTTTACAGTTAGACGTCCATTTGTCCCTGCAGGCTTCGGCTGGCGTTTCCAGTTCACCTTCGGAATTCTGAAATATGTCTCCAGGACGCCTCTGTCCATATGCGGGGCGAAACTAGGATGGTTCACAACGCAAACATCCGTGTCCTTGTCTGCCTCGGACATTTCTTCGAGGAGAAATTGGCATCTTTGAAATTCTTGGCAGCAGACGGACTCTAGTTCTGTGTCCGTAGGCGCACAATGAGAGCACAGGCACCACCAGTCCGCGCCAGCTCGAGCACGCCCGGGCTCCTCGGACGCGACAGGCAGGTCTCCGGCCTCGGCTGCAGCCGCCGCCTCCTGTTCCTCCTCTGCGCTATATTGTGGCTCGTATAGATAGCCACGAACATCTGTTTCGAGCAACAGACTTTGAAAATCCTCTTCTTCCATATCATGAGTTGTTCCTCCAGCCATTCTCGTAAATCTGACTCCATAAGCGCTTGTTAGCTTAGCTACATAGCTTCCAAACAAGATGGCGGATTTTCATTTTCGTTTCTGTAAGTTTAGTCCCACCCACTGATCTGTAATAGGCCTGTAGGGTGAGTGGGTCCCACCCCCTGGAATAATAATAAGCTAGTGTCTGTAGTCTATACACTTTTCAATGAATTTTGACTTCCTGCTTATTATGACGCAAAATGACGATTTTTACGTCATAATAAGCAGGAAGTAAAACACTTAAATCCTTATTTCTCCCATCTCAGGGAAAAATAAAGGAAAAATCCATGATCATTATAATATATGACTGGGTTTCTAACAATACAAAGCTAAATGCAAATGGGTGAAGTGTTCCTTTAAAATAAAACTCAAGATCTTCGCAATTTAACATCGCAAAGGCCTTTAGATTAGGCATACCAAATTTGGTGTTGATCTGAATAAATCTCTAGGAGGAGTTCGTTAAAATACAACGAATAGAAGTGACAAAATTTGCTCATAATATTAAAAATAACCGACTTACTGTTGGGTTTAGAATTTTTCTCAAGGAGTCTTTTTTGTAGGTATTGGTGTGTTACATATGTGTGCCAATTTTCATGCATGTACGTGAAACATAGCTGGAAGGCTGTTGATTTTCTTACTATAGGTGGCTCTGTCAAGCCATTTTGCCACACCCTCTTCTGAATCCTATATCAGACAAAAATTGTCACCAGGTTTGACGCGTGTGGAAAGTTTCATGACTTTTTGAGCATGTTTAAGCCCTCAAAAATGTGATTCATTTGGAAGAAGAAGAAGAAGAAGAATAGACGGAGCAGATATAAAAGGGTCCTTGCACCATCGGTGCTCTGGCCCTAAAATAGCAGCTTAAAGGGTGGTTTTGTGTCAAATATAAAAGTTTGATGGTTTAACATTTGAAAATGAAATTAAGTATTGTATTTTCTCAGCCTTAATGTAAAATAGGTAAAATATTACAATAGTATTCTTTTAATCAGTTTAAAGTGATAAATAATACTACTAATACTATTACTACTACATACTATATATACTACTATACTAATATATATATATATATATATATATATATATATATATATATATATGTTACGGATCACTTGGGAAGCTGAGGAGTAACAGAATGAAGATGTTTATTATACACAGACACAAGCTGAGGAGCAGGTAGTGATGAGTGACAATGAGGATGGATCCGTGAAGGTAGGGTGAAGACTTCTTGGAGGGACGGTGAGCCACACACACGCACACTTGGGGAACTGGGTCTTCGGAGAGAATCGCTGGAGAGAGTAGAAGAGGAGTTAGTCCTTATAGTAAGCATACAGGAATGATCTTGTCGCGAACGTGACCGGACAATGTTTGAGTGCATATGTGAGTGATTTTATGATGCTGCGGTGATAGGCTGGTGATGAGGATCAGGTGGATGTGATATAGAACTCCGGTGAGGGTGTGCGTTGTGATTGTGTGGAGGTGGAACCTGGAGTGTTGGGCGTCCTCTTCCCCTGGGAGCTGGTCAGTTGGGATGATTGGAGTGGAAGGTATCGCGTAAGGTGGGATCCAGGATGTCGTTGCGTGGGACCCAGGAACGTTCCTCTGGACCGTAACCTTCCCAGTCCACTAGGTATTCCAGCTGCCCACCAAGCCGCCGGGAGTCCAGGATGTCCTTGACTGTGTAGGCCGCGACGTCATCTAGGAGGAGAGGGGGGGGGGGCTTCGGCTTCGCCAGGTTCTGTGGAGGGAGAGACAGAAGGATGGTGAGTTTTAAGGAGTGACACATGGAATGTGGGGTGAATCCGGTACTCAGGGGGAAGCTGGAGTTTGTAAGTGACCGGATTGATCTGCTGGGTGATGGTGAATGGGCCAATGAATCTGGGACTGAGCTTGCGGCAGGGTAGATGCAGGCGGATGTCCCGGGTGGACAGCCAGACCTTCTGACCGGGTTGGTAGTTAAGAGCCTCGGATCGGCGAAGGTCGGCTGTCGTCCTGCGTCTGCGAAGTGGCCGCTGAAGTTGGTGATGTGCCGCGTCCCAGACCCTCTCGCTCTCCCGGAACCAGTAGTCGATGGCGGGGACATCTGAGGGTTCACCTGACCAGGGGAATAGAGGTGGTTGGTAGCCGAGTACGCACTGGAAGGGAGTGAGTCCGGTGGTGGGTTGGCGGAGGGAATTCTGTGCGTACTCGGCCCACCCCAGGAATTGGTTCCAGGAGTTCTGGTGGTCGTGACAGAAGGTACGGAGGAAGCGTCCGATCTCCTGGACCTTCCTCTCCGTCTGCCCGTTTGATTGAGGATGATACCCGGAGGACAGGCTGATGGCCACAACTAGGAGGGAATGGAAGGCTTTCCACACCCGGGAGATGAACAGGGGGCCTCGGTCCGATACAATATCTTCTGGGATGCCGAAGTATCTGAAGACATGGTTGAACAGTAATTCAGCCATTTCCATGGCTGTAGGTAGGCCCTTTAGAAGAAGAAGACGATGATGATTTTGAAAATCTATCCACTATAACCAAAATACAGGTATTGTTATCTGAAGGCGGGAGGTCAGTAATGAAGTCCACCCCTAGGTGTGACCACAGGCTATTAGGAACGGGCAGAGGATGGAGCTTGCCAGATGGTAGATGGCGAGGACTTTTGGACATGGCGCAGCTTGTACATCCACTTACGTACCTCATGATTTCTGAGGCCATGTTGGGCCACCAGAAGCATTCCCTTAGCAGCGAGAGGGTTTCATTGACCCCCCGGTGACCAGTGCCAAGCGACGTATGAGTGGAGTGGATGAGTGGGGTGCACCGTGTCCTGGGGATGTATAGATGTCCCGGTGGGCAACCTGGCGGGGTGTTGGTAGGAGGCTCAGCTGGAGGAAGAGTGTCAGAAGACCAAGTAATTGGAGAGACAATGATATCTTCTGGGAGGATGGTTTCTGGAGTTTCAGATTTCTCTTCGAGAGCGTAGCATCTGGATAGGGCATCGGCCTTTACGTTTTTCACCCCTGGGCAGTACGAGATGATGAATTGGAAGCGGGTGAAGAAAAACGCCCAGCGGGCCTGTCTGGGATTGAGTCTCTTGGCTACTCGCAGGTATTCTATTCTTCTTATGGTCAGTGAGGACTTGAAATGGGTGTTTGGCTCCCTCTAGCCAATGCCTCCATTCCTCCAGAGCTAGTTTGATGGCTAGCAATTCCCGATTTCCGATGTCGTAGTTTACCTCCGCTGGGTTGAGTTTCCGGGAGAAGAAGGCGCATGGATGGAGGCGGCTGGGATTCCCCTGCTGCTGGGATAGGACCGCTCCCACTCCGGTTGTTGAGACGTCCACTTCCACCACGAAGGGCCGATCGGGATCAGGATGGACCAGGAGTAAAGGCCTGTTTAAGGGTTTGGAAGGCTTCTGTGGCGGTTGGAGTCCAGGAGAGAGAGTTAGGTTTCTGGCGGAGGAGATTGGTAAGAGGACTGGTGATGGTCCTGAAGTTGCGTTTAAACCGTCTATAGAAATAGGCGAAGCCAAGGAACCGCTGCAATTCTTTGATGGTGGTTGGAGTGGGCCAATCCTTGACTGCGCTCACCTTCCCCTAGTCCATCCAAATGCCACTGCGATTGATGGTATAGCCAAGGAACTCCAAGGGCTGATGGAAGGAACATTTTTCGGCTTTGAGGTAGAGCTGGTAGTCCCTCAGGCGTTGCAGGACCTCCGAAACGTGGCGTTGATGTTCTGCCAGGCTCCGGGAATAGATGAGGATATCATCGATATATACCAAGACGGACTTGTGGAGGAAATCCCAGAGCACCTCGTGGATGAAATCCTGGAATACGGAGGGGGGCGTTAACAAGCCCATATGGCCTGACGCAATATTCGTCGTGACCAGTAGGGGTAATGAAGGCGGTCGTCCACTCGTCCCCCTCACGTATCTGGATGAGGTTGTATGCACTGCGGAGGTCCAACTTGGTGAACACAGTGGCACCACGGAGATGTTCCAGGGCAGCTGGGACGAGGGGAAGTGGGTACCGGAATTTTACAGTGATGTTATTGAGTGCTCGGTAATCAATACATGGCCTCAAGCCTCCATCCTTCTTCTCTACGAAGAAAAAGCTCGAAGCAGCAGGGGAGGTAGATGGACGAATATACCCTTGGGCCAGCGCCTCCTTGATGTATTCCTCCATGGCCTTCTCCTCGGGGATATATCCTTCCCTTTGGCACTGGTTCACCCGGCAGCAGATCGATGGCACAGTCCCACGGCCGGTGTGGAGGCAGCTTGGAGGCTCGTTTAGGGCAGAAGACGTCGCTGAAGGGGGCGTAGCATTGAGGAATGGTGATGGACTGATTTTCAACTGGGCTCTCAATAGACGTGGAGTAGACTGGGAGAGGTTCAGGGAACGGTGTGACTGGAACTGGACAACCGGAGATGCATGATTGGAAACAGGCTTCGCCCCACTTCAGGATCTCTCCCGTCTTCCAGGAAATCACGGGGTTGTGCTGCTCCAGCCACAGGCACCCTAGAATAACGTCAGCAGTGGACTCCTCCAGAACCAGCAGATGAATCTCCTCGTGATGGAGTAGTCCAGTTTGGAGGGATATGGAGTCCACACTATGGCCCCACTACGTTTTCCGCAGTTTGAAACACTGAATGAGCGAATACTTTGGACATTTCAGTTGTACTGTATCTTATAATATACATGTTGATGTCCATTCATGTTTATTTTTTACAACAGAACAGATAAACGTGATGGGTTCAGGTTCTGCTAGAACTTAAGCGCTAAAGCAAATGCTCATGCCACATAAAAAAAAAATAAAAAAAACGGTATGTCGGCTATGGTTTGAATTTTGTTATGAATCTGGCAGAATAACAGCGCGCAAAGCTTATTGTGATTATTGGACGTCAAGTGTGCTACAAATAATATGAAGTTCACGCATTAACAGAACACAGCATTTAGACTAAAGATCTTGATTACAAGTAGCCATAATCAATATTAGTATCGATTATAAACGATAACTGTTAACAGTATTGTTAATGTCGACAGCTGACAGCTTTCTGACCTGTTGTCACACGTCTCCATCATTTTCACTCTCTCAGCCTAAGAGGGACGCTATCACAGTTATCCCATATTAATAACCTGTAATAAACATTCTGGTCCCACGTTACATTAGCACGTCCTGATTTTGCTGAGTTAGATGTGTTCCTAGGTCAACATATTTTGTTGACCCTGGAACAACATTTTACTCCAAAAATATATTCTTGACCATATCCCTACACTTAAACCTAACCCTAACCATGAGTAATCCCTAAAATCAGAGGAAATGATAGATGAATGACACTGATGTACAAGCAACAAACTGTGATTTTAAGCTGTGATTTTAAACTGTGGTTTTGTAAACTTCACAAAATCTATAAACTGGTTCTTCAAATCTGATTGGTTAATCACAATGTTGTTCCAGGGACAACAAAGATGTTATCCCAGGAACATGTCTCACTTGGTAAAATCAGGTTCTGCGTTACATTAAATTGCCTTAACTACTATGTTAATTAATCATTTGGTACGAATACACTTATTGTGTAGATACTGTACATGTTTTTACATTGTACTTATACTTTAAAAATACCTGCATGTAATTACATCTGTAATTAATTTTTGTAATTACATTTAGAATTACACTGTGGACCCATCTCTTACACCTTAACCCACCCTTAATCCTATTCATACCTACTCTTTTTTTTTTTTATTTAAGTACCACTTAAGGCCAGGGATCCTCAAATCTGGCCCACGCCCATGTATTATAAAGAGGGTAAAGATTTAATTTTCACAACCATAAAGCCAACAATTAAT